>NC_133330.1:13336757-13711757 GCF_042186555.1 Aquarana catesbeiana
CTAGGCCCTTCCTGGTCTGCTTATAGAATTGCAGAGAAAGGGATTGGATCCTTAATGAGGCCCAGAAAGATCCCACACTGCCTTATAAAAATAACATGGTGCACTTCTTCCCTAATTTTTCCGCGGACCTGCAAAAGAAGCGTAAGGCTTCATGTACACTGCTGCTGGTAAACGGACATTTAGGAGACGTTGGGCATTTCCTGAACTCTCCTCAATGTTATCTTATCAGTACATGTACACGGGGTAGTTTAAAGTCGTTCTAGGCAGGTGAGTTTAGAGGCTTTTTTTTCCTCGCTTTGGATTAAATTGCATTCTTCCACCAGATGGTCAATGCGGACCAGGAGAGAGGTCTTACTACCCTCAATAGCCTGCAGGATGACCTGTGTATTTATGTCAGAAGTTCAGTCTGGAGAAAATGCTGGTTGCTCAGAGATGCCATCAGCCTCCATCTCTGCTAGATGGGCATGCAGCCTGTCAGCCAGCGCCCTGACAGAGCCTCTTCTCTCACTCCAGTGTGAAAGCCCAAGTGCTTTCACACTGGAGCGGTGCGCTGGCAGGATGCTCAAAAAAGTCCTGCCAGCCGCATCTCTGAGGAGCTGTATTTACTGCTCCTAAAGCGCCCCTGCCAATTGAAATCAATGGGCAGCGCCGCCGTACTGCTGGTAAAGCACCGCTGCAGTGGCGCTTTGTGGGTGATTTTAACCCTTTTTCAGCTGCAAGTGGGAGTTAAACGCGCCTGGCTAGTGGCTGAATAGCGCCACAAAAATGACAGTAAAGCACCGCTAAAAATAGCGGCGCTATACGGCCAACGGCGCGATGCCTCAGTGTGAAAGTAGCCTGACTGTTCTACTACCTATAAACAATACAGTGCTGCTACTGCTACCTCTTCTTTGCCATTACTCTTTCTATTTTTTTACTACTACCCCTTCTTTACTACTACTACTACTCTTATTACTTACTTACATACTTACTACTTTACTACTACTTTTTCTATGTTTTTACTACTACCCCTAACCTATTACCCTCTAATCCAGTGGTCTCCAAACTGCGGCCCTTTCCTTGCAATTATCCAACCCTTGGGTCACCATTTCATCCACTGATACTAACAGTGGGGCATAATCCCCCCAATGACACCAATGATGGGACCCAATTTCTCCCTATGACACCAATGATGGGGCACTATTCCTCCCAATGACATCAACAATGGGGCACAATTACTTCCACTGACACTAAAGAAAGGGCATTGTGTTTTTCCACTGACATCAGGACCTGTTCTACGCCCAGTGATCACAGTCTGGCCCCCCTAATGTCTGAAGGACCATAAACTGGCCCTTTGTTTCAAAAGTTTGGAGACTCCTGCGTCTAATCTACTATCCTTACACTGAGACTAAAGCTACTCCAGTAACTCCTACCCCCAGCATTGCCCCTGCCCATTCTGGGGTACTACTACATTCACTGCCACAACTACTAAACATACCCTACCACTGCCTATACCGGGCAAATCCACTGCAGCTGCTCTTTTTCTGTATGTAATTTACATAGAGTTGGACCTTGTAACATTTTATTTTTCTGCATGTAATTGTTATGTAATTGTTGAAAGTTTATGGTTAAAGCTTGGAATAAATATCTGTATACAGCTTTCAGTCCGGAGCCAGAAAAGTCTTAAAAATATAAATGATCAGAAAGATTTTTATTGTTTTACTGGAAATACAAGAAATCAGACAGCAAATGAAGCATTAATACCCTCTGTTAGTTACTGTGTGCCATTTATAAGTAATGCAACAAACCTCCAGCAGGAGGGCGCTATGCAACAGGCAGTGATTTTCTATCAACTTCAACAATCAATACAAAGTCATTAGCACTAAATAATAAAATGATTGGTTCGATCAGACACAATAGAACTCATTAGATTTTATTTGAAATGTGGATGAAATTAATTTCTAATAAATGAACTGAGCAAAGCACAATGTATGTCTACATGGGCAGCAAGGATGCAGACTGGAGGGGGGATTACAATGGAGGATTAAAGAATCTTCTCCTCTTCGTCCACTATGGCCATTTCACAGAGCCTGGATATGGACACGTGGGACAGGCGGCTCCTCTGTTGCGGGATTCTTCCGTTTACTATGACGGACTTGAGATGGAGGTTTATCACGGCCAAGTATGGGATCCCCATTATGGGAAAGCGGACTGGAAAGGAGAAAGGATTTCCGGTAGGTAATCGTATGATGATCGTGTCTTGCTCAAACGTGAAGGAAACCTGTAAGAAAAGAGATGGCACAGTGTCAGCTTGCTGGGCTTTAAAAAGTCAATGAGTGTTGGCTGTAGAGACAAAGACTTTACCACCATACTGTTCTTTTCAGCAAAAATCTTTCCATAAGATGATATGTGTATGTAGCTTATCTTATGTATTCTTCATTTATGTGTTGCAGAAAATTGTTAATGGAAAGGAAAAATGGAAGGATGTGCTTCTGTGCTGCAATATTTTAGTGACAGGGTCTCTGAGGACGGTGTATCTCGTCACCTAGAACAATGACTGGAGCCATCAGGAGATCAATAGCTTTTGGCCAGTTTGGAGTCTCTGTGTCCCAGCCAGTCTCACCCAGAGTTCCACAGAACCCTAAGATTCATTCAGAGGTTTCTAGGGGTCCCCCTTGAGCTGTGGCTGATTAACCTCCCATTTGATGGTGCCTGTTTATTTTGGGGCCCAACACCACTTGGCCGGGCCAGCTTTGTGACACCAATGATCATTTTGCTGCCTGTAAGAATGGAATTTTGACCACCACTGTAAGTGGGGCATTCTTATCACTGGCCACAAAGGTAAAGGGGCATTTTATTCTACTCACTACCAATGAATTGGTTTTAGCAGGGGTTCCCCCAGACCTGAATATTTTTCAAGGGTTTCTCTGGGGCAAAAAGATTGAGAAATGTAGCTGGCATGTCATACAGCAGCCTTTCCATTATCTTACCTCTACCACAAATATGCCAAAGGCTCGACTGTGCACTGAGGATATGGCATTTGACAGTGAATCCTAGGGGGCAGGGCTTATTGTCAAAGGGGGCAGGGCTTAACATTTGATGTGTGTATAACAATAGGAATGTTATACTTCTCTTGGTTGTTATTTTCAATAATACTGTTTGTCTGTTATCTGCAGATCACCGTGTAAAAACCATGTCTACAATGTGAAAAAATGTTATGCCTTTTTCTATACTGATAAAAAAAGAATAATCTCCCCCTTCCAGGGCCCGCAATACAAATCTGTCCTGATAAGGACCCCATCTGACACCATCCCAGCCATGGCTCCAATTCATATGTGTACTTGCTAGGGGTCCCACCTACTATGACTGACTTGGGGTAAATGAGAATTGTTGGTGAGAATACAAATATTCTGGGTCAGTTGTTTCTCATTCTACCCCATATAGAATTAGTCCTTCTCACTTTTAGTTTCTGAGGAATTCTGCCCCCACAGATGAACAGAGCATTCATCTGCAGTAATATCCATTCCCTGTATTTCCCAATCACACACATTGGCATCCCACTGTTTTCCTCCCCAGCACCCACATTAGTCTGTCCCCTGTATCCCATCCCCAGCACCCACATTGCCCCCCCCATATCCCATCCCCAGCACCCACATTGGTCTCTTCCTGTATCCCACCCCCAGCACACACATTGGTCTCTACCTGTATCCCCCCCCCACCACACATATTGGTCTCTTCCTGTATGCTGTCCCCAGCACACATATTGGTCTCTTCCTGTATCCCATCCCCAGCACACACATTGGTCTCTTCCTGTATCCCACCCCCAGCACACACATTGGTCTCTTCCTGTATCCCATCCCAAACATACACATTGGTCTCTCCCCAGTATCCTCCCCAGCACACACATTGGTCTCTCCATAACAGAGTTGTAGCATGATGGTGATGAGCTTCAAGCGGAGTTCCGCCGAAATGTTTTTTTTTTTACAAATACTGCAGCTGCTGACTTTTAAAATATGGACACTTACCTGTCCAGAGTGACTACGATGTCCTCACCCAAAGCCAATCTGTCCCTCGGGTGTAGGCGCCACCATCTTCAGTAAGGGAATCGGGAAGCCTGGGTCCCTACTGTGCACGTGTGAGCGCATCCTCACTGGTCCCTGCTGTCTTCTGGGACCTGTATGTCTCCCAGAAGACAGCAGGGGGGACGGAGGAGGGGCGTAGCTACTGCGGCTATCTATGCCCGGAAGTGGGAGCAAATACCTGGATTAGACAGGTATCTGCTCCCCCGTCCCCACTGGAAGGTGCCATATGTGACACCGGAGGGGGGAGGATTCCGAAAAGTGGAAGTTGCATTTTTGGGTGGAACTCCTCTTTCAGTCCCCAGCCAGCCCCCCACTACTACCCAGATTGAGCCTTTACAGGGGACTTTATAGTAACATTCCATGTCAGGGATTTCCTGATCCCCATTCCCTCCTCTTCCTAGAATAATCATCTCACAAACAGAACAATAACACACACACATACACCAAATAGAAATTAAATGTTACATGAAAAATTTCACAAGCCAACAATTCTGACAATCAGTGATCTGACCAACAGCAACCATGCACTAAGCGGTATATCATGGCACACAATGGCAGCATGATGGAATCCATTGGATCTTCCTATGTGGAAGGTTCTCATCCTTCATGGAATGAGCTGAAGGGGCGACCATCATAGCAAAGCCTTTATACCCTTCACCTGAGCCACCACTGGCTGCCTACTGCATCTTTCGGAGATGGATATGGAGTCACTGATATTATGGGATTTTCTAAACCTGGTGAGTGTAAAATCTGGTGCAGCTCTGCATAGAAACCAATCAGCTTCCAGTTTTTCTTTTTTGCCAAAGCTTAATTGACGAAGCTGAAGTTAGAAGCTGATTTCATTTCCTTGCACAGCTGCACCAGATTTTGTACTCTCCAGTTTTAGTAATTAACCCCCAGTGTGTCCAATATGCAACAGTGATGTCATTTTGCCCCATCCAACATTTGTCCCGCCCCTCCCAGTGTAGATGTACCTTGGTGTCTGATCCCTCCTGGAGGGGGAAGAAGCTTTTCTTCTGCTCCTCTCCCCAGATATCGTTCACCTTCGTGTTCAAGACTATCTTATCTTATCATCTGTTCCCAAGTTTGTGGAAAACCTAGAAAGGCAGGAAATTACAGAAATTTACAGAAATTATTTTGCTCAGCTGACCTTGTTGGATATAATACTCATTCGCCAGTGGTCCTCCCATGGGTTTCAGAGGTACTGCCACTTTTAATGAGAATTCATGATAGCAAATTATATTAAAATTTTCTAAAATCTCAATAAATATAACAAAAAAAAAAAGTATATATAAAAATTTTACCAGCTAATATTTTTGGGGACTTAAAAATATAAATGGCTTGCTTGAAGCACATTTATAAACAAACAGGGTCCTGGTAATACACGTCCCCATACCGAAAAATACCTAAAGGGAACCTGTAGCCTGGATACGGACATACAGTTACTTACATATTGTTAACAAGCTGTAAGTAAGCTTTAAGACAATCTCCCCACCAGGATAGAGCACCTCAAAAGCTACTATTGTGATAAAAAATATAATTTGTTAAACATCAAATGTACCAAAAACAACACAAACCCATAGGTCAGTAAGCTAACCCATGGAGGGAGATCCTCAGACCCCAAACAGCCTCCGACCCCCCCATCTCACCCAAACATCTTCACCACCCAGGGAACCCTTCCCCCACTCCAATGTCCCAAATGGGGACCCTATCACCTACTCTCCCTTCAAATCCCAATCCTCCCCTCCCCCGGTTGGGTGGGGGCGAAAAGCCAAGTCTGTTTGCATGAGACTTCAGCACTTTTTGGTGAATGAGTAGGGGTACTCTGTACCCCTACTCATTCACATGTTAGAGGGGGCAGGATCTGGGGCTCCCTTGTTGAAGGGGGCTTCCAGAATCTGATAAGCCCCCAGCCCTCAGACCCCCACAACCACTGGGCAAGGGTTTTTGGGGAAGAGGCCCTTGTCCCCATGAACAGGGGAACAAGGTGCTTTGGGGGGGACCCCCTGCCTCAAAGCAGCCTCCCTATGTTGAGGGCATGTGGCCTGCTATGGTTCAGGAGTAGGGCGCTCACTCACACCCCCCTTTCCTGGTCTGCTGGGCTGCATGCTCAGATAAGGTTATGTTATGGATTTGGGGGGGGGCCCATGCCATTTTTTTGAAAACATGCATGCTCGGATAAGGGCCTGGTATGGATTGGAGGGGGGACTCCATGCAGTTTTTTTCACGTTCGCCCAATGATATCTAGACATAGGGGTCACCAGGTGATGTCACCTCTGCCCCAAAGCACCCCCCCGATGTTGAGGGCATGTGGCCTGGTATGGTTCAGGAGGGGGGCACTCATTTTTCCCCCGCCTTTCCTGGCCTGCCAGGCTGCATGCTCGGATAAGGGTCTGGTATGGATTTTGGGGGGCCTTACTACATTTTTTTGTCGTGGGTTTCACCTTAAAATGCATACCAGACCTAAAGGGCCTGGTATGAATAGGGGGGACTCCCACTGTTTATTCAGAATTTTTATTTTCCGAAAAACACTTCCCATGCCCAACTTTATACCAGCCTATGCCCTCACCGAGAAACACTATACCAACCACTACCCACACCAACAGCACTATATGCACCATTGCCAACACCCATCAACCTTGCACAACAACTGACAACACCCAGCAACACTATTCCAACCACTAACCGCACCCAACTGCCCTATACCAATGCTTCGACCCAGTAGCACTATTCCAACCAATTCCCACACCCAACAATTCTATGCCCACCACTGCCCCCACAGAGTAACACTGTACCCATGGGTGTCCGCAGAACTTTTTTGGGGGGGGCATAACTTTAAGGTCTGGCCGTGTGATCTTACCTGTGTCAGTCAACAGCGGCTGCAGGGAAGAAAGCGCTTGGCGACAGCTGATAAAGCCTTATGAGGTGATATCACCCATAGATCCCCATGTCACAGTTGTTATTGGTGCTCCCTCCTCTCCCCTGCATACGCTGCTGGATCACACAGTTGAGATAACATGACCAGATTGGAACAATCTGGAAATAGGTTAATCCGCACAGGTGTTTGGGGTAAGTGGGCGGGGGGTAGTTTTTAAGGCTAGCGCAAGCTGGAATTCTACTTTCAATCTACCCTCCCTATTGGTGGCTTGTGGAAGTGTTAAAGTGGAGCTCCACCCAAAAGGAGAAGCTCCACTTGTTTGCACCCTCACCGCTTCCACTGCCACATTTGGCGCTTTTTTGGGGGGGAGAGTGTAAGTGATTTTGCCGTGGCGATCTGAGCCACATGCAAAATATGCTGCAAGCGACCACAGCAAGTGAAGGTATAAATAAACATACAATTATGCAATCGATCAATTACAAAAAAAAAACTACACATGCATGGTGCAGCATTGGCTTCAGCCAGTTGAGATTTTAAAATCTATATGGACACAATAGCATCTTTATGCTGTTGTGCCCATATAGCTGCTTTTGTGCCCATATAGATGCTGGTGCGCCTCTATATGGGTGCAACAGCATCTATATAGACACAATAGCAGTTATATGGGCTCAATAGCATAAAGATGATATTCTACCCATACTGTATAACTCTTATTGTGGCCATACAAATGCTACAGTCTCTTATTGTGCCCAGTGACACTGACCTTACAGCGCTGCCAGTGCCAGGACAGGATTATCTGGTAAAAAACAGAAAAAAGAGGGCGCACCGGCCTTGTGCATTATCCTTTGATACATTTATTAACCAGTTGCCGACCGCCACACGACGATGTACGTCGACAGAGCGGCACGGGCAGGCAAAAGGGCTTACCTGTACGTCCTTGCCTGCCCGATCGGACCCCCCCCCCCGGTGCCTGCGGCGGTCGGCAAATCTCCCCCGGCGATCGGTGGTGAGGGGGAGGCCATCCATTCATGGCCCCCCCCTCGCGATCGCTCTCAGCCAATGGGATCATTTCCCTGCCTCTGTATTGTACACAGAGGCAGAGGAAATGATGTCATCTCTCCTCGGCTCGGTATTTTCCGTTCCGGGCCGAGGAGAGAAGACTGTAATGTGAGTGCACAACACACTACACACACAGTAGAACATGCCAGGCACACAAAACACCCCGATCCCCCCCCAATCACCCCTCCCCCTGTCACAAACTGACACCAAGCAGGTTTTTTTTTTTTTTTCCTGATTACTGTATTGGTGTCAGTTTGTGACAGTTACAGTGTTAGGGCAGTGAGTGTTAGGCCCCCTTTAGGTCTAGGATACCCCCCTAACCCCCCCTAATAAAGTTTTAACCCCTTGATCACCCCCTGTCACCAGTGTCGCTAAGCGATCATTTTCTGAGTGTCGCTGGTGACGCTAGTTAGGGACGTAAATATTTAGGTTCGCCGTCAGCGTTTTATAGCATCAGGGACCCCCATATACTATCTAATATGTTTTAACCCCTTGATTGCCCCCTAGTTAACCCTTTCACCAGTGATCACCGTATAACCATTACGGGTGACGCTGGTTAGTTTGTTTATTTTTTATAGTGTCAGGGCACCCGCCGTTTATTACCGAAATAAGATTTAACCCCCCGATCGCCCGGCGGTGATATGCGTCGCCCCAGGCAGCGTCAGATTAGCACCAGTACCGCTAACACCCACGCACGCAGCATACGCCTCCCTTAGTGGTATAGTATCTGAATGGATCAATATCTGATCTGATCCGATCAGATCTATACTAGCGTCCCCAGCAGTTTAGGGTTCCCAAAAACGCAGTGTTAGTGGGATCAGCCCAGATACCTACTAGCACCTGCGTTTTGCCCCTCCGCCCGGCCCAGCCCAGCCCACCCAAGTGCAGTATCGATCGATCACTGTCACTTACAAAACACTAAACGCATAACTGCAGCGTTCGCAGAGTCAGGCCTGATCCCTGCGATCGCTAACAGTTTTTTTGGTAGCGTTTTGGTGAACTGGCAAGCACCAGCCCCAGGCAGCGTCAGGTTAGTGCCAGTAGCGCTAACACCCACGCACGCACCGTACACCTCCCTTAGTGGTATAGTATCTGAACTGATCAATATCTGATCTGATCCGATCAGATCTATACTAGCGTCCCCAGCAGTTTAGGGTTCCCAAAAACGCAGTGTTAGCGGGATCAGCCCAGATACCTGCTAGCACCTGCGTTTTGCCCCTCCGCCCGGCCCAGCCCAGCCCACCCAAGTGCAGTATCGATCGATCACCGTCACTTACAAAACACTAAACGCATAACTGCAGCATTCGCAGAGTCAGGCCTGATCCCTGCAATCGCTAACAGTTTTTTTGGTAGCGTTTTGGTGAACTGGCAAGCGCCAGCGGCCTAGTACACCCCGGTCGTAGTCAAACCAGCACTGCAGTAACACTTGGTGACGTGGCGAGTCCCATAAGTGCAGTTTAAGCTGGTGAGGTGGCAAGCACAAATAGTGTCCCGCTGCCACCAAAAAGACAAACACAGGCCCGTCGTGCCCATAATGCCCTTCCTGCTGCATTCGCCAATCCTAATTGGGAACCCACCACTTCTGCAGCGCCCGTACTTCCCCCATTCACATCCCCAACCAAATGCAGTCGGCTGCATGAGAGGCATTTTTATGTCCTCCCGAGTACCCCTACCCAACGAACCCCCCCAAAAAAGATGTCGTGTCTGCAGCAAGCGCGGATATAGGCGTGACACCCGCTATTATTGTCCCTCCTGTCCTGACAATCCTGGTCTTTGCATTGGTGAATGTTTTAAACGCTACCATTCACTAGTTGAGTATTAGCGTAGGGTACAGCATTGCACAGACTAGGCACACTTTCACAGGGTCTCCCAAGATGCCATCGCATTTTGAGAGATCCGAACCTGAAACAGTTACAGTTATAAAAGTTACAGTTACAAAAAAAGTGTAAAAAAAAAAAAACACAAACAAAAATATAAAATAAAAAATAATAGTTGTCGTTTTATTGTTCTCTCTCTATTCTCTCTCTCTCTATTCTCTCTATTGTTCTGCTCTTTTTTACTGTATTCTATTCTGCAATGTTTTATTGTTATTATGTTTTATCATGTTTGCTTTTCAGGTATGCAATTTTTTATACTTTACCGTTTACTGTGCTTTATTGTTAACCATTTTTTTGTCTTCAGGTACACCATTCACGACTTTGAGTGGTTATACCAGAATGATGCTTGCAGGTTTAGGTATCATCTTGGTATCATTCTTTTCAGCCAGCGGTCGGCTTTCATGTAAAAGCAATCCTAGTGGCTAATTAGCCTCTAGACTGCTTTTACAAGCAGTGGGAGAGAATGCCCCCCCCCACCGTCTTCCGTGTTTTTCTCTGGCTCTCCTGTCTCAACAGGAAACCTGAGAATGCAGCCGGTGATTCAGCCAGCTGACCATAGAGCTGATCAGAGACCAGAGTGGCTCCAAACATCTCTATGGCCTAAGAAACCGGAAGCTACGAGCATTTTATGACTTAGATTTCGCCGGATGTAAATAGCGCCATTGGGAAATTGGGGAAGCATTTTATCACACCGATCTTGGTGTGGTCAGATGCTTTGAGGGCAGAGGAGAAATCTAGGGTCTAATAGACCCCAATTTTTTCAAAAAAGAGTACCTGTCACTACCTATTGCTATCATAGGGGATATTTACATTCCCTGAGATAACAATAAAAATGATTAAAAAAAAAAAAAAAAAAATGAAAGGAACAGTTTTAAAATAAGATAAAAAAGCAAAAAAATAATAAAGAAAAAAAAAAAGCACCCCTGTCCCCCTGCTCTCGCGCTAAGGCGAACGCAAGCGTCGGTCTGGCGTCAAATGTAAACAGCAATTGCACCATGCATGTGAGGTATCACCGCGACGGTCAGATCGAGGGCAGTAATTTTAGCAGTAGACCTCCTCTGTAAATCTAAAGTGGTAACCTGTAAAGGCTTTTAAAGGCTTTTAAAAATGTATCTATTTTGTTGCCACTGCACGTTTGTGCGCAATTGTAAAGCATGTCATGTTTGGTATCCATGTACTCGGCCTAAGATCATCTTTTTTATTTCATCAAACATTTGGGCAATATAGTGTGTTTTAGTGCATTAAAATGTAAAAAAGTGTGTTTTTTCCCCAAAAAATGCGTTTGAAAAATCGCTGCGCAAATACTGTGTGAGAAAAAAAAAATGAAACACCCACCATTTTAATCTGTAGGGCATTTGCTGTAAAAAAATATATAATGTGTGGGGGTTCAAAGTAATTTTCTTGCAAAAAAATTTTATTTTTTTATGTAATCAAAAAGTGTCAGAAAGGGCTTTGTCTTCAAGTGGTTAGAAGAGTGGGTGATGTGTGACATAAGCTTCTAGATGTTGTGCATAAAATGCCAGGACAGTTCAAAACCCCCCCAAATTACCCCATTTTGGAAAGTAGACACCCCAAGCTATTTGCTGAGAGGCATGTCGAGTCCATGGAATATTTTATATTGTGACACAAGTTGCGGGAAAGAGACAATTTTTTATTTTTTTTATTTTTTTTTGCGCAAAGTTGTCACTAAATGATATATTGCTCAAACATGCCATGGGAATATGTGAAATTACACCCCAAAATACATTCTGTTGCTTCTCCTGAGTACGGGGATACCACATGTATGAGACTTTTTGGGAGCCTAGCCGCGTACGGGACCCCGAAAACCAAGCACCGCCTTCAGGCTTTCTAAGGCCGTAAATTTTTTATTTCACTCTTCACTGCCTATCACAGTCTCGGAGGCCATGGAATGCCCAGGTGGCAAAACCCCCCCAAATGACCCCATTTTGGAAAGTAGACACCCCAAGCTATTTGCTGAGAGGTATAGTGAGTATTTTGCAGACCTCACTTTTTGTCACAAAGTTTTGAAAATTGAAAAAAGAAAAAAAAAATTTTTTTTTCTCGTCTTTCTTTATTTTCAAAAACAAATGAGAGCTGCAAAATACTCACCATGCCTCTCAGCAAATAGCTTGGGGTGTCTACTTTCCAAAATGGGGTCATTTGGGGGGGGTTTGTGCCACCTGGGCATTCCATGGCCTCCGAAACTGTGATAGGTAGTGAGGAGTAAAATCAAAAATGTACGCCCTTAGAAATCCTGAAGGCAGTGATTGGTTTTCGGGGCCCCGTACGCGGCTAGGCTCCCAAAAAGTCCCACACATGTGGTATCCCCATACTCAGGAGAAGCAGCTAAATGTATTTTGGGGTGCAATTCCACATATGCCCATGGCCTGTGTGAGCAATATATCATTTAGTGACAACTTTGTGCAAAAAAAAAAAAATTTGTCACTTTCCCGCAACTTGTGTCAAAATATAAAACATTCCATGGACTCAACATGCCTCAAAGCAAATAGCTTGGGGTGTCTACTTTCCAAAATGGGGTCATTTGGGGGGGTTTTATGCCATCTGGGCATTTTATGGCCTTCAAAACTGTGATAGGTAGTGAGGAGTAAAATCAAAAATGTACGCCCTTAGAAATCCTGAAGGCAGTGATTGGTTTTCGGGGCCCTGTACGCGGCTAGGCTCCCAAAAAGTCTCACACATGTGGTATCCCCATACTCAGGAGAAGCAGCTAAATGTATTTTGGGGTGCAATTCCACATATGCCCATGGCCTGTGTGAGCAATATATCATTTAGTGACAACTTTTTGTAATTTTTTTTTTTTTTTTTTTGTCATTATTCAATCACTTGGGACAAAAAAAATGAATATTCAATGGGCTCAACATGCCTCTCAGCAAATTCCTTGGGGTGTCTACTTTCCAAAATGGGGTCATTTGTGGGGGTTTTGTACTGCCCTGCCATTTTAGCACCTCAAGAAACGACATAGGCAGTCATAAATTAAAGGCTGTGTAAATTCCAGAAAATGTACCCTATAACTTTTGCGCAAACCAATAAATATACACTTATTGACATTTTTTCTACCAAAGACATGTGGCCGAATACATTTTGGCCTAAATGTATGACTAAAATTGAGTTTATTGGATTTTTTTTAGAACAAAAAGTAGAAAATATCATTTTTTTTCAAAATTTTCGGTCTTTTTCCGTGTATAGTGCAAAAAATAAAAACGGCAGAGGTGATCAAATACCATCAAAAGAAAGCTCTATTTGTGGGAAGAAAAGGACGCAAATTTCGTTTGGGTACAGCATTGCATGACCGCGCAATTAGCAGTTAAAGCGACGCAGTGCCGAATTGTAAAAAGTGCTCTGGTCAGGAAGGGGGTAAAACCTTCCGGGGCTGAAGTGGTTAAGGACCTTTTTTTTTCTTTTTTTTTTTTTAAAGGGCCAGTAGTAAAAAAAAATTTTTTTTTTTTTTGACTTTTTTTTTTTGCTGCCTGGAGGGGGGGGGCGGCGCCCAGGCGCCCCCTATGGACGGGCCGCCACTGCCCCTGCCCATTCTGGGGTACTACTACATTCACTGCCACAACTACTACCCATACCCTACTACTGCCTGTACCGGGCAAATCCACTGCAGCTGCTCTTTTTCTGTATGTAATTTACATACAGTCGGACCTTGTGACATTTTATTTTTCTGCATGTAATTGTTATGTAATTGTTGAAAGTTTATGGTTAAAGCTTGGAATAAATATCTGTATACAGCTTTCAGTCTGGAGCCAGAAAAAATATAAAGATATAAAAGATCAGAAAGATTTTTATTGTTTTACTGGAAATACAAGAAATCAGACATAAAATGTTGCATTAACACCCTCTGTTAGTTACTGTGTGCCATTTATAAGTAATGCAACAAACCTCCAGCAGGAGGGCGCTATGCAACAGGCAGTGATTTGCTATTAACTTCAGCAATCAATACAAAGTCATTAGCACTAAAAAAAATGATTGGTTTGATCAGACACAATAGAACTCATTGGATTTTATTTGAAATGGGGATTCAAATAATTTCTAGTAAATGAACTGAGCAAAGCACAATGTATGTATACATGAGCAGCAAGGCTGCAGATTGGAGGGGGGGGTTACAAAGCAGGATTAAAGGATCTTCACCTCTTAGTCCACTATGGCCATTTCACAGAGCCTGGGTATGGACACGTGGGACAGGCGGCTCCTCTGTTGTGGGATTCTTCAGTTTACTATGATGGACTTGATATGGAAGTTTATCACGGCCAAGTATGGGATCCCCACAGCTGTGCACCCCAAAGCTCAAACACATATGCGTGTGTGTGCATGTGTATATGTACTGATGGTGTCAGTAGAGCAGTGGACGGTGCCAGTAGTTTTATTTTTATTTATTTATTTTTTTTTTACATTTTTTTATTTGATGAAATGTCAGTGGTCTAAACAGGGGGGGAATATGCACCACACAAGGCGATTAGGGTGTGCCAGGCATACCTGGCACACCCTGTGCACATGCCTATGTATCCTCGTTATGGGAAAGTAGACTGGAAAGGAGAAAGGATTTCCAGTAGGCAGTGGCGTAGCGTGGGTTGTCAGCACCCGGGGCAAGGCAAGTAATTTGCGCCCCCCAACCTGCAGACTTTTAGCTATCCCTGAGTCCCTTCAAATACAATAGTACTGACCTACCTGATTCCTATACTGACCACTACACTGAGAACTACACTGTCCACTACACTACATTGTCCACTACACTGACCACTATACTATACTGACCACTATACTGACCACTATACTATACTGACCACTATACTATACTGTCCACTATATTACACTGACCACCATACTACACTGTCCACTATACTACACTGTCCACTATACTACATTACACTGTCCACTATACTACACTACACTTGACCACCATACTACACTGACCACTATACTACACTATACTGACCACCATACTACACTGACCACCATACTACACTGACCACCATACTACACTGACCACTATACTACACTGACCACTATACTACATTATACTGACCACCATACTACACTGACCACTATACTACACTGACCACCATACTACACTGACCACTATACTACACTGACCACCATACTACACTGTCCACCATACTACACTATACTGACCACCATACTACACTGACCACCATACTACACTGTCCTCCATACTACACTGTCCACCATACTACACTGACCACTACACTACACTGACCACTACACTACACTGACCACTATACTACACTATACTGACCACCATACTACACTGTCCACTATACTACACTATACTGACCACCATACTACACTGTCCACCATACTACACTGTCCACCATACTACACTGACCACTACACTACACTGACCACTACACTACACTGACCACTATACTACACTATACTGACCACCATACTACACTGTCCACTATACTACACTATACTGACCACCATACTACACTGTCCACTATACTACACTATACTGACCACCATACTACACTGACCACTATACTACACTGTCCACTATACTACACTATACTGACCACCATACTACACTGTCCACCATACTACACTGACCACCATACTACACTGACCACCATACTACACTGTCGACTATACTACACTGTCGACTATACTACACTGTCCACTACACTAACCACTACACTACACTGTCCACTATACTACACTATACTGACCACCATACTACACTGTCCACTCTACTACACTGACCAACATACTACACTGTACACCATACTACACTGACCACCATACTACACTGACCACTATACTAACCACTACACTACACTGTCCACTATACTACACTATACTGACCACCATACTACACTGTCCACTCTACTACACTGACCACCATGCTACACTGACCACCATACTGTCCACCATACTACACTGACCACCATACTACACTGACCGCCATACTACACTGACCACCATACTACACTGACCACCATACTACACTGACCACCATACTACACTGACCACCATACTACACTGACCACCATACTACACTGACCACCATACTACACTGACCACTACACCACACTGACCACTACACTAACCACTACACTACACTACACTGTCCACTATACTACACTGACCACCATACTACACTGACCACCGTACTACACTGTCCACTATACTACACTGACCACCATACTACACTGTCCACTATACTACACTGACCACTATACAACACTACACTGACCACTATACTACACTGACCACTACACTAACCACTACACTGTCCACTATACTACACTATACTGACCACCATACTACACTGTCCACTATACTACACTATACTGACCACCATACTACACTGACCACTACACTAACCACTACACTGACCACCATACTACACTGATCACCATACTACACTGTCCACTACACTATACTGACCACCATACTACACTGTCCACTATACTACACTGTCCACTATACTACACTGTCCACTATACTACACTGACCACCATACTACACTGTCCACTACACTACACTGCCCTCCATACTAAACTACACTATACTGACCACTATGCTAACCACTATACTATACTACATTAACCACTATACTATACTACACTAACCACTATACTGACCACTATACTACACTATACTGTCCACTACACTGCCCCCCATAGTGACACTACACTGACCTCCATACTATACTACACTACACTGTCCTGCCTACAGTCTCTCTCTCGCCCCCCTCCCTCCCCCCCCGGCCAGTAACATGACTCTCACTTACCTTCTTATCCTGGCTGCATCGATCCAGATGAGGAGGAGAAGACAGCGGCGGCTCACTTTCTTCTCTCCCCTGCGCTCTGCTTGCTGCCATGTTCAGTATCCAGCGCCCTGTGATTGGGCGTATGGGGGTCATGTGCGGAGGCGGGACGCCTCACATGACCCCCATACACCCAATCACAGGGCGCCGGACACTTAACATGGCGGCCAGAGCCCGGGGACACAAAATTAGAAATTAGGAGGAGGCAGCCAGTGATACATACTGGCGCCCCCCTAAATATCGCGCCCGGGGCCACGGCACCCCCTGCACCCCCTGCACCCCCCATGCTACGCCACTGCCAGTAGGTAATTGTATGATGATCATGTCTTGCTCAAACGTGAAGGAAACCTGTAAGAAAAGAGGTGGCACAGTGTCAGCTTGCTGGGCTATAAAAAGTCAATGAGTGTTGGCCGTAGAGACAAAGACTTCACCACCATACTGTTCTTTTTTCAGTAAAAATCTTTTCACAAGATGATTCTGTATGTAGCTTATCTTATGCATTCTTTATTCATGTGTTGCAGAAAATTATTAATGGAAAGTAAAAATGGAAGGATGTGCTTCTGTGCTGCCATGTTTAAGTGACAGGGCCTCTGAGGATGGTGTATCTGTCACCTAGAACAATGACTGGAGCCCTCAGGAGATTCATAGCTGTTGGCCAGTTTGCAGTGCTGGTATGCCAGACATTATCACCCAGGGTTCCTTCAGAGGTTTCTAGGAGTTCCTTGAGCTGTGGCTGATTAACCTCCCATTCAATGGTTCCTGCTTATTTTGGGGCCCAACACCACTTGGTGGGGCCAGATTCATGACACCAATGATTTTTGCTGCCTGTAAGAGTGGAATTTTGACCACCACTGTAAGTGGGGCATTCTTACCACTGGCCACCATTGTAAGGGGCATTTTATTCCACTGACTATCAATGAATTGGTTTTAGCAAGGGTTCCCCAAGACCTGAATATTTTTCAAGGGTTTCTCTGGGGCAAAAAGGTTGAGAAATGTAGCTGGCATGTCATACAGCAGCCTTTCCATTATCCTACCCCTACCACAAACATGCCAAAGGCTCGACTGTGCACTGAGGATCTGGCATTAGACAGTGAATCTTAGGGGGCAGGGCTTAACATTTGATGTGATGTGTATATAACAATAGGAATGTTATACCTCTCTTGGTTGTTATTTCCAATAATACTGTTTGTCTGTTATCTGCAGATCACCATGTACAAACCATATCTGCAATGTAACACATTGTTATGCCTTTTTTCGATACTGATAAAAAACTAATAATCTCCCCCTTCCAGAGACCACAACACACATCTGTCCTTATAAGGACCCCATCTGCCACTGTCCCAGCCATGGCTCCAATTCATATGTGTCCTTGCTAGGGGTCCCATCTACTATGATTGACTTGGGGTAAATGAGAATACGATCATTCTGGGTCAGTTGTCTCTTATTCTACCCCATATAGAGTTAGACCTTCTCACTTTTAGTTTCTGAGGAATTCTGCCCCCCACAGATGTACAGAGCATTCATCAGCAGTAATATCTATTCACTGTATCCCCCAATCTCACACATTGGTATCCCACTGTATTTCTCCCCAGCACCCACATTGGTCCCTCCCCTGTATCCCATCCCCAAAACACACATTGGTCTCTTCCTGTATCCCATCCCCAGCACACACATTGGTCTCTTCCTGTATCCTGTCCCCAGCACCCACATTGGTCTCTCCCCTGTATACCATCCCCAACACACACATTGGTCTCTCCCCTGTATACCATCCCCAACACACACATTGGTCTCTCCCCTGTATCCCATCCCCAGCACCCACATTGGTCCCTCTCCTGTATCCCATCCCCAGCACCCACATTGGTCCCTCTCCTGTATCCCATCCCCAGCACACACATTGGTCCCTCCCCTGTATCCCATCCCCAGAACCCACATTGGTCCCTCCCCTGTATCCCATCCCCAGCACACACATTGGTCTCTTCCTGTATCTAATCCCCAGCACCCACATTGGTTCTTCCCCTGTATCCCATCCCCAGCACACACATTGGTCTCTTCCTGTATCTAATCCCCAGCACCCACATTGGTTCCTCCCCTGTATCCCATCCCCAGCACACACATTGATCTTTCCTGGTGCCTTCATGGCAGCATATCAATGGTTGCTCCACCCTCGTCCAACCCACAGGACCACTTAAATTCTATAAAAAAAAGAGCTGTTCCTTCTTCATCCATGTCAGCATCAGACTTTCTGAGTCTCCTGGGATCCCTTTCATCATGCATACCAATGGTAAAATGGGCCAGGTAGCATCTACGAGGGTTCCAATTAGGTTTCCTAGCACCTAGGAGGAAGAAACACCTAGGGCCAATGATCCTGATCACTCTTATGCCCCGTGCACATGGTCCGACATTGATCAGACATTCCGACAACAAAATCCTAGGATTTTTTCCAACGGATGTTGGCTCAAACTTGTCTTGCATACACATGGTCACACAAAGTTGTCGGAAAATCTGATCGTTCTGAACGCGGTGACATAAAACACGTACATCGGGACTATAAACGGGGCAGTAGCCAATAGCTTTCATCTCTTTATTTATTCTGAGCATGCGTGGCAGTTTGTGTGTTGGATTTGTGTACACACGATCGGAAATTCCGACAACAGATTTTGTTGTCGGAAAATTTTATAGCCTGCTCTCAAACTTTGTGTGTCGGAAAATCCGATTGAAAATGTGTGATAGAGCCTACACACGGTCGGAATTTCTGACAACAAGGTCCTATCACACATTATCTGTCGGAAAATCCGACCGTGTGTACGGGCATTACAATGAAGTCCAGCCTCTGGTGGTGGACGAGACCATCCAACCCTCTGGTCCACTGTGCCCTTGGGCCCATCTCATGGACCATTCTTACGTCAGATGCAAGTCGGCTGGGTTGGGGCGCACACTACAAGAACCAGTTAGTACATGGAAGATGACAATTCAGTACGGAAGGCGTGGTATTGAAAATCTTGGAACTGAGAGCAGCATGGATGGTAATATTACATCTAGCCACTTTTCTCAGAGTCAAGTCCATACTGCTTCAGATGGACAACAGGGCAACAGTAGTCTACGTTCAAAACCAAGGGGGAATGCACAGCAGATCGCTAGCTAGCAAAGTAGCCTCAATTCTAACATAGGCCAAGAGGAATTTGGTCAATCTATGGGCTTCCTATATTCCAACCCCCTAAATTCAATTGGCCGATTGTCAAGAACGTTCAGCAGCAACAACGAATGGTCTCTGAATCCACTGGTCTTCCACTGGATATGTCAGCAGTGGGGCACTCCCCAGATAGACCTGTTTGCCTCCCCATTCAATGCAAAGACGCCTGTTTTTCATGAGATTCCCATCTCTGAAGTCAGCAGGACTTCAGAGATGGGTTGGATTAGGCCAGGAGTAGATGGCCTAATCCAACCGTGGGAATTTCAGAGGGGATATGTTTTTCCTCCGACCCCTCTGATACTGAGGTTTCTCCAGCGCCTAATGGTGGAGAGGGTCTCGATTCTGGCAGTCATTCCATATTGGCCGAAGAGACCGTGGTTCACGCTCCTAGTCAAGCTGGCTCTGTGCAACCCACTACCCCTTCCATTCGTGGAAACCTCCTGTCTCAGGATGATTTCTTTCATCCACATCCGGAGATCCTAGACTTGAAGGCCTGGAAGTTGAGCGGAAGAGGTTGGGTGAATTAGGATGTTCGCATAGTGTTATCCAAACATTATTACAGGCAAGGAAATCATCTACCAATTCCACCTATTACAGGGTATGGAGAAAATTTATGGAACTAGCATAGGTCAACCATTTCCATCCACTGTAACCCGGGGTCCAGAATGTACTACTCTTTTTACAGAATAGATTGGACTTAGGTTTGGGTGTTAACATGCTAAAAGTCCAAGTGTCAGCCTTGTCAGCTCTAACAGACACGCGGAACACTCTCATAGAGCGCTTCTTAAAAGCAGTCTTAAGATTGCGACCTCCCAGGAAATCGCTATACCCAAAATGAAAATACCATGGTGCACCTCTTCCCTAATTTTTCCACGGAGATGTAAAAGAAGCGTAAGGCCTCATGTTCACTGCTACTGGTAAACGGCCATTTAGGAGCAGTTGGGCATTTCCTGAACTCTCCTCTATCTCCTGAATTCTTCTATCAGACGGTCAATGCGGACCTGAGGTCTTACTACCCTCAATAGCCTGCAGGATGACCTGTGTATTTGTGTCGGAAGTTCAGTCTGGAGAAAACGCTGGTTGCTCAGAGATGCCATCAGCCTTCATCTCTGCATGCAGGCTCAATCTCTGCTAGCTGGGCATGCAGCCTGTCAGCCAGCACCCTGAAAAAGCCTCTTCACTCACTTCAGTGTGAAAGTGCTTTCACACTGGAGTGCTGCGCTGACAGGATGCTCAAAAAAGTCCTGCCATCCGCATCTCGGGGGCACTGTAGCAGCAGAGTATACACCGTAGCGGCGCTGCAGCGGCACTTTGTGGGCAATTTTAACCCTTTTTTGACTGCAAGTGGAGTTAAAAGCGCCCGCTAGCGGCCGAGTAGCGCTGCAAAAATGACAGTAAAGCGCTGCTAAAAATACAGAGAAGCCTGGAGTGGGACACAGGCTTAATGGAGGGCTGGCATGACATGGGAGCCGAGGAAAACCGGCAAGGATAGGGTTTAATGGAATGGGAGGGGATAGACTGGAGGAAGGGGGTGGTTAGTTTTAATGTTCCCGGAGGGGGTAGGAGGAGCCAAGGGCCGTGGTTCAGTCTCTTGCCACCGGATCAGGAAGCAGCTGCAGCGTGTGTCTCTCTCCTTTCAGCATGGCCAGCATGGAGGAATTTCTTATTCAACTGTGGGCTTCATAGGCAGATTGCGGCGATTACAGAGGAGGATCCGCCGGTGGCAGGTACATCTGGGGTACAGCGCGCTCGGAGGTCCTGGCCTCTGGGACGCTTTTCACCCCCCTCCTCCCCCCGAGCTCAGCGCCATTTAGGGAGCCCATGCATGGTGGACCCTCTGGGTGCACCAGCCCCGCCGTCTATTCCGGCGGTCGGTGTGAGCTCCGGGAGGAGCCGGTCCCACCAGCTCGCCGCGGAAGACAGGAGCACACGGCCAGCTCTCCTAATGTGGCCCCTTCTAGGGAGTCGGCCTGGCGTGGGAGAGGCCATCATACGGGGACCGGTCAGTCGGTCAGAGCGATCGGTGTCCCCCCTGTCCAATGTCCAGGAGGGTCGGTCCCTTAGGTCTGGGGGTGGAGATAGCCGGGTACCATCTTAATCTGCCTTGGCAGTAGGCACCAGCAGGCACCAGCACAGGAAGCGCGGGAGCGAGGCGCAGCGCGGGGGCCGGGACCAACACTTCCAGACCCACGACTGTGGCCTCATCTGTGCCCATTCCTGATGCAGCGGGTCAAATGGATACGACTTTTTCCCGGTCGGAGGGGGAGTTGTCAAGTTCCGAGGATGAACGGCCAGTTCGGGCTACAGCGGAGGGGACCGGATGTGCAGCTGTGGGACCCCTTCCTGTGCAGCCTGGTGAGTCCAATCCT
Source organism: Aquarana catesbeiana (assembly GCF_042186555.1). NCBI lineage: Eukaryota > Metazoa > Chordata > Amphibia > Anura > Ranidae > Aquarana > Aquarana catesbeiana. The sequence continues at coordinate 13,359,006 of NC_133330.1, forward strand.
AACACTTTATCTCCCTTGCAGGTTGTTTTGGGTGGTTTATTAGGTTTGGGGGCGGGGGGGCGGCGGGGGGCAGGGTGCATCCCCTCCCCCGCCGGTTTTAGCAGGTGCACCCCCTCCTCAGGCAGCAACCCAAGGGGCTGCAGCGTCAGGAATGGGGTCTGACTTACAAACTCTCCTATCGGGTTTGTTCAACGTTTTGATGGGGTTTCGGTTGCCTCTTCTCCTGTGCAGGGTTGGGTGCCTAGCCTGGCAGGACCAGTTCCGCCGGTTGTGGGGGTTTCGGTTCCGGGGACAGGTGAGGGTTCGGTTTCTGCGGAAGGAGACAGGGGTGGGGTGCAGGAGGGGTCAGGGGGCGGTGACAAGCCCGTGTCGAGTAAGGAATCAGGTAAGGCAGTTGACACGGTACACTTGGCAGATGCAGCCAAGTGTAAAGTGTATGTTTGCTTTGAGGGTCCCTTGGGTTCCCATCTCAAGCTGGAAGTGCGGGAAAAAATCTGGAAGGGAGAATACATAGGGATTTTTTCCTTACTGCCGCTTGAAAAATTTAATTCAGACAGGGTCCAGCTGGATGAATCCAAGAAGGACGAAGAGGAAAAACGTAGGTATTGCCTTATTCCCCGATCCTTTTCCAACTGGCTCCAAGCGTTTGCTATTTTAGTGTGATTGGAGAAAAACAGCCGGTGTGTTGCTCTGCGCTTTTTTTTGTTACTTGGACGCAATTGGTGAAGCTTAGCGGGTGTACGGGGGACAGGCTTGGCTTCGATATTACGAACAATTTCGTCAGAGGAAAGCGGTTCGCCCCTCTATACACTGGGACCATAAAGATATCAGCTTGTGGATGAAGCTGATGTCAGCAGCTCGGCCTGCTTCTTCGTTATTTCCAGGTGGGGCTGGAGGTGCGGATGCCTCGGGACAGCCGGCCCCAAAGGTTAAAGGGGTGTGGCAATTTAATGGCAATTTAATGAGGGGGCCTGCAGGTATGGAAGCGGTTGTCGTTTCAAGCATGAATGCTCAGGCTGTGGTGGCGGGCACATGTTATCCCGATGTTTCAAAAGGGGGATGGGCAAGCCCGGGGATTCTTCAGGAAAAAGGGAGGACTCCGGTGATGGTGGAAAGGATGCGTCCCTTTCTTTACAGATATCCAGACCGGGCGGCTGCCCGGTTGTTGGATTCGGGTTTTTCCGACGGTTTTTGCATTCCATGTGAGTTAAAAAATATTCCTCTTATAGCCAGAAATTTGAGGTCTGCTTTTGAACATCCTGGGATAATATCCGAGAAGTTAGCAAAAGAGGTGGCCTTGGGTCAGATGAGCGGCCCTTTCCCATCTCTCCCTGGGGTGGTTTCTCCTTTGGGGGTGGTTCCCAAGAAGGAGCCGGGAAAATTTAGATTGATTCACCACTTATCTTTTCCTAAGGGGGGTCTGTCAATGACGCCATTGATCCTGACTAGGGATGAGCTTCGAGTTCGAGTCGAACTCATGTTCGACTCGAACATTGGCTGTTCGCAAGTTCACCGAACAGCGAACAATTTGGGGTGTTCGCGGCAAATTCGAATGCCGCGGAACACCCTTTAAAAGTCTATGGGAGAAATCAAAAGTGCTAATTTTAAAGGCTAATATGCAAGTTATTGTCATAAAAAGTGTTTGGGGACCTGGGTCCTGCCCCAGGGGACATGGATCAATGCAAAAAAAAGTTTTAAAAACGGCCGTTTTTTCAGGAGCAGTGATTTTAATAATACTTAAAGTCAATCAATAAAAGTGTAATATCCCTTTAAATTTCGTACCTGGGGGGTGTCTATAGTGTGCCTGTAAAGGGGCGCATGTTTCCTGTGTTTAGAACAGTCTGACAGCAAAATGACATTTTGAAGGAAAAAACTCATTTAAAACTACCCGCGGCTATTGCATTGCCGACAATACACATAGAAGTTCATTGATAAAAACGGCATGGGAATTCCCCAAAGGGGAACCCCGAACCAAAATTAAAAAAAAAAAATGACGTGGGGGTCCCCCTAAATTCCATACCAGGCCCTTCAGGTCTGGTATGGATATTAAGGGGAACCCCGGCCAAAATTTAAAAAAAAAAATGACGTGGGGTTCCCCCTAAATTCCATACCAGACCCTTCAGGTCTGGTATGGATTTTAAGGGGAACCCCGCGCCAAAAAAAAAAAAAAAAACGGCGTGGGGTCCCCCCAAAAATCCATACCAGACCCTTATCCGAGCACGCAACCTGGCAGGCCGCAGGAAAAGAGGGGGGGACAAGAGTGCGGCCCCCCCTCCCTCCTGAACCGTACCAGGCCACATGCCCTCAACATTGGGAGGGTGCTTTGGGGTAGCCCCCCAAAACACCTTGTCCCCATGTTGATGAGGACAAGGGCCTCATCCCCACAACCCTGGCCGGTGGTTGTGGGGGTCTGCGGGCGGGGGGCTTATCGGAATCTGGAAGCCCCCTTTAACAAGGTGACCCCCAGATCCCGGCCCCCCCCCTGTGTGAAATGGTAAGGGGGTACATAAGTACCCCTACCATTTCACGAAAAAAGTGTCAAAAATGTTAAAAATGACAAGAGACAGTTTTTGACAATTCCTTTATTTAAATGCTTCTTCTTTCTTCTATCTTCCTTCATCTTCTGGTTCTTCTGGCTCTTCTGGTTCTTCTGGTTCTTCCTCCGGCGTTCTCGTCCAGCATCTTCTCCGCGGCGTCTTCTGTCTTCTTCTCCTCGGGCCGCTCCGCACCCATGGCATGGGGGGGAGGCTCCCGCTCTTCTCTTCTTCTCTTCTTCTTTTCTTCTTTTCTTCTTTTCTTCTCTTCTTCTTCATTTTCTTCTCCGGGCCGCTCCGCAATCCATGCTGGCATGGAGGGAGGCTCCCGCTGTGTGACGGCGCTCCTCGTCTGACAGTTCTTAAATAACGGGGGGGCGGGGCCACCCGGTGACCCCGCCCCCCTCTGACGCACGGTGACTTGACGGGACTTCCCTGTGGCATTCCCCGTGACGTCACAGGGAAGTCCCGTCAAGTCACCGTGCGTCAGAGGGGGGCGGGGTCACCGGGTGGCCCCGCCCCCCGTTATTTAAGAACTGTCAGACGAGGAGCGCCGTCACACAGCGGGAGCCTCCCTCCATGCCAGCATGGATTGCGGAGCGGCCCGGAGAAGAAAATGAAGAAGAAGAGAAGAAGAGAAGAAAAGAAGAAAAGAAGAAGAGAAGAGCGGGAGCCTCCCCCCCATGCCATGGGTGCGGAGCGGCCCGAGGAGAAGAAGACAGAAGACGCCGCGGAGGAGATGCTGGACGAGAACGCCGGAGGAAGAACCAGAAGAGCCAGAAGAACCAGAAGATGAAGGAAGATAGAAGAAAGAAGAAGCATTTAAATAAAGGAATTGTCAAAAACTGTCTCTTGTCATTTTTAACATTTTTGACACTTTTTTCGTGAAATGGTAGGGGTACTTATGTACCCCCTTACCATTTCACACAGGGGGGGGCCGGGATCTGGGGGTCACCTTGTTAAAGGGGGCTTCCAGATTCCGATAAGCCCCCCGCCCGCAGACCCCCACAACCACCGGCCAGGGTTGTGGGGATGAGGCCCTTGTCCTCATCAACATGGGGACAAGGTGTTTTGGGGGGCTACCCCAAAGCACCCTCCCAATGTTGAGGGCATGTGGCCTGGTACGGTTCAGGAGGGAGGGGGGGCCGCACTCTCGTCCCCCCCTCTTTTCCTGCGGCCTGCCAGGTTGCGTGCTCGGATAAGGGTCTGGTATGGATTTTTGGGGGGACCCCACGCCGTTTTTTTTTTTTTTTTTTTTGGCGCGGGGTTCCCCTTAAAATCCATACCAGACCTGAAGGGTCTGGTATGGAATTTAGGGGGAACCCCACGTCATTTTTTTTTTAAAATTTTGGCCGGGGTTCCCCTTAATATCCATACCAGACCTGAAGGGCCTGGTATGGAATTTAGGGGGACCCCCACGTCATTTTTTTTTTTAAATTTTGGTTCGGGGTTCCCCTTTGGGGAATTCCCATGCCGTTTTTATCAATGAACTTCTATGTGTATTGTCGGCAATGCAATAGCCGCGGGTAGTTTTAAATGAGTTTTTTCCTTCAAAATGTCATTTTGCTGTCAGACTGTTCTAAACACAGGAAACATGCGCCCCTTTACAGGCACACTATAGACACCCCCCAGGTACAAAATTTAAAGGGATATTACACTTTTATTGTTTGACTTTAAGCATTATTAAAATCACTGCTCCTGAAAAAACGGCCGTTTTTAAAACTTTTTTTTGCATTGATCCATGTCCCCTGGGGCAGGACCCAGGTCCCCAAACACTTTTTATGACAATAACTTGCATATAAGCCTTGAAAATTAGCACTTTTGATTATTCATGTTCGTGTCCCATAGACTTTAACGGTGTTCGCATGTTCGAACGAACTTTTTTCCTGTTCGCATGTTCTGGTGCGAACCGAACAGGGGGGTGTTCGGCTCATCCCTAATCCTGACGTTTGCTCGGTGTCATATACATCGTTCGATGCGGCAGTTAATTGGGTTCGATGCTATGGGCGTGGGGCCCTCATGGCAAAGACTGACGTTGAGTCGGCTTTTCGGTTACTTCCAGTTCACCCTGACAGTTTTTACCTCCTGGGATGCCAATGGGAGGAGGAATATTATGTCGATCGGTGCCTGCCAATGGGCTGTTCTATCTCATGCTCACTGTTTGAGACGTTCAGTTCATTCATGGAATGGGTGGTACGAGACTTGTCAGGAATTAATTCCATGATTCACTATCTCGATGATTTTTTGTGTGTGCCTCCTTCGTCCAGTGGCTACACTTCAGTATGTTTCTGTGCATTTTGGAATACCATTGGCTCCGGAAAAAACGGTGGGTCTAGTCACTGAACTCAGTTTTTTAGGTATAATGATTGATTCTCAGGCCATGGAATGTCGTTTTCTGGAGGACAAGCTGCGGGTACTTCAGTCAGAGATCTGATGTATGGTGGGTAAGCGCAAGATACAGCTGCACCAGCTGCAATTGCTGTTGGGGAAGCTGAATTTTGCTTGCGTGTGTGTTTTGTCGCCGCTTGTCTGCGGCGACGGCAGGTGTCTCATCCCCAATTCATTACATCATGCTGAGGCGGGAGCACAGGGAGGACTTGCGCATTTGGCATGCCTTCCTGGATTCCTATAACAGCAGGGCGTTGTGGATGGAGGGTCCGGTTAGCAATTTCGATTTCGAATTCTATACCGACGCGGCGGAGTCATCTGGATTCTGAGCTTTTCTGGATGGACGATGGTGTGCTGAGAGGTGGCCGGAGGAGTGGCGTATAGCGGGTTTCCTCCGGAATTTGTTTTTTTTTTTAACTATTTCCGGTTATCGTGGCAGTGGAAATTTGGGGGAAAGTTTTTCGGAATCAGAAAATAAGATTGCACTGCGATAACATGGGGGTAGTTCAGGTCATTAATCAAGTGATTGCCTCTTCAATGCCAGTGGTGTGTTTGTTGCGGCACCTGGTATTGCGGTGCTTGCAGTTTGTCTTTTTTTATGCTGTGCATATTCCTGGCACTTCTAACACCGTTGCTGATGCTTTGTCTCGGTTTCAGTGGGACAGATTTCGGGCAGTGGCACCTGCAGCGGAGCAGCACAGGAATCCTTGTCCTCCGGAGTTGTGGCAAATACCGTTGGAGTCATTGCGGATTTGATCAGGAACTTGGTTTGCGCCAGTACATGGGCAGCGTATGCTAAGGTTTGGCAGGAATGGTGTGGGTTGCTAGGGCGGGTGGACTGTGGAGTTGGAGCGGGCAGAGTGACCGCATTATTGTACTTCATTGGATTGAATTTTGAACGTGGGGTGTTGACCTCTGCTATGGATCACAAGATTGCGGGGTTGGTGTTCTGGTAGGGGATATTACCAGGGATTTTATGGTCAGGCAAGCATTGAAAGGGTATAGGAGAGGGACAAAGAGGAGAGACAGCAGGCGGCTGATAACTTTGTCCATACTGGAGCAGCTACTGGTGGAGGTGAGTAACGTGTGTACTTTAGAATACGAAGCGGTGTTGTTCAGGGTTGCATTTGTTCTGGCCGTTTATGGGGCATTCCGGTTAGGTGAGCTGGTTAGTCCTTCTAGATGGGCCCAAGGGGGACTTCAGTTTGGGGATGTTCACTGTGGTTCTGTAGCCCTTTTCATTCGCAGGTCCAAAACAGATCGGGCGGGCAAGGGTAAGTGTGTGTATGTGTATGCTATCCCGGGTGGGGTGTCCTGTCCAGTTACGGCTGTACATAACTTCTTGGGTTTCCGCCAGGCGAGCGGGGGTTCCTTTTTGGTTCATGGGGATGGCTCTTCGTTATCGCGGTATCAGTTCATCTCAGTTTTTCGTCGTTGTTTGTTGTCGGCTGGTCATGATCCCTCCGTTTACGCTTCTCACTCCTTCCGCATTCGGGCTGCCACTGAAGCAGCCTGGTGGGGTTTGGACAGTTCAGTCATTAAACATATAGGGCGGTGGGAATCGGATTGGTTTAAGCTTTATATACACCCTCACTTGGTTTAGATGAATTATGTTAGTCATGTGCTGTTGGGGATCAGTTGGGGTTTGTTGGTTGTTTATTTGTTCATACATGATACAACAATTTTTATTTCAGATGCCGGTGTTGGTCTCGTATGGATTATGGGACATTCATTTGTCTTTTGGGGGGCTCGAAGGGCGGATGTACGTCCGAACGGCCATCAGTTGGGAGTGCTGAGAGAGGTCGCTATGGTGCGGTGGACCGGAGTTCCTGGCATGCTGTGGAGCAGCGTGCTGCCGGAAATCCACAAGTACGCCCGTTTGGATCGCGCCCCAGATGTGTTAGTCCTACATGTTGGGGGTAATGATTTGGAGGTTAGATCCATGCGCCACCTTATTAGGGATATCAAATTTGATGTTCTTAGGATCCGTACTGATTTACCACGTACTATGGTGGTGTGGTCAGATATTGTGGGTAGTAAGTCTTGGCGGTTTGCCAGGTCTATAGAGAAGCTCAACAAGACACTGATCAAAGTCAACAAGGAGGTGGGTCGGTTTATAGCACGTAATGGAGGTATAGTGGTTCGACATCGGGAGTTTGAGGTGGGGATGGGGTCCACCCTAATGCGGTAGGCATTGATTTATGGTGCCTGGGTCTGCAAGATGGGGTTCAGCGGGCTCTGTGTTGTGTGGGGCGCCCACTGGTGTAAGGTTTCACATTTGTGGTCTGTGGCGGTTGGGGATCTTTGGAGGCAATGGAAATTATGAATAAAATGATGGAAGTTGGGAACCATTATCCGTATGGTATCCTTTGTTGATACCAGTTAACTAAGGTTTAGCTGCCATTGGGAGATGGGTGGGTTTGAGTAATGTCCTTTGAGTCAGAGTGGCCGCGACTGACGGCCGTGTTTTGACACGCTGTTACGGTAAAATGTGGTCGGTGCCTCCAGGGATTCCTGACAATGATTTAAAATGTTTTCTGATGGAATATGGTGTTTTTACCTAAAATAAGTTGTGGTTAAATAATGTTTAATAAAGTGGCCAAGTGTGGCCAATTTACTACAAAAAAGGGTGGTCTGGTTATTTTTAGAGGTTAAGTATGGTATTGGGTATTTAAAGTTAAGGTTTGGTAAAGGCCATACCATAGTCATGCATTTTTAAGCGGCGCATTACCGTCGTTTTTGCAGCACTTTATCGCCGACTGCACAACGCCTCACTATGAAAGTAGCCTGACTGTTCTACTACCTATAAACAATATAGTGCTGCTACTGCTACCCCTTCTTTACCATTACTCTTTCTATTTTTTTACTACTACCCTTTCTTTACTACTACTACTACTCTTATTACTTACATACTTACTACTTTACTACTACTCTTTCTATGTTTTTACTATTACCACTAATCTATTACCCTCTAATCCAGTGGTCTCCAAACTGCGGCCTGGGGGCCAGATGCGGCGCTTTCCTTGCAATTATCCGGTCCTTGGGGCACCATTTCATCCACTGATACTAACAGTGGGGCATAATCCCTCCCAATGACACCAATGATGGGGCCCAATTTCTCCCTATGACACCAGTGATGGGGCACTATTCCTCCCAATGACATCAACAATGGGGCACAATTACTTCCACTGACACTAAAGAAAGGGCATTGTTTTTTCCCACTGACATCGGGACCTGTTCTACGCCCAGTGATCACAGTCTGGCCCCCCTAATGTCTGGAGGACCGTAAACTGGCCCTTTGTTTCGAAAGTTTGGAGACCCCTGCGTCTAATCTACTATCCATACACTGACTAAAGCGGCTCCAGTAACTCCTACCCCCAGCATTGCACCTGCCCATTCTGGGGTACTACTACATTCACTGCCACAACTACTACCCATACCCTACCACTGCCTGTACCGGGCAAATCCACTGCAGCTGCTCTTTTTCTGTATGTAATTTACATACATTTGGACCTTGTGACATTTTATTTTTCTGCATATAATTGTTATGTAATTTTTGAAAGTTTATGGTTAAAGCTTGGAATAAATATCTGTATACAGCTTTCAGTCTGGAGCCAGAAAAGTCTTAAAAATATAAAAGATAAGAAATATTTTCATTGTTTTATTGGAAATACAAGAAATCAGACAGAAAATGATGCATTAACACCCTCTGTTAGTTACTGTGTGCCATTTATAAGTAATGCAACAAACCTCCAGCAGGAGGGCGCTATGCAACAGGCAGTGATTTGCTATTAACTTCAGCAATCAATACAAATCATTAGCACTAAATAATAAAATGATTGGTTTGATCAGACACAACTGAACTCATTGGATTTTATTTGAAATGTTGATGAAATTAATTTCTAGTAAATGAACTGAGCAAAGCACAATGTATGGCTACATGAGCAGCAAGGATGCAGATTGGAGGGGGGGGTGGTTACAATGGAGGATTAAATAATCTTCTCCTTAGTCCACTATGGCCATTTCACAGAGCCTGGGTATGGACACATGGGACAGGCAGCTCCTCTGTTGCGGGATTCTTCAGTTTACTATGACGGACTTGAGATGGAGGTTTATCACGACCAAGTATGGGATCCCCATTATGGGAAAGCGGACTGGAAAGGGATAAAGAATTTCCGGTAGGTAATCATATGATGATCATGTTTTGCTCAAACGTGAAGGAAACCTGTAAGAAAAGAGATGGCACAGTGTCAGCTTGCTGGGCTATAAAAAGTCAATGAGTGTTGGCTGTAGAGACAAAGACTTCACCACCATACTGTTCTTTTTTTCAGTAAAAATCTTTCCATAAGATGATATGTGTATGTAGCTTATCTTATGTATGTATTGCAGAAAATTGTTAATGGAAAGGAAAAATGGAAGGATGTGCTTCTGTGCTGCAATGTTTAAGTGACAGGGTCTCCGAGGATGGTGTATCTCGTCACCTAGAACAATGACTGGAGCCTTCAGGAGATTCATAGCTGTTGGCCAGTTTGCAGTGCTGGTATGCCAGCCATTATCACCCAAGGTTCCTTCAGAGGTTTCTAGGAGTTCCTTGAGCTGTGGCTGATTAACCTCCCATTTAATGGTTCCTGCTTATTTTGGGGCCCAACACGACTTAGTGGGGCCAGATTCATGACACCAATGATCTTTTTTGCTGCCTGTAAGAGTGGAATTTTGACCACCACTGTAAGTGGGACATTCTTACCACTGGCCACCAATGTAAGGGGCATTTTATTCCACTGACTACCAATGAATTGCTTTTAGCAGGGGTTCCACAAGACCTGAATATTTTTCAAGGGTTTCTCTGGGGCAAAACGGTTGAGAAATGTAGCTGGCATGTCATACAGCAGCCTTTCCATTATCCTATCCCTACCACAAACATGCCAAACGCTTGACTGTGCACTGAGGATCTGGCATTAGACAGTGAATCCTAGGGGACAGGGCTTCATGTCAAAGGGGTCAGGGTTTAACATTTGATGCGTGTATACCAATAGGAATGTTATACTTCCCTTGGTTGTTATTTCCAATAATACTGTTTGTCTGTTATCTGCAGATCACCATGTACGAACCATATCTGCAATGTAACACATTTTTATGCCTGTTTCGATACTGATGAAAAAAAAAAATCTCCCCCTTTCAGGGGCCACAATACATGTCTGTCCTGTTAAGGACCTCATCTGCCACTGTCCCAGCCATGGCTCCAATTCATATGTGTCCTTGCTAGGGGTCCCATCTACTATGATTGACTTGGGGTAAATGAGAATACAATTATTCTGGGTCAGTTGTCTCTTATTCTACCCCATATAGAATTAGACCTTCTCACTTTTAGTTTCAGAGGAATTCTGCCCCCCACAGATGTACAGAGCATTCATCAGCAGTAATATATATTCCCTGTATCCCCCAATCCTACACATTGGTATCCCACTGTATTTCTCCCTAGCACACACATTGGTCTCTTCCTGTATCGCATCCCCAGCACCCACATTGGTCTCTTCCTGTATCGCGTCTCCAGCACCCACATTGGTCTCTTCCTGTATTTAATCCCCAGCACACACATTGGACCCTCCCCTGTATCCCATCCCCAGAACCCACATTGGTACCTCCCCTGTATCCCATCCCCAGCACACACATTGATCTTTCCTGGTGCCTCCATGGCAGCATACCAATGGTTGCTCCACCCTTGTCCAACCCACAGGACCACTTAATCTCTATAAAAAAAGAGCCATTCCCTCTTGATCCATGTCAGCATCAGACTGTCTGAGTCTCCTGGGATCCCTTTCATCATGCATACCAATGGTAAAATGGGCCAGGTGGCATCTACTAGGGTTCCAATTAGGTTTCCTTGCACAGTGGAGGAAGAAACACCTAGGTCCAATGATACTGATCACTCTTATAATGAAGTCCAGCCTTTGGTGGTGGATGAGACCATCCAACCCTCTGGTCCACTGTTCCCTTGGGCCCATCTCATGGACCATTCTTACATCAGACGCAAGTCGGCTGGGTTGGGGGGCACACTACAAGAACCAGTTAGTACATGGAAGATGACAATTCAATACAGAAGGCGTGGTATTGAACATCTTGGAACTAAGAGCAGCATGGATGGTAATATTACATCTAGCCACTTTTCTCAGAGGCAAGTCCATACTGCTTCAGATGGACAACAGGGTGGCAGTAGCCTACGTTCAAAACCAAGGGGGAATGCACAGCAGATCCCTAGCTAGCAAGAGGGGAATTTGGTCAATCCATGGGCTTCCTATATTCCATCCCCCGAAATTCAGTTGGCCGATCGTCTCTCAAGAACGTTCAGCAGCAACAACGAATGGTCTCTGAATCCACTTCCACTGGATATGTCAGCAATGGGGCACTCCCCAGATAGACCTGTTTGCCTCCCCATTCAATGCAAAGACGCCTCTGTTTTTCATGAGATTCCCATCTCTGAAGTCAGCAGGAGTAGATGCCCTAATCCAACCGTGGGAATTTCAGAAGGGATGTTTTTCCTCCGACCCCTCTGATACTGAGGTTTCTCCAGCGCCTAATGGTGGAGAGGGTCTTGATTCTGGCAGTCATTCCATACTGGCCAAAGAGACCGTGGTTCACGCTCCTAGTCAAGCTGGCTCTGTGCAACCCACTAACCCTTCCATTCGTGGAAACCTCCTGTCTTAGGATGATTTCTTTCATCCACATCCGGAGATCCTAGACTTGAAGGCTTGGAAGTTGAGCGGAAGAGGTTGGGTGAATTAGGATGTTCACATAGTGTTATCCAAACATTATTACAGGCAAGGAAATCATCCACCAATTCCACCTATTACAGGGTATGGAGAAAATTTACAGAACTAGCATAGGTCAACCATTTCCATCCACTGTAACCCGGGGTCCAGAATGTACTACTCTTTTTACAGAATAGATTGGACTTAGGTTTGGGTCTTAACACGCTAAAAGTCCAAGTGTCAGCCTTGTCAGCTCTAACAGACATGCGGAACACTATCATAGAGCGCTTCTTAAAAGCAGTCTTAAGATTGTGACCTCCCAGGAAATCGCTATACCCAAAATGAAAATACTATGGTGCACTTCTTCCCTAATTTTTCCACGGAGATGTAAAAGAAGCATAAGGCCTCATGTTCACTGCTGCTGGTACATTTAGGGCTTCATTTGATGCGTGTATACCAATAGGAGTGTTATACCTCCCTTGGTTGTTATTTCCAATAATACTGTTTGTCTGTTATCTGCAGATCACCATGTACAAACCATATCTGCAATGTAATACATTTTTATGCCTGTTTCGGTACTGAAGGAAAAAAAAAATCTCCCCCTTCCAGGGGCCTCAATACACGCTTGTCCTGATAAGGACCTCATCTGCCACTGTCCCAGCCATGGCTCCAATTCATATGTGTCCTTGCTAGCGGTACCATCTACTATGATTGACTTGAGGTAAATGAGAATACAATTATTCTGGGTCAGTTGTTTCTTATTCTACCCCATATAGAATAAGACCTTCTCACTTTTAGTGTCTGAGGAATTCTGCCCCCCACAGATGAGAAGAGCATTCATCAGCAGTAACATCTATTCCCTGTATTTCCCAATCTCACACATTGGTATCCCTGTGTATTTCTCCCTAGCACACACATTGGTCTCTTCCTGTATCTAATCCCCAGCACCCACATTGGTCCCTCTGGTCCCTCCCCTGTATCCCATCCCCAGAACCCACATTGGCCTCTTCCTGTATCCCATACCCAGCACACACATTGTTCTCTTCCTGTATCTAATCCCCAGCACCCACATTGATACCCTCCTGTATCCCATCCCCAGAACCCACATTGGTACCTCCCCTGTATCCCATTCACAGCACACAATGGTCTCTTCCTGTATTCCATCCCCAGAACCCACATTGGTCCCTCCCCTGTATCCCATCCCCACAACCCACATTGGTACCTCCCCTGTATCCCATCCCCACCACACACATTGGTCTTTCCTGGTGCCTCCATGGCAGCATACCAATGGTTGCTCCGCCCTCGTCCAACCCACAGGACCACTTAAACTCTATAAGAAAAGTGCTGTTCCCTCTTGATCCATGTCAGCATCAGACTGTCTGAGTCTCCTGGGATCCCTTTCATCACGCATACCAATGGTAAAATGGGCCAGGTGGCATCTACGAGGGTTCCAATTCGGTTTCCTAGCGCAGTGGAGGAAGAAAGACCTAGGGCCAATGAAACTGATCACTCTTACAATGAAGTCCAGCCTCTGGTGGTGGACGAGACCATCCAACTTACTGGTCGACTGCTACCTTGGGCCCATCTCGTGGACCATTCTTACGTCAAACGCAAGTCAGCTGGGTTGGGGGGGCACACTACAAGAACCAGTTAGTACATGGAAGATGACAATTCATTACGGAAGGCTTGGTATCGAAAATCTTGGAACTAAGAGCAGCATGGATGGTAATATTACATCTAGCCACTTTTCTCAGAGGCAAGTCCATACTGCTTCAGATGGACAACAGTCATTCCATACTGGCCAAAGAGACCGTGGTTCACGCTCCTAGTCAAGCTGGCTCTGTGCAACCCACTTCCCCTTCCATTCGTGGACAACCTCCCGTCTCAGGACGATTTCTTTCATCCACATCCAGAGATCCTAGACTTGAGGGCCTGGAAGTTGAGAGGAAGAGGTTGGGTGAATTAGGATGTTCGCATAGTATTATCCAAACATTATTACAAGGAAGGAAATCATCCACCAATTCCACCTACTACAGGGTATGGAGAAAATGTATGGAACTAGCAGAGGTCAACCATTTCCATCCACTGGAACCCGGGGTCCAGAATGTACTACTCTTTTTACAGAATGGATTGGACTTAGGTTTGTTTCTTAACACGCTAAAAGTCCAAGTGTCAGCCTTGTCAGCTCTAACAGACACGCGGTGGGCATTGAACACTCTCATAGAGCACTTCTTAAAAGCAGTCTTATGATTGCGACCTCCCAGGAAATCGCTATACCCAAAATGGGATTTGACTGTTGTGCTTAATGCCCTAACAAACCCTCCCTTTGCACCCATGAAAAGATGCACTTTGGAAGATATTACCCTGAAAACAGCCTTCCTGATCGCCATACATCACCTTTTTCCCAGACAGGGTTTTTTTGCAGCCCATTCACCAGTTTGTTCCCAAGGTACCTTTAGTCTACCATCTCAACCAGGAATTGGTTCTTCCAGCCTTCGTGGAGGATCCAACCTCTTCAAAGCTGCAGGAATTGGATGTAGCTAGATCCCTGAGGTGCTATTTAGAGCTGACACAGCAGTTCCGCAAGGATCAACGTTTATTCATTATTACAAAGGGTGCTAAAAAAGGAATGGCAGCATCCAAGATGACCGTGGCTAGCAGGATCATGAGGCTAATCCAAAGGGCATACCAGGCTAGTGGTCTTCCAGTCCCAGATGCGGTCAATGCGCACTCAACGCGGGGAATGGCCTCTTCTTGGGCAGCTTCGGCGCGGGTCTCCCCTGAGACAATTTGCCGGGCGGCTAGTTCGTTTTTCTTCAACACCTTCATGACGCACTATAGCTTAGATCCAGTGGTCCTTACTTCCCAAGATTTTGGGAAAAAGACCTTACAACTATCAGTTCTGTATTCTCATTAAAATTCTTATTGCAGTACCCTCCCTGTAAGTGAGTTATTTACCATTGGTATGCTACCATGGAGGCACCAGGTAAACGTAAAATTGAATACTCACCTTTCCGTAATTTTCCTTTCCTGGTGCCTACCCATGGCAGCATACACCCTCCCTTCCATAATCCTTAAGGTTCTGAAGACTAGTTAAAAGAATACCTGGGGGGGAACAGCTCTTTTTTTATAGAGTTTAAGTGGTCCTGAGGGTTGGACAGGAGCGGAGCAACCATTGGTATGCTGCAATGGGTAGGCACCAGGAGAGGAAAATTACGGAAAGGTGAGTATTCAATTTTCCGTTATTCATGTATCCCATCCCCAGCACACACATTGGTCTCTTCCTGTATCCCATCCCTAGCACACACATTGATCTCTTCCTGTATCCCATCCCCAGCACACACATTGGTCTATTCCTGTATCCCATCCCCAGAACACACATTGATCTCTTCCTGTATCCCATCCCCAGCACACACATTGGTCTATTCCTGTATCCCATCCCCAGCACACACATTGGTCTCTTCCTGTATCCCATCCCCAGCACACACATTGGTCTATTCCTGTATCCCATCCTTAGCACACACATTGGTCTCTTCCTGTATCCCATCCCCAGCAGACACATTGATCTCTTCCTGTATCCCATCCCCAGCACACACATTGGTCTCTTCCTGTATCCCATCCCCAGCACACACATTGGTGTATTCCTGTATTCCAACCTTAGCACACACATTGGTCTTTTCCTGTATCCCATCCCCAGCACACAAATTGGTCTCTTCCTGTATTCCATCTCCAGCACACACATCGGTCTATTCCTGTATCTAATCACTGGTGTTCTGCCGAGAAAGGTCCCACGTCGGTTAGTGTCCTCCCTGTACTGCGCAGCGGTATGTACCGCTCCTACGGCGCCCCTGCCCATTGAAATCAATGGGCAGCTGCGCCGTACCACCGGTAAAGCGCCGCTGCAGCTTTGTGGGCAATTTTAACCCTTTTTTGACTGCAAGTGGAATTAAAAGCGCCCGCTAACGGCCGAGTAGCACCGCAAAAATGATGGAAAAGCGCCGCTTAAAATATTGCATCTTTAAGTGGCGCTTCACCGTCATTTTTGCAGCGCTTTACCTCCGACGGCATAACGACTCAGTATGAAAGTAGCTTGACTGTTCTACTACCTATAAACAATACAGTGCTGCTACTGCTACCCCTTCTTTACCATCACTCTTTCTATTTTTTTACTACTACCCCTTCTTTACTACTACTACTACTTTTATTACTTACTTACTTACATACTTACTACTTTACTACTACTCTTTCTATGTTTTTACTACTACCCCTAATCTATTACCCTCTAATCCAGTGGTCTCCAAACTGTGGCCCGGGGGCCAGATGCGGCCCTTTCCTTGCAATTATCCGGCCCTTGGGGCACTATTTCATCCACTGATACTAACAGTGGGGCGTGATCCCTCCCAATGACACCAACGATGGGGCCCAATTTCTCCCTATGACACCAATGATGGGGCACTATTCCTCCCAATGACATCAACAATGGGGCACAATTACTTCCACTGACACTAAAGAAAGGGCATTGGTTTTTTTCACTGACATCGGACCTGTTCTACGCCCAGTGATCACAGTTTGGCCCACCTAATGTCTGAAGTACCGTAAACTGGCCCTTTGTTTCGAAAGTTTGGAGACCCCTGTGTTTAATCTACTATCCTTACACTGAGACTAAAGCTGCTCCAGTAACTCCTACCCCCAGCATTGCCCCTGCCCATTCCGGGGTACTACTAAATTCACTGCCACAACTACTACCCATACTACCCATACCCTACCACTGCCTATACCGGGCAAATCCACTGCAGCTGCTCTTTTTCTGTATGTAATTTACATACAATTGGACCTTGTGACATTTTATTTTTCTGCATGTAATTGTTATGTAATTGTTATGTAATTTTTGAAAGTATATGGTTAAAGCTTGGAATAAATATCTGTATACAGCTTTCAGTCTGGAGCCAGAAAAGTCTTAAAAATATAAAAGATAAGAAATATTTTTATTGTTTTACTGGAAATACAAGAAATCAGACAGAAAATAATGCATTAACACCATCTGTTAGTTACTGTGTGCCATTTATAAGTAATGCAACAAATCTCCAGCAGGGGGGCGCTATGCAACAGGCAGTGATTTGCTATTAACTTCAGCAATTAATACAAAGTCATTAGCACTAAATAATAAAATGATTGGTTTGATCAGACACAATTGAACTCATTGGATTTTATTTGAAATGTGGATGAAATTCATTTCTAGTAAATGAACTGAGCAAAGCACAATGTATGTATACATGAGCAGCAAGGATGCAGATTGGATGGGGGGGTTACAATGGAGGATTAAATAATCTTCTCCTCTTAGTCCACTATGGCCATTCCACAGAGCCTGGGTATGGACACGTGGGACAGGCGGCTCCTCTGTTGTGGGATTCTTCAGTTTACTATGATGGACTTGAGATGGAGGTTTATCACGGCCAAGTATGGGATCCCCATTACGGGAAAGCAGACCGGAAAGGAGAAAGGATTTCTGGTAGGTTATTATACGGTGATCTTATCTTGTTCAAACGTGAAGGAAACCTGTAAGAAAAGAGGCGGCACAGTGACAGTTTGCTGGGCTATAAAAAGTCAATGAGTGTTGGCCGTAGAGACAAAGACTTCACTTTTCAGCAAAAATCTTTCCATAAGATGATATGTGTATGTAGCTTTTCTTATGTATTCTTTATTTATGTGTTGCAGAAAATTGTTAATGGAAAGTAAAAATGGAAGGATGTGCTTCTGTGCTGCAATGTTTAAGTGACAGGGCCTCTGAGGACGGTGTATCTCGTCACCTAGAACAATGACTGGAGCCCTCAGGAGATTCATAGCTGTTGGCCAGTTTGTAGTGCCGGTATGCCAGGCATTATCACCCAGGGTTCCTTCAGAGGTTTCTAGGGGTTTCTTGAGCTGTGGCTGATTAACCTCCCATTTAATGGTTCCCGCTTATTTTGGGGCCCAACACCACTTGGTGGGGCCGGATTCATGACACCAATGATCTTTTTTGCTTCCTGTAAGAGTGGAATTTTGACCACCACTGTAAGTGGGACATTCTTACCACTGGCCACCAAGGTAAAGGGGCATTTTATTCCACTGACTATCAATGAATTGGTTTTAGCAGGGGTTCCACAAGACTTGAATATTTTTCAAGGGTTTCTCTGGGGCAAAAAGGTTGAGAAATGTAGCTGGCATGTCATACAGCAGCCTTTCCATTATCCTACCCCTACCACAAACATGCCAAAGGCTTGACTGTGCACTGAGGATCTGGCATTAGTCAGTGATTCCTAGGGGACAGGGCTTCATGTCAAAGGGTTCCGGGCTTAACATTTGATGCGTGTATACCAATAGGAATGTTATACGTCCCTTGGTTGTTATTTCCAATAATACTGTTTGTCTGTTATCTGCAGATCACCATGTACAAACCATATCTGCAATGTAATACATTTTTATGCCTGTTTCGGTACTGATGAAAAAAAAAATCTCCCCTTCCAGGGGCCACAATACACGCCTGTCCTGATAAGGACCTCATCTGCCACTGTCCCAGCCATGGCTCCAATTCATATGTGTCCTTGCTAGGGGTCCCATCTACTATGATTGACTTGAGGTAAATGAGAATACAATTATTCTGGGTCAGTTGTCTCTTATTCTACCCCATATAGAATTAGACCTTCTCACTTTTCGTTTCTGAGGAATTCTGCCCCCCACAGATGAGCAGAGCATTCATCAGCAGTAATATCTATTTCGTGTATCCCCCAATCTCACACATTGGTATCCCCCTGTATTTCTACCTAGCACACACATTGGTCTCTTCCTGTATCTAATCCCCAGCACCCACATTGGTCCCTCCCCTGTATCCCATCCCCAGAACCCACATTGGTATCTCCCCTGTATCCCATTCCCAGCACACATTGATCTCTTCCTGTATCCCATCCCCAGAACCCACATTGGTCCCTCCCCTGTATCCCATCCCCAGCACACACATTGGTCCCTCCCCTGTATCCCATCCCCAGAACCCACATTGGTACCTCCCCTCTATCCCATCCCCAGCACACACATTGGTCTTTCCTGGTGCCTCCATGGCAGCATACCAATGGTTGCTCCGCCCTCGTCCAACCCACAGGACCACTTAAACTCTATAAATAAAGAGCTGTTCCCTCTTGAGCTATGTCAGCATCAGACTGTCTGAGTCTCCTGGGATCCCTTTCATCACGCATACCAATAGTAAAATGGGCCAGGTGGCATCTACGAGGGTTCCAATTAGGTTTCCTAGCACAGTGGAGGAAGAAAGACCTAGGGCCAATGATACTGATCACTGTTACAATGAAGTCCAGCCTCTAGTGGTGGACGAGACCGCATCCGCTTGGCAGCATCCAAGATGACCATGGCTAGCAGGATCATGAGGCTAATCCTAAAGGCATACCAGGCTAGTGGTCTTCCAGTCTCGGATGCAGTCAATGCGCACTCAATGCAGGGAATGGCCTCTTCTTGGGCAGCTTCGGCGCGGGTCTCCCCTGAGACAATTTGCCGGGCGGCTAGTTCGTCTTCCTTCAACACCTTCATGATGCACTATAGCTTAGATCCAGCGGTCCTTACTTCCCAAGATTTTGGGAAAAAGACCTTACAACTATCAGTTCTGTAATCATTAAATTTCTTATTGCAGTACCGTCCCTGTAAGCGAGTTATTTACCATTGGCATGCTGCCATGGAGGCACCAGGTAAACGTAAAATTGAATACTCACCTTTCTGTAATTTTCCTTTCCTGGTGCCTACCCATGGCAGCATACACCCTCCCTTCCATAATCCTTAAGGTTCTGAAGACTAGTTCAAAGAATACCTGAGGGGGGAACAGCTCTTTTTTTATAGAGTTTAAGTGGTCCTGAGGGTTGGACAAGGGCGGAGCAACCATTGGTATGCTGCAATGGGTAGGCACCAGGAAAGGAAAATTATGGAAAGGTGAGTATTCAATTTTCCGTTATTCATGTATCCCATCCCCAGCACACACATTGGTCTCTTCCTGTATCCCATCCCCAGCACACACATTGATCTCTTCCTGTATCCCATCCCCAGCACACACATTGGTCTATTCCTGTATCCCATCCCCAGCACACACATTGGTCTCTTCCTGTATCCCATTCCCAGCACACACATTGGTCTCTTCCTGTATCCCATCCCCAGCACACAAATTGGTCTCTTCCTGTATCCCATCCCCAGCACACATATTGGTCTCTTCCTGTATCTAATCACTGATGTTCTGCCGAGAAAGGTCCCACGTCGGTTAGTGTCCTCCCTGTACTGCGCAGCGGTATATACCGCTCCTACGGCACCCCTGCCCATTGAAATCAATGGGCAGCGGCGCCGTACCACCGGTAAAGCGCCGCTGCAGCTTTGTGGGAGAAAGGATTTCCGGTAGGTAATTGTACGGTGATCTTATCTTGTTCAAACGTGAAGGAAACCTGTAAGAAAAGAGGCAGCACAGTGTCAGCTTGCTGGGCTATAAAAAGTCAATGAGTGTTGGCCGTAGAGACAAAGACTTCACTTTTCAGTAAAAATCTTTCCATAAGATGATATGTGTATGTAGCTTTTTTTATGTATTCTTTATTTATGTGTTGCAGAAAATCGTTAATGGAAAGTAAAAATGGAAGGATGTGCTTCTGTGCTGTAATGTTTAAGTGACAGGGCCTCTGAGGATGGTGTATCTGTCACCTAGAATAATGACTGAAGCCTTCAGGAGATTCATAGCTGTTGGCCAGTTTGCAGTGCTGGTATGGCAGGCATTATCACCCAAGGTTCCTTCAGAGGTTTCTAGGGGTTCCTTGAGCTGTGGCTGATTAACCTCCCATTTAATGGTTCCTGCTTATTTTGGGGCCCAACACCACTTGGTGGGGCCAGATTCATGACACCAATGATCTTTTTTGCTGCCTGTTAGAGTGGAATTGTGACCACCACTGTAAGTGGGACATTCTTACCACTGGCCACCAAGGTAAAGGGGCATTTTATTCCACTGACTATCAATGAATTGGTTTTAGCAGGGGTTCCACAAGACCTGAATATTTTTCAAGGGTTTCTCTTGGGCAAAAAGGTTGAGAAATGTAGCTGGCATGTCATACAGCAGCCTTTCCATTATCCTACCCCTACCACAAACATGCCAAAGGCTTGACTGTGCACTGAGGATCTAGCATTAGACAGTGAATCCTAGGGGACAGGGTTTCATGTCAAAGGGGTCCGGGCTTAACATTTGATGCGTGTATACCAATAGGAATGTTATACCTCCCTTGGTTGTTATTTCCAATAATACTGTTTGTCTGTTATCTGCAGATCACCATGTACAAACCATATCTGCAATGTAATACATTTTTATGCCTGTTTCAGTACTGATGAAAAAAAAAATCTCCCCTTCCAGGGGCCACAATACACGCCTGTCCTGATAAGGACCTCATCTGCCACTGTCCCAGCCATGGCTCCAATTCATATGTGTCCTTTCTAGGGGTCACATCTACAATGATTGACTTGAGGTAAATGAGAATACGATTATTCTGGGTCAGTTGTCTCTTATTCTACCCCATATAGAATTAGACCTTCTCACTTTTAGTGTCTGAGGAATTCTGCCCCCCACAGATAAACAGAGCATTCATCAGCAGTAATATCTATTCTCTGTATCCCCCAATCTCACACATTGGTATCCCCCTGTATTTCTCCCTAGCACACACATTGGTCTCTTCCTGTATCCCATCCCCAGCACACACATTGGTCTCTTCCTGTATCTAATCCCCAGCACCCACATTGGTCCCTCCCCTGTATCCCATCCCCAGAACCCATATTGGTACCTCCCCTGTATCCCATCCCCAGAACCCACATTGGTATCTCCCCTATATCCCATTCTCAGCACACATTGGTCTTTTCCTGTATCCCATCCCCAGAACCCACATTGGTCCCTCCCCTGTATCCCATCCCCAGCACACACATTGGTCTTTCCTGGTGCCTCCATGGCAGCATACCAATGGTTGCTCCGCCCTCATCCAACCCACAGGACCACTTAAACTCTATAAAAAAAGAGCTGTTCCCTCTTGAGCTATGTCAGCATCAGACTGTCTGAGTCTCCTGGGATCCTTTTCATTGCGCATACCAATAGTAAAATGGGCCAGGTGGCATCTACGAGGGTTACAATTAGGTTTCCTAGCACAGTGGAGGAAGAAAGACCTAGGGCCAATGATACTGATCACTGTTACAATGAAGTCCAGCCTCTGGTGGTGGTGCTTAGATCCAGTGGTCCTTACTTCCCAAGATTTTGGGAAAAAGACCTTACAACTATCAGTTCTATATTCTCATTAAAATTCTTATGGCAGTACCCTCCCTATAAGCGAGTTATTTACCAATGGTATGCTGCCATGGAGGCACCAGGTAAATGTAAAATTGAATACTCACCTTTCTGTAATTTTCCTTTCCTGGTGCCTACCCATGGCAGCATACACCCTCCCTTCCATAATCCTTAAGGTTCTGAAGACTAGTTCAAAGAATACCTGAGGTGGGAACAGCTCTTTTTTTATAGAGTTTAAGTGGTCCTGAGGGTTGGACAAGGGCAGAGCAACCATTGGTATGCTGCAATGGGTAGGCACCAGGAAAGGAAAATTACGGAAAGGTGAGTATTCAATTTTCCGTTATTCATGTATCCCATCCCCAGCACACACATTGATCTCTTCCTGTATCCCATTCCCAGCACACACATTGGTCTATTCCTGTATCCCATCCCCAGCACACACATTGATCTCTTCCTTTATCCCATCCCCAGCACACACATCGGTCTCTTCCTGTATCTAATCACTGGTGTTCTGCCGAGAAAGGTCCCACGTCGGATAGTGTCCTCCCTGTACTACGCAGTGGTATATACCGCTCCTACGGCGCCCCTGCCCATTGAAATCAATGGGCAGCGGCGCAGTACCACCGGTAAAGCACCGCTGCAGCTTTGTGGGCAATTTTAACCCTTTTTTGACTGCAAGTGGAGTTAAAAGCGCCCTCTAGCGGCCGAATAGCACCGCAAAAATGACGGTAAAGCGCCGCTTAAAATATTGCATCTTTAAGTGGCGCTTTACCGTCGTTTTTGCAGCGCTTTTCCTCCAATGGCATAACGACTCAGTATGAAAGTAGCCTGACTGTTCTACTACCTATAAATAATACAGTGCTGCTACTGCTACCCCTTCTTTATCATCACTCTTTCTATTTTTTTACTACTACCCCCTCTTTACTACTACTACTACTTTTATTACTTACTTACATACTTACTACTTTACTACTACTCTTTCTATGTTTTTACTACTACCCCTAATCTATTACCCTCTAATCCAGTGGTCTCCAAACTGCGGCCCGGGAGCCAGATGCGACCCTTTCCTTGCAATTATCCGGCCCTTAAGGCACTATTTCATCCACTGATACTAACAGTGGGGCGTGATCCCTCCCAATGACACCAACGATGGGGCCCAATTTCTCCCTTTGACACCAATGATGGGGCACTATTCCTCCCAATGACATCAACAATGGGGCACAATTACTTCCACTGACACTAAAGAAAGGGCATTGTTTTTTTTCACGGACATCACGACCTGTTCTACACCCAGTGATCACAGTCTGGCCCACCTAATGTCTGAAGTACCGTAAACTGGCCCTTTGTTTCGAAAGTTTGGAGACCCCTGCCTCTAATCTACTATCCTTACACTGAGACTAAAGCTGCTCCAGTAACTCCTACCCCCAGCATTGCCCCTGCCCATTCTTAGGTATTATTACATTCACTGCCACAACTACTATCCATACCCTACCACTGCCTATACTGGGCAAATCCACTGCAGCTGCTCTTTTTCTGTATGTAATTTACATACATTTGGACCTTGTGACATTTTATTTTTCTGCATATAATTGTTATGTAATTGTTATGTAATTTTTGAAAGTTTATGGTTAAAGCTTGGAATAAATATCTGTATACAGCTTTCAGTCTGGAGCCAGAAAAGTCTTAAAAATATAAAAGATAAGAAATATTTTTATTGTTTTATTGGAAATACAAGAAATCAGACAGAAAATGATGCATTAACACCCTCTGTTAGTTACTGTGTGCCATTTATAAGTAATGCAACAAACCTCCAGCAGGAGGGCGCTATGCAACAGGCAGTGATTTGCTATTAACTTCAGCAATCAATACAAAGTCATTAGCACTAAATAATAAAATGATTGGTTTGATCAGACACAATTGAACTCATTGGATTTTATTTGAAATGTGGATGAAATTCATTTCTAGTAAATGAACTGAGCAAAGCACAATATATGTATACATGAGCAGCAAGGATGCCGATTGGAGGGGGGGGTTACAATGGAGGATGAAATAATCTTCTCCTCTTAGTCCACTATGGTCATTCCACAGAGCCTGGATATGGACACGTGGGACAGGCGGCTCCTCTGTTGCGGGATTCTTCAGTTTACTATGACGGACTTGAGATGGAGGTTTATCATGACCAAGTATGGGATCCCCATTATGGGAAAGCGGACTGAAAAGGAGAAAGGATTTCCGGTAGGCAATCTTATGTTGATCATGTTTTGCTCAAACGTGAAGGAAACCTGTATGAAAAGAGGTGGCACAGTGTCAGCTTGCTGGGCTATAAAAAGTCAATGAGTGTTGTTGGCCATAGAGACAAAGACTTCACCACCATACCGTTTTTTTCAGCAAAAATCTTTCCATAAGATTATATGTGTATGTAACTTATCTTATGTATTCTTTATGTGTTGCAGAAAATTGTTAATGGAAAGGAAAAATGGAAGGATGTGCTTCTGTGCTGCAATATTTAAGTGACAGGGCCTCTGAGGATGGTGTATCTGTCACCTAGAACAATGACTGGAGCCTTCAGGAGATTCATAGCTGTTGGCCAGTTTGCAGTGCTGGTATGGCAGGCATTAGCACCCAAGGTTCCTTCAGAGGTTTCTAGGGGTTCCTTGAGCTGTGGCTGATTAACCTCCCATTTAATGGTTCCCGCTTATTTTGGGGCCCAACACCACTTGGTGGGGCCAGATTCATGACACCAATTATCTTTTTTGCTGCCTGTAAGAGTGAAATTTTGACCACCACTGTAAGTGGGACATTCTTACCACTGGCCACCATTGTAAGGGGCATTTTATTCCACTGACTATCAATGAATTGGTTTTAGCAAGGGTTCCACAAGACCTGAATATTTTTCAACGGTTTCACTGGGGCAAAAAGGTTGAGAAATGTAGCTGGCATGTCATACAGTAGCCTTTCCATTATCCTATCCCTACCACAAACATGCCAAAGGCTTGACTGTGCACTGAGGATCTGGCATTAGTCAGTGAATCCTAGGGGACAGGGCTTCATGTCAAAGGGGTCCGGGCTTAACATTTGATGCGTGTATACCAATAGGAATGTTATACGTCCCTTGGTTGTTATTTCCAATAATACTGTTTGTCTGTTATCTGCAGATCACCATGTACAAACCATATCTGCAATGTAATACATTTTTATGCCTGTTTCATTACTGATGAAAAAAAAAAATCTCCCCCTTCCAGGGGCCACAATACACGCCTGTCCTGATGAGAACCTCATCTGCCACTGTTCCAGCCATGGCTCCAATTCATATGTGTCCTTGCCAGGGGTCCCATCTACTATGATTGACTTGAGGTAAATGAGAATACAATTATTCTGGGTCAGTTGTTTCTTATTCTACCCCATATAGAATTAGACCTTCTCACTTTTAGTGTCTGAGGAATTCTGCCCCCCACAGATGAGCAGAGCATTCATCCACAGTAATATCTATTCCCCGTATTTCCCAATCTCACACATTGGTATCCCCCTGTATTTCTCCCTAGCACACACATTGGTCTCTTCCTGTATCCCATCCCCAGCACACACATTGGTCTCTTCCTGTATCTAATCCCCAGCACCCACATTGGTCCCTCCTCTGTATCCCATCCCCAGAACCCGCATTGGCCTCTTCCTGTATCCCATACCCAGCACACACATTGTTCTCTTCCTGTATCTAATCCCCAGCACCCACATTGATCCCTCCCCTGTATCCCATCCCCAGAACCCACATTGGTACCTCCCCTGTATCCCATTCACAGCACACAATGGTCTATTCCTGTATTCCATCCCCAGAACCCACATTGGTCCCTCCCCTGTATCCCATCCCCACAACCCACATTGGTACCTCCCCTGTATCCCATCCCCACCACACACATTGGTCTTTCCTGGTGCCTCCATGGCAGCATACCAATGGTTGCTCCACCCTTGTCCAACCCACAGGACCACTTAATCTCTATAAAAAAAGAGCCATTCCCTCTTGATCCATGTCAGCATCAGACTGTCTGAGTCTCCTGGGATCCCTTTCATCATGCATACCACTGGTAAAATGGGCCAGGTGGCATCTACGAGGGTTCCAATTAGGTTTACTAGCACAGTGGAGGAAGAAATACCTAGGACCAATGATACTGATCACTCTTACAATGAAGTCCAGCCTCTGGTGGTGGACGAGACCATCCAACCTACTGGTCCACTGCTCCCTTGGGCCCATCTCGTGGATCATTCTTACGTCAAACGCAAGTCTGCTGGGTTGGGGGGGCACACTACAAGAACCAGTTAGTACATGGAAGATGACAATTCATTACGGAAGGCGTGGTATCGAACATCTTGGAACTAAGAGCAGCATTGATGGTAATATTACATCTACCCACTTTTCTCAGAGGCAAGTCCATACTGATTCAGATGGACAACAGTTATTCCATACTGGCTAAAGAGACCGTGGTTCACGCTCCTAGTCAAGCTGGCTCTGTGCAACCCACTACACCTTCCATTTGTGGACAACCTCCCTTCTCAGGACGATTTCTTTCATCCACATCCAGAGATCCTAGACTTGAGTGCCTGGAAGTTGAGTGGAAGAGGTTGGGTGAATTAGGATGTTCGCATAGTGTTATCCAAACATTATTACAAGGAAGGAAATCATCCACCAATTCCACCTACTACAGGGTATGGAGAAAATGTATGGAACTAGCAGAGGTCAACCATTTCCATCCACTGGAACCCAGGGTCCAGAATGTACTACTCTTTTTACAGAATGGATTGGACTTAGGTTTGGTTCTTAACACGCTAAAAGTCCAAGTGTCAGCTTTGTCAGCTCTAACAGACATGCGGTGGGCATTGAACACTCTCATAGAGTGCTTCTTAAAAGCAGTCTTAAGATTGTGACCTCCCAGGAAATCGTTATACCCAAAATGGGATTTGACTGTTGTGCTTAATGCCCTAACAAACCCTCCCTTTGCACCCATGAAAAGATGCACTTTGGAAGATATTACCCTGAAAACAACCTTCCTGATCGCCATAAATCACCTTTTTCCCAGACAGGGTGTTTTTGCAGCCCATTCACCAGTTCGTTCCCAAGGTACCTTCAGTCTACCATCTCAACAAGGAATTGGTTCTTCCAGCCTTCGAGGAGGATCCAACCTCTTCAAAGCTGCAGGAATTGGATGTAGCTAGATCCCTGAGTTGCTATTTAGAGCTGACACAGCAGTTCCGCAAGGATCAACGTTTATTCATTATTACAAAGGGTGCTAAAAAAGGAATGGCAGCATCCAAGATGACCATGGCTAGCAGGATCATGAGGCTAATCCAAAAGGCATACCAGGCTAGTGGTCTTCCAGTCCCAGATGCGGTCAATGCGCACTCAACCCGTGGAATGGCCTCTTCTTGGGCAGCTTCGGCGCGGGTCTCCCCTGAGACAATTTGCCGGGTGGCTAGTTCGTCTTCCTTCAACACCTTCATGACGCACTATAGCTTAGATCCAGTGGTCCTTACTTCCCAAGATTTTGGGAAAAAGACCTTACAACTATCAGTTCTGTATTCTCATTAAAATTCTTATGGCAGTACCCTCCCTATAAGCGAGTTATTTACCATTGGTATGCTGCCATGGAGGCACCAGGTAAACGTAAAATTGAATACTCACCTTTCTGTAATTTTCCTTTCCTGGTGCCTACCCATGGCAGCATACACCCTCCCTTCCATAATCCTTAAGGTTCTGAAGACTAGTTCAAAGAATACCTGAGGGGGGAACAGCTCTTTTTTTATAGAGTTTAAGTGGTCCTGAGGGTTGGACAAGGGCGGAGCAACCATTGGTATGCTGCAATGGGTAGGCACCAGGAAAGGAAAATTATGGAAAGGTGAGTATTCAATTTTCCGTTATTCATGTATCCCATCCCCAGCACACACATTGGTCTCTTCCTGTATCCCATCCCCAGCACACACATTGATCTCTTCCTGTATCCCATCCCCAGCACACACATTGGTCTATTCCTGTATCCCATCCCCAGCACACACATTGGTCTCTTCCTGTATCCCATTCCCAGCACACACATTGGTCTCTTCCTGTATCCCATCCCCAGCACACAAATTGGTCTCTTCCTGTATCCCATCCCCAGCACACATATTGGTCTCTTCCTGTATCTAATCACTGATGTTCTGCCGAGAAAGGTCCCACGTCGGTTAGTGTCCTCCCTGTACTGCGCAGCGGTATATACCGCTCCTACGGCACCCCTGCCCATTGAAATCAATGGGCAGCGGCGCCGTACCACCGGTAAAGCGCCGCTGCAGCTTTGTGGGAGAAAGGATTTCCGGTAGGTAATTGTACGGTGATCTTATCTTGTTCAAACGTGAAGGAAACCTGTAAGAAAAGAGGCAGCACAGTGTCAGCTTGCTGGGCTATAAAAAGTCAATGAGTGTTGGCCGTAGAGACAAAGACTTCACTTTTCAGTAAAAATCTTTCCATAAGATGATATGTGTATGTAGCTTTTTTTATGTATTCTTTATTTATGTGTTGCAGAAAATCGTTAATGGAAAGTAAAAATGGAAGGATGTGCTTCTGTGCTGTAATGTTTAAGTGACAGGGCCTCTGAGGATGGTGTATCTGTCACCTAGAATAATGACTGAAGCCTTCAGGAGATTCATAGCTGTTGGCCAGTTTGCAGTGCTGGTATGGCAGGCATTATCACCCAAGGTTCCTTCAGAGGTTTCTAGGGGTTCCTTGAGCTGTGGCTGATTAACTTCCCATTTAATGGTTCCTGCTTATTTTGGGGCCCAACACCACTTGGTGGGGCCAGATTCATGACACCAATGATCTTTTTTGCTGCCTGTTAGAGTGGAATTTTGACCACCACTGTAAGTGGGACATTCTTACCACTGGCCACCAAGGTAAAGGGGCATTTTATTCCACTGACTATCAATGAATTGGTTTTAGCAGGGGTTCCACAAGACCTGAATATTTTTCAAGGGTTTCTCTGGGGCAAAAAGGTTGAGAAATGTAGCTGGCATGTCATACAGCAGCCTTTCCATTATCCTACCCCTACCACAAACATGCCAAAGGCTTGACTGTGCACTGAGGATCTAGCATTAGACAGTGAATCCTAGGGGACAGGGTTTCATGTCAAAGGGGTCCGGGCTTAACATTTGATGCGTGTATACCAATAGGAATGTTATACCTCCCTTGGTTGTTATTTCCAATAATACTGTTTGTCTGTTATCTGCAGATCACCATGTACAAACCATATCTGCAATGTAATACATTTTTATGCCTGTTTCAGTACTGATGAAAAAAAAAATCTCCCCTTCCAGGGGCCACAATACACGCCTGTCCTGATAAGGACCTCATCTGCCACTGTCCCAGCCATGGCTCCAATTCATATGTGTCCTTTCTAGGGGTCACATCTACAATGATTGACTTGAGGTAAATGAGAATACGATTATTCTGGGTCAGTTGTCTCTTATTCTACCCCATATAGAATTAGACCTTCTCACTTTTAGTGTCTGAGGAATTCTGCCCCCCACAGATAAACAGAGCATTCATCAGCAGTAATATCTATTCTCTGTATCCCCCAATCTCACACATTGGTATCCCCCTGTATTTCTCCCTAGCACACACATTGGTCTCTTCCTGTATCCCATCCCCAGCACACACATTGGTCTCTTCCTGTATCTAATCCCCAGCACCCACATTGGTCCCTCCCCTGTATCCCATCCCCAGAACCCATATTGGTACCTCCCCTGTATCCCATCCCCAGAACCCACATTGGTATCTCCCCTATATCCCATTCTCAGCACACATTGGTCTTTTCCTGTATCCCATCCCCAGAACCCACATTGGTCCCTCCCCTGTATCCCATCCCCAGCACACACATCGGTCTTTCCTGGTGCCTCCATGGCAGCATACCAATGGTTGCTCCGCCCTCGTCCAACCCACAGGACCACTTAAACTCTATAAAAAAAGAGCTGTTCCCTCTTGAGCTATGTCAGCATCAGACTGTCTGAGTCTCCTGGGATCCTTTTCATTGCGCATACCAATAGTAAAATGGGCCAGGTGGCATCTACGAGGGTTCCAATTAGGTTTCCTAGCACAGTGGAGGAAGAAAGACCTAGGGCCAATGATACTGATCACTGTTACAATGAAGTCCAGCCTCTGGTGGTGGTGCTTAGATCCAGTGGTCCTTACTTCCCAAGATTTTGGGAAAAAGACCTTACAACTATCAGTTCTATATTCTCATTAAAATTCTTATGGCAGTACCCTCCCTATAAGCGAGTTATTTACCATTGGTATGCTGCCATGGAGGCACCAGGTAAATGTAAAATTGAATACTCACCTTTCTGTAATTTTCCTTTCCTGGTGCCTACCCATGGCAGCATATACCCTCCCTTCCATAATCCTTAAGGTTCTGAAGACTAGTTCAAAGAATACCTGAGGGGGAACAGCTCTTTTTTTATAGAGTTTAAGTGGTCCTGAGGGTTGGACAAGGGCAGAGCAACCATTGGTATGCTGCAATGGGTAGGCACCAGGAAAGGAAAATTACGGAAAGGTGAGTATTCAATTTTGCGTTATTCATGTATCCCATCCCCAGCACACACATTGGTCTATTCCTGTATCCCATCCCCAGCACACACATTGATCTCTTCCTTTATCCCATCCCCAGCACACACATCGGTCTCTTCCTGTATCTAATCACTGGTGTTCTGCCGAGAAAGGTCCCACGTCGGATAGTGTCCTCCCTGTACTACGCAGTGGTATATACCGCTCCTACGGCGCCCCTGCCCATTGAAATCAATGGGCAGCGGCGCAGTACCACCGGTAAAGCGCCGCTGCAGCTTTGTGGGCAATTTTAACCCTTTTTTGACTGCAAGTGGAGTTAAAAGCGCCCTCTAGCGGCCGAATAGCACCGCAAAAATGACGGTAAAGCGCCGCTTAAAATATTGCATCTTTAAGTGGCGCTTTACCGTCGTTTTTGCAGCGCTTTTCCTCCAACGGCATAACGACTCAGTATGAAAGTAGC
This sequence comes from Aquarana catesbeiana, assembly GCF_042186555.1. Classification (NCBI taxonomy): domain Eukaryota; kingdom Metazoa; phylum Chordata; class Amphibia; order Anura; family Ranidae; genus Aquarana; species Aquarana catesbeiana. Next base: position 13,390,039 of record NC_133330.1, read on the forward strand.
CTGACTGTTCTACTACCTATAAACAATACAGTGCTGCTACTGCTACCCCTTCTTTATCATCACTCTTTCTATTTTTTTACTACTACCCCCTCTTTACTACTACTACTACTTTTATTACTTACTTACATACTTACTACTTTACTACTACTCTTTCTATGTTTTTACTACTACCCCTAATCTATTACCCTCTAATCCAGTGGTCTCCAAACTGCGGCCTGGGGGCCAGATGCGGCCCTTTCCTTGCAATTATCCGGCCCTTGGGGCACTATTTCATCCACTGATACTAACAGTGGGGCGTGATCCCTCCCAATGACACCAACGATGGGGCCCAATTTCTCCCTATGACACCAATGATGGGGCACTATTCCTCCCAATGACATCAACAATGGGGCACAATTACTTCCACTGACACTAAAGAAAGGGCATTGTTTTTTTTCACGGACATCACGACCTGTTCTACGCCCAGTGATCACAGTCTGGCCCACCTAATGTCTGAAGTACCGTAAACTGGCCCTTTGTTTCGAAAGTTTGGAGACCCCTGCGTCTAATCTACTATCCTTACACTGAGACTAAAGCTGCTCCAGTAACTCCTACCCCCAGCATTGCCCCTGCCCATTCTTAGGTATTATTACATTCACTGCCACAACTACTATCCATACCCTACCACTGCCTATACTGGGCAAATCCACTGCAGCTGCTCTTTTTCTGTATGTAATTTACATACATTTGGACCTTGTGACATTTTATTTTTCTGCATATAATTGTTATGTAATTTTTGAAAGTTTATGGTTAAAGCTTGGAATAAATATCTGTATACAGCTTTCAGTCTGGAGCCAGAAAAGTCTTAAAAATATAAAAGATAAGAAATATTTTTATTGTTTTATTGGAAATACAAGAAATCAGACAGAAAATGATGCATTAACACCCTCTGTTAGTTACTGTGTGCCATTTATAAGTAATGCAACAAACCTCCAGCAGGAGGGCGCTATGCAACAGGCAGTGATTTGCTATTAACTTCAGCAATCAATACAAAGTCATTAGCACTAAATATTAAAATGAGCGGTTTGATCAGACACAATTGAACTCATTGGATTTTATTTGAAATGTGGATGAAATTCATTTCTAGTAAATGAACTGAGCAAAGCACAATATATGTCTACATGAGCAGCAAGGATGCAGATTGGAGGGGGGGGTTACAATGGAGGATGAAATAATCTTCTCCTCTTAGTCCACTATGGTCATTCCACAGAGCCTGGGTATGGACACGTGGGACAGGCGGCTCCTCTGTTGCGGGATTCTTCAGTTTACTATGAGCGGACTTGAGATGGAGGTTTATCATGACCAAGTATGGGATCCCCATTATGGGAAAGCGGACTGAAAAGGAGAAAGGATTTCCGGTAGGCAATCTTATGTTGATCATGTTTTGCTCAAACGTGAAGGAAACCTGTATGAAAAGAGGTGGCACAGTGTCAGCTTGCTGGGCTATAAAAAGTCAATGAGTGTTGTTGGCCATAGAGACAAAGACTTCACCACCTTACCGTTTTTTTCAGCAAAAATCTTTCCATAAGATGATATGTGTATGTAACTTATCTTATGTATTCTTTATGTGTTGCAGAAAATTATTAATGGAAAGGAAAAATGGAAGGATGTGCTTCTGTGCTGCAATATTTAAGTGACAGGGCCTCTGAGGATGGTGTATCTGTCACCGAGAACAATGACTGGAGCCTTCAGGAGATTCATAGCTGTTGGCCAGTTTGCAGTGCTGGTATGGCAGGCATTAGCACCCAAGGTTCCTTCAGAGGTTTCTAGGGGTTCCTTGAGCTGTGGCTGATTAACCTCCCATTTAATGGTTCCCGCTTATTTTGGGGCCCAACACCACTTGGTGGGGCCAGATTCATGATACCAATTATCTTTTTTGCTGCCTGTAAGAGTGAAATTTTGACCACCACTGTAAGTGGGACATTCTTACCACTGGCCACCAATGTAAGGGGCATTTTATTCCACTGACTATCAATGAATTGGTTTTAGCAAGGGTTCCACAAGACCTGAATATTTTTCAACGGTTTCACTGGGGCAAAAAGGTTGAGAAATGTAGCTGGCATGTCATACAGTAGCCTTTCCATTATCCTATCCCTACCACAAACATGCCAAAGGCTTGACTGTGCACTGAGGATCTGGCATTAGTCAGTGAATCCTAGGGGGACAGGGCTTCATGTCAAAGGGGTCCGGGCTTAACATTTGATGCGTGTATACCAATAGGAATGTTATACCTCCCTTGGTTGTTATTTCCAATAATACTGTTTGTCTGTTATCTGCAGATCACCATGTACAAACCATATCTGCAATGTAATACATTTTTATGCCTGTTTCATTACTGATGAAAAAAAAAATCTCCCCCTTCCAGGGGCCACAATACACGCCTGTCCTGATGAGAACCTCATCTGCCACTGTTCCAGCCATGGCTCCAATTCATATGTGTCCTTGCCAGGGGTCCCATCTACTATGATTGACTTGAGGTAAATGAGAATACAATTATTCTGGGTCAGTTGTTTCTTATTCTACCCCATATAGAATTAGACCTTCTCACTTTTAGTGTCTGAGGAATTCTGCCCCCCACAGATGAGCAGAGCATTCATCAGCAGTAATATCTATTCCCCGTATTTCCCAATCTCACACATTGGTATCCCCCTGTATTTCTCCCTAACACACACATTGGTCTCTTCCTGTATTCCATCCCCAGCACACACATTGGTCTCTTCCTGTATCTAATCCCCAGCACCCACATTGGTCCCTCCCCTGTATCCCATCCCCAGAACCCGCATTGGCCTCTTCCTGTATCCCATACCCAGCACACACATTGTTCTCTTCCTGTATCTAATCCCCAGCACCCACATTGATCCCTCCCCTGTATCCCATTCACAGCACACAATGGTCTATTCCTGTATTCCATCCCCAGAACCCACATTGGTCCCTCCCCTGTATCCCATCCCCACAACCCACATTGGTACCTCCCCTGTATCCCATCCCCACCACACACATTGGTCTTTCCTGGTGCCTCCATGACAGCATACCAATGGTTGCTCCGCCCTCGTCCAACCCACAGAACCACTTAAACTCTATAAAAAAAGAGCTGTTCCCTCTTGATCCATGTCAGCATCAGACTGTCTGAGTCTCCTGGGATCCCTTTCATCACGCATACCACTGGTAAAATGGGCCAGGTGGCATCTACGAGGGTTCCAATTAGGTTTACTAGCACAGTGGAGGAAGAAATACCTAGGACCAATGATACTGGTGACTCTTACAATGAAGTCCAGCCTCTGGTGGTGGACGAGACCATCCAACCTACTGGTCCACTGCTCCCTTGGGCCCATCTCGTGGATCATTCTTACGTCAAACGCAAGTCTGCTGGGTTGGGGGGGCACACTACAAGAACCAGTTAGTACATGGAAGATGACAATTCATTACGGAAGGCGTGGTATCGAACATCTTGGAACTAAGAGCAGCATTGATGGTAATATTACATCTACCCACTTTTCTCAGAGGCAAGTCCATACTGATTCAGATGGACAACAGTTATTCCATACTGGCCAAAGAGACCGTGTTTCACGCTCCTAGTCAAGCTGGCTCTGTGCAACCCACTACCCCTTCCATTTGTGGACAACCTCCCTTCTCAGGACGATTTCTTTCATCCACATCCAGAGATCCTAGACTTGAGTGCCTGGAAGTTGAGCGGAAGAGGTTGGGTGAATTAGGATGTTCGCATAGTGTTATCCAAACATTATTACAAGGAAGGAAATCATCCACCAATTCCACCTACTACAGGGTATGGAGAAAATGTATGGAACTAGCAGAGGTCAACCATTTCCATCCACTGGAACCCAGGGTCCAGAATGTACTACTCTTTTTACAGAATGGATTGGACTTAGGTTTGGTTCTTAACACGCTAAAAGTCCAAGTGTCAGCCTTGTCAGCTCTAACAGACATGCGGTGGGCATTGAACACTCTCATAGAGCGCTTCTTAAAAGCAGTCTTAAGATTGTGACCTTCCAGGAAATCGTTATACCCAAAATGGGATTTGACTGTTGTGCTTAATGCCCTAACAAACCCTCCCTTTGCACCCATGAAAAGATGCACTTTGGAAGATATTACCCTGAAAACAACCTTCCTGATCGCCATAAATCACCTTTTTCCCAGACAGGGTGTTTTTGCAGCCCATTCACCAGTTCGTTCCCAAGGTACCTTCAGTCTACCATCTCAACAAGGAATTGGTTCTTCCAGCCTTCGAGGAGGATCCAACCTCTTCAAAGCTGCAGGAATTGGATGTAGCTAGATCCCTGAGTTGCTATTTAGAGCTGACACAGCAGTTCCGCAAGGATCAACGTTTATTCATTATTACAAAGGGTGCTAAAAAAGGAATGGCAGCATCCAAGATGACCATGGCTAGCAGGATCATGAGGCTAATCCAAAAGGCATACCAGGCTAGTGGTCTTCCAGTCCCAGATGCGGTCAATGCGCACTCAACGCAGGGAATGGCCTCTTCTTGGGCAGCTTCGGCGCGGGTCTCCCCTGAGACAATTTGCTGGGTGGCTAGTTCGTCTTCCTTCAACACCTTCATGATGCACTATAGCTTAGATCCAGTGGTCCTTACTTCCCAAGATTTTGGGAAAAAGACCTTACAACTATCAGTTCTGTATTCTCATTAAAATTCTTATGGCAGTACCCTCCCTATAAGCGAGTTATTTACCATTGGTATGCTGCCATGGAGGCACCAGGTAAACGTAAAATTGAATACTCACCTTTCTGTAATTTTCCTTTCCTGGTGCCTACCCATGGCAGCATACACCCTCCCTTCCATAATCCTTAAGGTTCTGAAGACTAGTTCAAAGAATACCTGAGGGGGGAACAGCTCTTTTTTTATAGAGTTTAAGTGGTCCTGAGGGTTGGACAAGGGCGGAGCAACCATTGGTATGCTGCAATGGGTAGGCACCAGGAAAGGAAAATTATGGAAAGGTGAGTATTCAATTTTCCGTTATTCATGTATCCCATCCCCAGCACACACATTGATCTCTTCCTGTATCCCATCCCCAGCACACACATTGATCTCTTCCTGTATCCCATCCCCAGCACACACATTGGTCTCTTCCTGTATCCCATCCCCAGCACACACATTGATCTCTTCCTGTATCCCATCCCCAGCACACACATTGGTCTATTCCTGTATCCCATCCCCAGCACACACATTGGTCTCTTCCTGTATCCCATCCCCAGCACACACATTGGTCTCTTCCTGTATCCCATCCCCAGCACACAAATTGGTCTCTTCCTGTATCCCATCCCCAGCACACATATTGGTCTCTTCCTGTATCTAATCACTGGTGTTCTGCCGAGAAAGGTCCCACGTCGGTTAGTGTCCTCCCTGTACTGCGCAGCGGTATATACCGCTCCTACGGTGCCCCTGCCCATTGAAATCAATGGGCAGCGGCGCCGTACCACCGGTAAAGCGCCGCTGCAGCTTTGTGGGCAATTTTAACCCTTTTTTGACTGCAAGCAGAGTTAAAAGCGCCCGCTAGTGGCCGAGTAGCACTGCAAAAATGACGGTAAAGCACCACTTAAAATATTGCATCTTTAAGTGGCGCTTTACCGTCGTTTTTGCAGCGCTTTACCTCCGACGGCATAACGACTCAGTATGAAAGTAGCCTGACTGTTCTACTACCAATAAACAATACAGTGCTGCTACTGCTACCCCATCTTTACCATCATTCTTTCTATTTTTTTACTACTACTACTACTTTTATTACTTACTTACATGCTTACTACTTTACTACTACTCTTTCTATGTTTTTACTACTACCCCTAATCTATTACCCTCTAATCCAGTGGTCTCCAAACTGTGGCCCCGGGGCCAGATGCGGCCCTTTCCTTGCAATTATCCGGCCCTTGGGGCACTATTTCATCCACTGATACTAACAGTGGGGCATGATCCCTCCCAATGACACCAACGATGGGGCCCAATTTCTCCCTATGACACCAATGATGGGGCACTATTCCTCCCAATGACATCAACAAAGGGGGCACAATTACTTCCACTGACACTAAAGAAAGGGCATTGGTTTTTTTCACTGACATCGGGACCTGTTCTACGCCCAGTGATCACAGTCTGGCCCACCTAATGTCTGAAGTACCGTAAACTGGTCCTTTGTTTCAAAAGTTTGGAGACCCCTGCCTCTAATCTACTATCCTTACACTGAGACTAAAGCTGCTCCAGTAACTCCTACCCCCAGCATTGCCGCCGCTCATTCTGGGGTACTACTACATTCACTGCCACAACTACTACCCATACCCTACCACTGCCTATACCGGGCAAATCCACTGCAGCTGCTCTTTTTCTGTATGTAATTTACATACAGTTGGACCTTGTGACATTTTATTTTTCTGCATGTAATTGTTATGTAATTGTTATGTAATTTTTGAAAGTTTATGGTTAAAGCTTGGAATAAATATCTGTATACAGCTTTCAGTCTGGAGGCAGAAAAGTCTTAAAAATATAAAAGATCAGAAATATTTTTATTGTTTTACTGGAAATACAAGAAATCAGACAGCAAATGAAGCATTAACACCCTCTGTTAGTTACTGTGTGCCATTTATAAGTAATGCAACAAACCTCCAGCAGGGGTGAGCTATGCAATTAATACAAAGTCATTAGCACTAAATAATAAAATGATTGGTTTGATCAGACACAATTGAACTCATTGGATTTTATTTGAAATGTGGATGAAATTCATTTCTAGTAAATGAACTGAGCAAAGCACAATGTATGTATACATGAGCAGCAAGGATGCGGATTGGAGGGGGGGTTACAAAGGAGGATTAAAGAATCTTCTCCTCTTAGTCCACTATGGCCATTTCACAGAGCCTGGATATGGACACGTGGGACAGGCGGCTCCTCTGTTGTGGGATTCTTCAGTTTACTATGATGGACTTGAGATGGAGGTTTATCACGGCCAAGTATGGGATCCCCATTATGGGAAAGCGGACTGGAAAGGAGAAAGGATTTCCGGTAGGTAATTGTACGGTGATCTTATCTTGTTCAAACGTGAAGGAAACCTGTAAGAAAAGAGGCAGCACAGTGTCAGCTTGCTGGGCTATAAAAAGTCAATGAGTGTTGGCCGTAGAGACAAAGACTTCACTTTTCAGTAAAAATCTTTCCATAAGATGATATGTGTATGTAGCTTTTTTTATGTATTCTTTATTTATGTGTTGCAGAAAATCGTTAATGGAAAGTAAAAATGGAAGGATGTGCTTCTGTGCTGTAATGTTTAAGTGACAGGGCCTCTGAGGATGGTGTATCTGTCACCTAGAATAATGACTGAAGCCTTCAGGAGATTCATAGCTGTTGGCCAGTTTGCAGTGCTGGTATGGCAGGCATTATCACCCAAGGTTCCTTCAGAGGTTTCTAGGGGTTCCTTGAGCTGTGGCTGATTAACCTCCCATTTAATGGTTCCTGCTTATTTTGGGGCGCAACACCACTTGGTGGGGCCAGATTCATGACACCAATGATCTTTTTTGCTGCCTGTTAGAGTGGAATTTTGACCACCACTGTAAGTGGGACATTCTTACCACTGGCCACCAAGGTAAAGGGGCATTTTATTCCACTGACTATCAATGAATTGGTTTTAGCAGGGGTTCCACAAGACCTGAATATTTTTCAAGGGTTTCTCTGGGGCAAAAAGGTTGAGAAATGTAGCTGGCATGTCATACAGCAGCCTTTCCATTATCCTACCCCTACCACAAACATGCCAAAGGCTTGACTGTGCACTGAGGATCTAGCATTAGACAGTGAATCCTAGGGGGACAGGGTTTCATGTCAAAGGGGTCCGGGCTTAACATTTGATGCGTGTATACCAATAGGAATGTTATACCTCCCTTGGTTGTTATTTCCAATAATACTGTTTGTCTGTTATCTGCAGATCACCATGTACAAACCATATCTGCAATGTAATACATTTTTATGCCTGTTTCAGTACTGATGAAAAAAAAAATCTCCCCTTCCAGGGGCCACAATACACGCCTGTCCTGATAAGGACCTCATCTGCCACTGTCCCAGCCATGGCTCCAATTCATATGTGTCCTTTCTAGGGGTCACATCTACAATGATTGACTTGAGGTAAATGAGAATACGATTATTCTGGGTCAGTTGTCTCTTATTCTACCCCATATAGAATTAGACCTTCTCACTTTTAGTGTCTGAGGAATTCTGCCCCCCACAGATAAACAGAGCATTCATCAGCAGTAATATCTATTCTCTGTATCCCCCAATCTCACACATTGGTATCCCCCTGTATTTCTCCCTAGCACACACATTGGTCTCTTCCTGTATCTAATCCCCAGCACCCACATTGGTCCCTCCCCTGTATCCCATCCCCAGAACCCATATTGGTACCTCCCCTGTATCCCATCCCCAGAACCCACATTGGTATCTCCCCTATATCCCATTCTCAGCACACATTGGTCTTTTCCTGTATCCCATCCCCAGAACCCACATTGGTCCCTCCCCTGTATCCCATCCCCAGCACACACATCGGTCTTTCCTGGTGCCTCCATGGCAGCATACCAATGGTTGCTCCGCCCTCGTCCAACCCACAGGACCACTTAAACTCTATAAAAAAAGAGCTGTTCCCTCTTGAGCTATGTCAGCATCAGACTGTCTGAGTCTCCTGGGATCCTTTTCATTGCGCATACCAATAGTAAAATGGGCCAGGTGGCATCTACGAGGGTTCCAATTAGGTTTCCTAGCACAGTGGAGGAAGAAAGACCTAGGGCCAATGATACTGATCACTGTTACAATGAAGTCCAGCCTCTGGTGGTGGTGCTTAGATCCAGTGGTCCTTACTTCCCAAGATTTTGGGAAAAAGACCTTACAACTATCAGTTCTATATTCTCATTAAAATTCTTATGGCAGTACCCTCCCTATAAGCGAGTTATTTACCATTGGTATGCTGCCATGGAGGCACCAGGTAAATGTAAAATTGAATACTCACCTTTCTGTAATTTTCCTTTCCTGGTGCCTACCCATGGCAGCATATACCCTCCCTTCCATAATCCTTAAGGTTCTGAAGACTAGTTCAAAGAATACCTGAGGGGGGAACAGCTCTTTTTTTATAGAGTTTAAGTGGTCCTGAGGGTTGGACAAGGGCAGAGCAACCATTGGTATGCTGCAATGGGTAGGCACCAGGAAAGGAAAATTACGGAAAGGTGAGTATTCAATTTTCCGTTATTCATGTATCCCATCCCCAGCACACACATTGGTCTCTTCCTGTATCCCATCCCCAGCACACACATTGATCTCTTCCTGTATCCCATTCCCAGCACACACATTGGTCTATTCCTGTATCCCATCCCCAGCACACACATTGATCTCTTCCTTTATCCCATCCCCAGCACACACATCGGTCTCTTCCTGTATCTAATCACTGGTGTTCTGACGACAAAGGTCCCACGTCGGATAGTGTCCTCCCTGTACTACGCAGTGGTATATACCGCTCCTACGGCGCCTCTGCCCATTGAAATCAATGGGCAGCGGCGCAGTACCACCGGTAAAGCGCCGCTGCAGCTTTGTGGGCAATTTTAACCCTTTTTTGACTGCAAGTGGAGTTAAAAGCGCCCTCTAGCGGCCGAATAGCACCGCAAAAATGACGGTAAAGCGCCGCTTAAAATATTGCATCTTTAAGTGGCGCTTTACCGTCGTTTTTGCAGCGCTTTTCCTCCAACGGCATAACGACTCAGTATGAAAGTAGCCTGACTGTTCTACTACCTATAAACAATACAGTGCTGCTACTGCTACCCCTTCTTTATCATCACTCTTTCTATTTTTTTACTACTACTACTACTTTTATTACTTACTTACATACTTACTACTTTACTACTACTCTTTCTATGTTTTTACTACTACCCCTAATCTATTACCCTCTAATCCAGTGGTCTCCAAACTGCGGCCCGGGAGCCAGATGCGACCCTTTCCTTGCAATTATCCGGCCCTTGGGGCACTATTTCATCCACTGATACTAACAGTGGGGCGTGATCCCTCCCAATGACACCAACGATGGGGCCCAATTTCTCCCTTTGACACCAATGATGGGGCACTATTCCTCCCAATGACATCAACAATGGGGCACAATTACTTCCACTGACACTAAAGAAAGGTCATTGTTTTTTTTCACGGACATCACGACCTGTTCTACGCCCAGTGATCACAGTCTGGCCCACCTAATGTCTGAAGTACCGTAAACTGGCCCTTTGTTTCGAAAGTTTGGAGACCCCTGCGTCTAATCTACTATCCTTACACTGAGACTAAAGCTGCTCCAGTAACTCCTACCCCCAGCATTGCCCCTGCCCATTCTTAGGTATTATTACATTCACTGCCACAACTACTATCCATACCCTACCACTGCCTATACTGGGCAAATCCACTGCAGCTGCTCTTTTTCTGTATGTAATTTACATACATTTGGACCTTGTGACATTTTATTTTTCTGCATATAATTGTTATGTAATTTTTGAAAGTTTATGGTTAAAGCTTGGAATAAATATCTGTATACAGCTTTCAGTCTGGAGCCAGAAAAGTCTTAAAAATATAAAAGATAAGAAATATTTTTATTGTTTTATTGGAAATACAAGAAATCAGACAGAAAATGATGCATTAACACCCTCTGTTAGTTACTGTGTGCCATTTATAAGTAATGCAACAAACCTCCAGCAGGAGGGCGCTATGCAACAGGCAGTGATTTGCTATTAACTTCAGCAATCAATACAAAGTCATTAGCACTAAATATTAAAATGAGCGGTTTGATCAGACACAATTGAACTCATTGGATTTTATTTGAAATGTGGATGAAATTCATTTCTAGTAAATGAACCGAGCAAAGCACAATATATGTCTACATGAGCAGCAAGGATGCAGATTGGAGGGGGGGTTACAATGGAGGATGAAATAATCTTCTCCTCTTAGTCCACTATGGTCATTCCACAGAGCCTGGGTATGGACACGTGGGACAGGCGGCTCCTCTGTTGCGGGATTCTTCAGTTTACTATGACGGACTTGAGATGGAGGTTTATCATGACCAAGTATGGGATCCCCATTATGGGAAAGCGGACTGAAAAGGAGAAAGGATTTCCGGTAGGCAATCTTATGTTGATCATGTTTTGCTCAAACGTGAAGGAAACCTGTATGAAGAGAGGTGGCACAGTGTCAGCTTGCTGGGCTATAAAAAGTCAATGAGTGTTGTTGGCCATAGAGACAAAGACTTCACCACCATACCGTTTTTTTCAGCAAAAATCTTTCCATAAGATGATATGTGTATGTAACTTATCTTATGTATTCTTTATGTGTTGCAGAAAATTGTTAATGGAAAGGAAAAATGGAAGGATGTGCTTCTGTGCTGCAATATTTAAGTGACAGGGCCTCTGAGGATGGTGTATCTTGTCACCTAGAATAATGACTGGAGCCCTCAGGAGATTCATAGCTGTTGACCAGTTTGCAGTGCTGGTATGGCAGGCATTATCACCCAAGGTTCCTTCAGAGGTTTCTAGGGGTTCCTTGAGCTGTGGCTGATTAACCTCCCATTTAATGGTTCCTGCTTATTTTGGGGCCCAACACGACTTGGTGTGGCCAGATTCATGACACCAATGATCTTTTTTGCTGCCTGTAAGAGTGGAATTTTGACCACCACTGTAAGTGGGGCATTCTTACCACTGGCCACCAATGTAAGGGGCATTTTATTCCACTGACTACCAATGAATTGGTTTTAGCAGGGGTTCCACAAGACCTGAATATTTTCCAAGGGTTTCTCTGGGGCAAAAAGGTTGCAAAATGTAGCTGGTATGTCATACAGCAGCCTTTCCATTATCCTAACCCTACCACAAACATGCCAAAGGCTTGACTGTGCACTGAGGATCTGGCATTAGTCAGTGAATCCTAGGGGACAGGGCTTCATGTCAAAGGGGTCCGGGCTTAACATTTGATGCGTGTATACCAATAGGAATGTTATACCTTTCTTGGTTGTTATTTCCAATAATACTGTTTGTCTGTTATCTGCAAATTACCATGTACAAACCATATCTGCAATGTAATACATTTTTATGCCTGTTTCGGTACTGATGAAAAAAAAACCTCCCCCTTCCAGGGGCCACAATACACGCCTGTCCTGATAAGGACCTCATCTGCCACTGTCCCAGCCATGGCTCCAATTCATATGTGTCCTTGCCAGGGGTCCCATCTACTATGATTGACTTGAGGTAAATGAGAATACAATTATTCTGGGTCAGTTGTTTTTCTTATTCTACCCCATATAGAATTAGACCTTCTCACTTTTAGTGTCTGAGGAATTCTGCCCCCCACAGATGAACAGAGCATACATCAGCAGTAATATCTATTCCTGTATCCCCCAATCTCACACATTGGTATCCCCCTGTATTTCTCCCTAGCACACACATTGGTCCCTTCCTGTATCCCATCCCCAACACACACATTGGTCTCTTCCTGTATCTAATCAACAGCACCCACATTGGTCCCTCTGGTCCCTCCCCTGTATCCCATCCCCAGAACCCACATTGGTCTCTTCCTGTATCCCATACCCAGCACACACATTGTTCTCTTCCTGTATCTAATCCCCAGCACCCACATTGTCCCCTCCCCTGTATCCCATCCCCAGAACCCACATTGGTACCTCCCCTGTATCCCATCCCCAGAACCCACATTGGTACATCCCCTGTATCCCATCCAGCACACAATGGTCTCTTCCTGTATCCCATCCCCAGAACCCACATTGGTCCCTCCCCTGTATCCCATCCCCAGAACCCACATTGGTCCCTCCCCTGTATCCCATCCCCAGCACACACATTGGTCTTTCCTGGTGCCTCCATGGCAGCATACCAATAGTTGCTCCACCCTCGTCCAACCCACAGGACCACTTAAACTCTATAAAAAAAGAGTTGTTCCCTCATTATCCATGTCAGCATCAGACTGTCTTAGTCTCCTGGGATCCCTTTCATCACGCATACCAATGGTAAAATGGGCCAGGTGGCATCTACGAGGGTTCCAATTAGGTTTCCTAGCACAGTGGAAGAAGAAAGACCTAGGGCCAATGATACTGATCACTCTTACAATGAAGTCCAGGATCTGGTGGTGGATGAAACCATCCAACCTACTGGTCCACTGCTCCCTTGGGCCCATCTCGTGGACCATTCTTACATCAGACGCAAGTCGGCTGGGTTGGGGGGGCACAAGAACCAACAAGAACCAGTTGGTACAAGGAAGATGACAATTCATTACGGAAGGCGTGGTATCGAACATCTTGGAACAAAGAGCAGCATGGATGGTAATATTACATCTAGCCACTTTTCTCAGAGGCAAGTCCATACTGCTTCAGATGGAAAACAGTCATTCCATACTGGCCAAAGAGACCGTGGTTCACGCTCCTAGTCAAGCTGGCTCTGTGCAACCCACTACCCCTTCCATTCATGGACAACCTCCTGTCTCAGGACGATTTCTTTCATCCACATCCGGAGATCCTAGACTTGAGGGCCTGGAAGTTGAGCAGAAGAGGTTGGGTGAATTAGGATGTTCGCATAGTGTTATCCAAACATTATTACAAGGAAGGAAATCATCCACCTATTCCACCTACTACAGGATATGGAGAAAATGTATGGAACTAGCAGAGGTCAACCATTTCCATCCACTGGAACCCGGGGTCCAGAATGTACTACACTTTTTACAGGATTTGACTTAGGTTTGGTTCTTAACACGCTAAAAGTCCAAGTGTCAGCCTTGTCAGCTCTAACAGACACACGGTGGGCATTGAACACTCTCATAGAGCGCTTCTTAAAAGCAGTCTTAAGATTGTGACCTCCCAGGAAATCGCTATACCCAAAATGGGGTTTGACTGTTGTGCTTAATGCCCTAACAAACCCTCCCTTTGCACCCATGAAAAGATGCACTTTGGAAGATATTACCCTGAAAGCAGCCTTCCTGATCGCCATACATCACCTTTTTCCCAGACAGGGTTTTTTGCAGCCCATTCACCAGTTCTTTCCCAAGGTACCTTTAATCTACCATCTCAACCAGGAATGAGTTCTTCCAGCCTTCGAGGAGGATCCAACCTCTTCAAAGCTGCAGGAATTGGATGTAGCTAGATCCCTGAGGTGCTATTTAGAGCTGACACAGCAGTTCCGCAAGGATCAACGTTTATTCATGATTACAAAGGGAGCTAAAAAAGGAATGGCAGCATCCAAGATGACCGTCGCTAGCAGGATCATGAGGCTAATCCAAAAGGCATACCGGGCTAGTGGTCTTCCACTCCCAGATGTGGTCAATGCGCACTCAACGCAGGGAATGGCCACTTCTTGGGCAGCTTCAGCGCAGGTCTCCCCTGAGACAATTTGCCGGGCGGCTAGTTCGTCTTCCTTCAACACCTTCATGACGCACTATAGCTTAGATCCAGTGGTCCTTACTTCCCAAGATTTTGGGAAAAAGACCTTACAACTATCAGTTCTGTAATCTCATTAAAATTCTTATTGCAGTACCCTCCCTGTAAGCGAGTTATTTACCATTGGTATGCTGCCATGGAGGCACCAAGTAAACGTAAAATTGAATACTCACCTTTCCGTAATTTCCCTTTCCTGGTGCCTATCCATGGCAGCATACACCCTCCCTTCCATAATCCTTAAGGTTCTGAAGACTAGTTAAAAGAATACCTGAGGGGGGACAGCTTTTTTTTTATAGAGTTTAAGTGGTCCTGAGGGTTGGACAGGAGCGGAGCAACCATTGGTATGCTGCAATGGTTAGGCACCAGGAGAGGAAAATTACAGAAAGGTGAGTATTCAATTTTCCGTTATTCCTGTATCCCATCCCCAGCACACACATTGGTCTCTTCCTGTATCCCATCCCCAGCACACACATTGGTCTCTTCCTGTATCCCATCCCCAACACACATTGGTCTATTCCTGTATCTAATCACTGGTGTTCTGCTGAGAAAGGTCCCACGTCGGATAGTGTCCTCCCTGTACTGCGCAGCAGTATATACTGCTCCTATGGCGCCCCTGCCCATTGAAATCAATGGGCAGCGCTGACGTACCGCTGGTAAAGCACAGCTGCAGCTTTGTGGGCAATTTTAACCCTTTTTTGACTGCAAGCGGAGTTAAAAGCACCCGCTAGCAGCCAAGTAGCACCGCAAAAATGACGGTAAAGCGCCGCTTAAAATATTGTATCTTTAAGTGGCGCTTTACCATCGTTTTTGCAGCGCTTTACCTCCGACGGCATAACGACTCAGTGTGAAAGTAGCATGACTGTTCTACTACCTATAAACAATACAGTGCTGCTACTGCTACCCCTTCTTTACCATCACTCTTTCTATTTTTTTACTACTACTACTACTTTTATTACTTACTTACATACTTACTACTTTACTAATACTCTTTCTAATACTCTACCATCGTTTTTGCAGCGCTTTACCTCCGACGGCATAACGACTCAGTGTGAAAGTAGCATGACTGTTCTACTACCTATAAACAATACAGTGCTGCTACTGCTACCCCTTCTTTACCATCACTCTTTCTATTTTTTTACTACTACCCCTTCTTTACTACTACTACTACTTTTATTACTTACTTACATACTTACTACTTTACTAATACTCTTTCTATGTTTTTACTACTACCCCTAACAGTGGCGTAGCGTGGGTTGTCAGCACCCGGGGCAAGGCAAGTAATTTGCGCCCCCTAACCTGTGGACTTTTAGCCCCTAAGAAGGGGGGCTCAGGGACTGCTCTGCTGCTGCTTACGTGCTGTGGCTGTCGAAACACAAAGGGTTTCCCCACTCACAGCCTGAGCCTCTGATTGGCTGCCTAATAATAACCCAGATTTAAGGGTTGTGCATAATATTTAGTGCTAGACATGATACAGGAGATGATCAGAGACTGCAAACATATTACAGGAGATGGTCAGAGACTGCAGACATGATACAGGAGATGGTCAGAGACTGCAGACATAGTACAGGAGATGGTCAGAGACTGCAGACATAATACAGGAGATGATCAGAGACTGCAGACATACTACAGGAGATACAGTGAGAGACTGCAGACATACTATATGCAGGGCTATTTTCCTCAGATAATAGGTGCAGGAACTTAACCATGCCGCAACCACCACCTAACAGTGGGAGAGTCTTAATGGGGCATTGTTAAATACCACTTATGCATTCTGCACAGAGTGAAGAGTTCAGGAGTTTGCTACGTACAGAATGCAAAGATCAGGAGTGTGCTATATACAAAATGCAAAGATCAAGATTGTACTACATGCAGAGTGCAGAGTTCATGATTGTGCTACGTACAGATTGCAGGGATCAGGAATGCATACCTCACAGGACAGTTTACAACCCCCCTTCCAGTACAGAGCTCTCCTTCCACTCCCAAATCATCTCTTCCCCACCAAAAGCAACTACAACTTACAGTATAGGAGTGCAATGTTAAGTGGAGAGAGGGGTCATTAGTGCAAAGAGAGGGGATAGGGGATGACATTGGTGCTAAGTTAATGGGGCATTGGTGCTAAATGGGGGTGGGGGGCAATGTGCTAATTTCTAACTTGGGGGAGAGTGTGAACATTGTTGCTAAGTGGGGCGGAGGGGGGCATTGGTGCTAAGTGGGGGGAAATGAGGGACATTTGGAATAAGTGGGAGGAGCGGAACATTGGGGATGCGTAGACGAGGAAGAGGGACATTGGGGATAAGTGGGGATATATGGGAGGAACGGAGGGACATTTGGGATAAGTGGAGGGAGAGGAGGGACATTGGGGATAAGTGGAGGGAGAGGAGGGACATTGGGGATATATGGGAGGAGAGGAGGGACATTTGGGATAAGTGGGGGGAAAGGAGGGACATTTGGGATAAGTGGGGGGGAGAGGAGGGACTTTTGGGATAAGTGGGGGGAGAGGAGGGATATTTGGGATAAGTGGGGGGAGAGGAGGAACATTGGGGATAAGTGGGGGGAGAGGAGGGACGTTGGGCATAAGTGGGGGGAGAGGAGGGACATTGGGGATAAGTGGGGGGAGAGGAGGGTCGTTGGGGATAAGTGGGGGGGAGAGGAGGGACGTTGGGGATAAGTGGGAGGAGAGGAGGGACGTTTGGGATAAGTGGGAGGAGAGGAGGGATGTTTGGGATAAGTGGGGGGGAGAGGAGGGACATTTGGGATAAGTGGGAGGAGAGGAGGGACATCTGGGATAAGTGGGAGGAGAGGAGGGACATTTGGGATAAGTGGGAGGAGAGGAGGGACATTTGGGATAAGTGGGAGGAGAGGGGGGACATTTGGGATAAGTGGGAAGAGAGGAGGGACATTTGGGATAAGTGGGGGGAGAGGAGGGACATTTGGGATAAGTGGGGGGAGAGGAGGGACATTTGGGATAAGTGGGGGAGAGGAGGGACATTTGGGATAAGTGGGAGGAGAGGAGGGACATTTGGGATAAGTGGGAGGAGAGGGGGGACATTTTGGGATAAGTGGGAGGAGAGGAGGGACATTTGGGATAAGTGGGAGGAGAGGAGGGACATTTGGGATAAGTGGGGGGAGAGGAGGGACATTTGGGATAAGTGGGGGGGAGAGGAGGGACATTTGGGATAAGTGGGAGGAGAGGAGGGACATTTGGGATAAGTGGGGGGAGAAGAGGGACATTTGGGATAAGTGGGGGGGAGAGGAGGGACATTTGGGATAAGTGGGGGGAGAGGAGGGACATTTGGGATAAGTGAGAGGAGAGGAGGGACATTTGGGATAAGTGGGGGGAAAGGAGGGACATTTGGGATAAGTGGGGGGGAGAGGAGGGACTTTTGGGATAAGTGGGGGGAGAGGAGGGATATTTGGGATAAGTGGGGGGAGAGGAGGAACATTGGGGATAAGTGAGGGGAGAGGAGGGAAGTTGGGGATAAGTGGGGGGAGAGGAGGGACGTTGGGCATAAGTGGGGGGAGAGGAGGGACGTTGGGGATAAGTGGGGGGAGAGGAGGGTCGTTGGGGATAAGTGGGGGGGAGAGGAGGGACGTTGGGGATAAGTGGGAGGAGAGGAGGGACGTTTGGGATAAGTGGGAGGAGAGGAGGGACGTTTGGGATAAGTGGGGGGGAGAGGAGGGACATTTGGGATAAGTGGGAGGAGAGGAGGGACATTTGGGATAAGTGGGAGGAGAGGAGGGACATTTGGGATAAGTGGGAGGAGAGGAGGGACATTTTGGATAAGTGGGAGGAGAGGAGGGACATTTGGGATAAGTGGGAAGAGAGGAGGGACATTTGGGATAAGTGGGGGGAGAGGAGGGACATTTGGGATAAGTGGGGGGAGAGGAGGGACATTTGGGATAAGTAGGGGGAGAGGAGGGACATTTGGGATAAGTGGGAGGAGAGGAGGGACATTTGGGATAAGTGGGAGGAGAGGGGGGACATTTTGGGATAAGTGGGAGGAGAGGGGGGACATTTTGGGATAAGTGGGAGGAGAGGAGGGACATTTGGGATAAGTGGGAGGAGAGGAGGGACATTTGGGATAAGTGGGGGGAGAGGAGGGACATTTGGGATAAGTGGGGGGAGAGGAGGGACATTTGGGATAAGTGGGGGGAGAGGAGGGACATTTGGGATAAGTGGGGGGAGAAGAGGGACATTTGGGATAAGTGGGGGGGGAGAGGAGGGACATTTGGGATAAGTGGGGGGAGAGGAGGGACATTTGGGATAAGTGGGAGGAGAGGAGGGACATTTGGGATAAGTGGGGGGAGAGGAGGGACATTTGGGATAAGTGGGAGGAGAGGAGGGACATTTGGGATAAGTGGGGAAGAGGGTGATGCTCTGTGTATGTGTGTAGTGTAGACTGTAAATGTAGTTTGTCCTATGTGACTGTGTTATACATGCTGAGTGTCACATACCACAGTGAGTGACCCAGAAACATCCATGTTATTACATGTTGGGTACAGCAGCACACATGTCCATGGAACAGCAGAGGAGCTCTGAGCACTATGCTGCATGGACTCATTGGACTGGAAGCAACTCAGTGTCCCGAGTCTCACAGCCAATAGGAAGCCAGGAAAGTAGGCATGCACTTCTTGTGAGGAGAAAGGCAGAACTCACAGTGCTGGCTTTACCTTGGAGAGGATGATTAGTTGCAGTAATGGCTGCTCCCTCGTCTCACCTGCTATTTTTTTGCTCACCACTGATCTGACCTCTGTCTGCCACAACCAACGGGAAATGATTCAAGTCCCAGATGCTGCGGTCAGGAGGAGAGGAGGAGGAGAAGATGATAGCAGAGGCGGGACTCCAGGAGCATTAAGGACAGGTCAGCTCCATGCCTCACATGACCCCATTCACCCAATCACAGGGCGCCGGCCGCCCAGCTGACAATAAACATGGCGGCCGGATCGCAGGGGACACAGTAAATAGAAATTAGGATTAGGGAGCCAGAGTGACACACACTGACATGGGATTGCGCCCCCAAATGTTGCGCCTGGGGCCTCCGCCCCCCTCGCACCCCCCACACTACGCCACTGACCCCTAATCTATCACCCTCTAATCCAGTGGTCTCCAAACTGCGGCCTGGGGACCAGATGCGGCCCTTTCCTTGCAATTATCCGGCCCTTGGGGCACCATTCCATCCACTGATACTAACAGTGGGGCATAATCCCTCCCAATGACACCAACGATGGGGCCCAATTTCTCCCTATGACACCAATGATGGGGCACTATTCCTCCAAATGACATCAACAATGGGGCACAAGTACTTCCACTGACACTAAAGAAAGGGCATTGTTTTTTCCCACTGACATCAGGACCTGTTCTATGCCCAGTGATCCCAGTTCGGCCCCCCTAATGTCTGAAGAACCATAAACTGGCCCCTTGTTTCGAAAGTTTGGAGACCCCTGTGTCTAATCCACTATCCTTACACTGAGACTAAAAAGGCTCCAGTAACTCCTACCCCCAGCATTGCCCCTGCCCATTCTGGGGTACTACTACATTCACTGCCACAACTACTACCCATACTACCCATACCCTACCACTGCCTGTAGCCCTTCCATTCGTGGACAACCTCCCGTCTCAGGATGATTTCTTTCATCCACATCCGGAGATCCTAGACTTGAGGGCCTGGAAGTTGAGTGGAAGAGGTTGGGTGAATTAGGATGTTCGCATAGTGTTATTCAAACATTATTACAAGGAAGGAAATCATCCACCAATTCCACCTACTACAGGGTATGGAGAAAATGTATGGAACTAGCAGAGGTCAACCATTTCCATCCACTGGAACCCGGGGTCCAGAATGTACTACACTTTTTACAGAATGGATTGGACTTAGGTTTGGTTCTTAACACACTAAAAGTCCAAGTGTCAGCCTTGTCACCTCTATCAGACACGCGGTGCGCATTGAACACTCTCATAGAGCGCTTCTTAAAAGCAGTCTTAAGATTGTGACCTCCCAGGAAATCGCTATACCCAAAATGGGATTTGACTGTTGTGCTTAATGCCCTAACAAACCCTCCCTTTGCACCCATGAAAAGATGCACTTTGGAAGATATTACCCTGAAAACAGCCTTCCTGATCGCCATACATCACCTTTTTCCCAGACAGGGTTTTTTTGCAGCCCATTCACCAGTTCGTTCCCAAGGTACCTTCAGTCTACCATCTCAACCAGGAATTGGTTCTTCCAGCCTTCGAGGAGGATCCAACCTCTTCAAAGCTGCAGGAATTGAATGTAGCTAGATCCCTGAGTTGCTATTTAGAGCTGACACAGCAGTTCTGCAAGGATCAACGTTTATTCATTATTACAAAGGGAGCTAAAAAAGCATCCAAGATGACCATGGCTAGCAGGATCATGAGGCTAATCCAAAAGGCATACCAGGCTAGTGGTCTTCCAGTCCCAGATGCGGTCAATGCGCACTCAACGCGGGGAATGGCCTCTTCTTGGGCAGCTTCGGCGCGGGTCTCCCCTGAGACAATTTGGCGGTCGGCTAGTTCGTCTTCATGATGCACTATAGCTTAGATCCAGTGGTCCTTACTTCCCAAGATTTTGGGAAAAAGACCTTACAACTATCAGTTCTGTTACATAGTTACATAGTTACATAGTAGGTGAGGTTGAAAAAAGACACAAGTCCATCAAGTCCAACCTATGTGTGTGATTATGTGTCAGTATTACATTACATATCCCTGTATGTTGCGGTCATTCAGGTTATTATCTAATAGTTTCTTGAAGCTATCAATGCTCCCCGCTGAGACCACCGCCTGTGGAAGGGAATTCCACATCCTACCGCTCTTACAGTAAAGAACCCTCTACGTAGTTTAAGGTTAAACCTCTTTTCTTCTAATTGTAATGAGTGGCCACAAATCTTATTAAACTCTCTTCTGTGAAAAAGTTTTATCCCTATTGTGGGGTCACAGTACAGTATTTATAAATTGAAATCATATCCCCTCTCAAGCGTCTCTTCTCCAGAGAGAATAAGTTCAGCGCTCGCAACCTTTCCTCATAACTAAGATCCTCCAGACCCTTTATTAGCTTTGTTGCCCTTCTTTGTACTCGCTCCATTTCCAGTACATCCTTCCTGAGGACTGGTGCCCAGAACTGGACAGCATACTCCAGGTGCGACCGGACCAGAGTCTTGTAGAGCGGGAGAATTATCGTTTTATCTCTGGAGTTGATCCCCTTTTAATGCATGCCAATATTCTGTTTGCTTTATTAGCAGCAGCTTGGCATTGCATGTCATTGCTGAGCCTATCATCTACTAGGACCCCCAGGTCCTTTTCCATCCTAGATTCCCCCAGAGGTTCTCCCCCCCAGTCTATAGATTGCATTCATATTTTTGCCACCCAAATGCATTATTTTACATTTTTCTACATTGAACCTCATTTGCCATGTAGTCGCCCACCCCATTAATTTGTTCAGGTCTTTTTGCAAGGTTTCCACATCCTGCGGAGAAGTTATTGCCCTGCTTAGCTTAGTATCGTCTGCAAATACAGAGATGGAACTGTTTATCCCATCCTCCAGGTCGTTTATAAACAAATTAAATAGGATTGGTCCCAGCACAGAACCCTGGGGAACCCCACTACCCACCCCTGACCATTCTGAGTACTCCCCATTTATCCCCACCCTCTGAACTCACCCTTGTAGCCAGTTTTCAATCCATGTACTCACCCTATGGTCCATGCCAACGGACCTTATTTTGTACAGTAAACGTTTATGGGGAACTGTGTCAAATGCTTTTGCAAAATCCAGATACACCACGTCTACGGGCCTTCCTTTATCTAGATGGCAACTCACCTCCTCATAGAAGGTTAATAGATTGGTTTGGCAAGAACGATTCTTCATGAATCCATGCTGATTACTGCTAATGGTATCGTTCTTATTACTAAAATCTTGTATATAATCCCTTATTATCCCCTCCAAGAGTTTACATACTATTGATGTTAGGCTAACTGGTCTGTAATTCCCAGGGATGTTTTTTGGGCCCTTTTTAAATATTGGTGCTACATTGGCTTTTCTCCAGTCAACTGGTACAATTCCAGTCAATAGACTGTAAAAATTAGGAACACCGTTCTGGCAATCACCTGACTGAGTTCCCTAAGTACCCTCGGATGCAAGCCATCTGGTCCCGGTGATTTATTAATGTTAATTTTCTCAAGTCTAATTCTAATTCCGTCCTCTGTTAACCATGGAGGTGCTTCCTGTGTTGTGTCATGAGGATAAACACTGCAGTTTTGGTTACTGAAGCCCCCCGATTCACTTGTGAAGACTGAGGAGAAGAATAAATTCAATACCTTTGCCATCTCCCCATCCTTTGTAACCAGATGTCCTTCCTCATTCTTTATGGGGCCAATATGGTCTGTCCTCCCTTTTTTACTGTTTACATACTTAAAGAATTTCTTGGGAATTTTTTTTGCTCTCCTCCGCTGTGTCTTTCATGTTCTATCTTAGCCGTCCTAATTGCACCCTTACATTTCTTATTGCATTCTTTATAAAGTCTGAATGCTGAGGATGATCCCTCAACCTTGTATTTTTTGAAGGCTTTCTCCTTTGCTTTTATATGCATTTTTACATTGGAGTTAAGCCATCTAGGATTTTTGTTCGCTCTTTTAAATTTATTACCCAATGGGATACATTGGCTAATGCCCTTATTTAATATGCTCTTAAAGCAAACCCATCTCTCCTCCGTATTCTTTGTTCGTAATATTTTATCCCAATTTATGCCTTTTAGCAAGGTTTGTAGTTTAGGGAAGTTGGCTCTTTTGAAATTTAGTGTCTTTGTGTTCCCCTTGTTTCCTATTTGTGTGATTTATACTGAAACTAATTGACCTGTGATCGCTGTTACCTAAATTGCCCCGTATTTCCACATCTGTGATCAGGTCTGTATTGTTGGTAATCAGTAGATCCAGTAATGTTTTATTTCTAGTTGGTGCGTCTACCATCTGACCCATAAAATTGTCCTGCAAGACATTAAGGAACTGGTGAGCCTTAAATGAATGCGTGGTTCCCTCTGCCCAGTCTATGTCTGGATAATTAAAATCCCCCATTATGATAACACTTCCCATCCTTGCTGCTACTCCAATTTGTGATAGGAGATCCGTCTCCACTTCCTCCCTCAGGTTAGGGGGCCTATAGCATACTCCCAGTATTATTTTCCCCTTAGCTTCATCCCTTTGGAGCTCTATCCATAAGGATTCCACCTCCTCTCTAGCTCCCTCAGTGATGTCATCTCTCACATTCGCTTGTACATTATTCTTGATATATAGGCATACCCCTCCCCCTTTTTTACCCTCTCTATCCTTGCGGTATGGGGTATACCCTTGAATGTTTGCCAGCCAATCATGAGAGCTGTTGATCCAGGTCTCTGAAATTCCCACAAAATCCAAATCCTCTTTGTACAACAGTATCTCTAGTTCACCCATCTTGTCCGCCATGCTCCTGGCATTGGTGAACATGCCACATAGTTTAGATCGGTCACATATTGTCCTCGTATTGGGTGTTTCAAGATTGCAACTAGGACTTGCTACTATACTCACCTTGTGTTTTTGTGCTTTGGTTAACCTACCACTAATGCCCCCAATACTACCCTCTGGAATATCTTCCACGCTGGCTATCACTGTCTCTGGACCCTCCCCCCATCGCCTAGTTTAAAAACCCCTCTAACTTTTTGGCCATCTTCATTCCCAGCAAATCTGCACCCTCCTCATTTAGGTGAAGTCCGTCCCTTCTATAGTACCGGTTACCGACTGAGAAGTCGGCCCAGTCCTCCAGGAACCCAAACCCCTCCTTACTGCACCAGCTCTTCAGCCACTTGTTTACTTCACTAATCTCCCTCTGCCTTTCTGGTGTGGCTCGATGTACCGGTAGTATTCCTGAGAATACTACCTTGGAGGTCCTATTCCTCAATTTAGCACCTAAGTCCCTAAAATCGTTCTTTAGGACACTCCATCTGCCTCTGACTTTGCCATTGGTTCCAACGTGCACCATGACAGCTGGGTCTTCCCCAGCCCCTCCCAGTAATCTGTCCACAAGATCCGTGATGTGCCGAACCCGAGCGCCCGGTAGACAACATACTGTTCGGCGCTTCAGGTCTTGGTTACAGATTGCCCTCTCTGTTCTTCTAAGAATTGAGTCCCCTACCACCAGAATCTCTCTTTCCTTTCCCTTTGCTGCCCCCCACTCTCACTGGAGGAGTTCTTCCCCTGGCAGCTAGGAGAGTCCCTCATCTCCAGCAGTGCTGGTCCCTGACTGGTTTCACCAATGTCACTCAATGGAGCGTACTTATTGGGATGCTCTAGTCCTGGATCAGCTTCTCTGGCACTTCCCCCTCTACCCCTCCTGACTGTCACCCATCTACTCTTTGCTAGTGCCTGCACCTCTTTGTCTCCACCCGCCTCTGTGCTGGCCCCTGCCAGCACCTGCCGTGTACGTTCATGGCTCACCTTTAGTATGGAGGGACTTCTCAGTGCTGACAGTTGCTTCCCCAGATTCAGAACCTGGGCTTCCAGGGAAACAATGTGCTTACATTTTGCACAGCAGTATTCGCCCTCGATCGGATGATCAAGGAACGCATACATGCGGCAAGATGTACAAAGAGTCGCCTCTCCACACCCGCCGGGCATCGTACCTATTAAATTTAGTGAGGATTTGGGGATTTTACCCTGTCCAAATTACCTAACAGCTAGCTTCCTGGCACTAATACTCAAGACAATACACAGGTACACAACAAGACAATACACAGGTACTCACAGACCTACGTGCAATCGCAGAACAGTCGCAGACCTACATGCACTCGCAATACTCAAGTATACAGTACACAATACACAAGTACTAACGATCCACACACTACTCAGAAAACACTCAAGTACTCACACTACACAGGTACTATGACCCCTGTTATAACCTCCTGTTTTAAACTCTGGTTTTTAACTCCCACTTATACCAGCTCCACTTACACCGAGTTCCACAGCCTCAGACTGAGCACGCTCAGACTGAGTCCTATACCCAGTTAAATAGGCACCTGTGAGCAATTAACCACCCCCCTTAATTGATAGACTGAAGGAACCAGAGGAAAAAAAAAAAAAAAAAAAAGCTATTTAAAAAGTGACAGAAAAAGGCAAATGAAAAATTAAAAGGAAAAGCCCCAAAAATGCAACCCAGCAAACCCAGCAATCAACAAGCAAGACTTATTCACTCTAACTCTGGTTTTTAACTCCCACTTATACCAGCTCCACTTACACCGAGTTCCACAGCCTCAGACTGTAATCTCATTAAAATTCTTATTGCAGTACACTCCCTGTAAGCGAGTTATTTACCATTGGTATGCTGCCATGGAGGCACCAGGTAAATGTAAAATTGAATACTCACCTTTCCGTAATTTTCCTTTCCTGGTGCCTACCCATGGCAGCATACACCCTCCTCTCTATAATCCGTAGCCTCCTTGGCGGTTTTCCCGAGTGTGGCTCGGGGTTAAAATTCAGTACCATTAGCGGTAACCCCGAGCCACACTCGGGATCGCATTGCAGGATCCTGGTGTGGCATTACTTACCTTGTCCCCAGGATCCTGCGATGTCCCCCGCAGTGTCCGAGGGCTCCGTCCTCCTCTGAAGCCTCTCCGTGCCAGGCTCCGTTCCCTGCGAGCGGCGCGACGCACGGGGGCGGAGCCTGGCGGCAAATTCAAAAAACTGTCAAAATCATAACACATACAGTACTGTAATCTTACAGATTACAGTACTGTATGAAATGATTTCACATCCCTTTTGTCCCCAGTGCTCTGGCCCATGCCCTGCATGCAGTTTTACATGATATATACTGTTCTTTCTGCCTGGAAACTGGAGATTGTCCATAGCAACCAAAAAGTGTCCCTTTACGTCAAAAGTGGCTTTAGACCAGCTAGAAAACAGCGATAGTAAATTAGAACACTTGCAGAATTGAGCGATAGTGAATTGTGGGGAAATTTATTTTATTACTATTTTTTTTAATTTTTTTAAATTATTTATTTTTATTTATTATATTATAATTTATGTTTTTGTGTTTCAAACTTTATCATACCCGGGATATCTACTAGACTCTGGTTTGGACAGATTTAAGTGTGTTATTGTTAAGATTTACAGACCTACAATATAAAACGCCAAATTTCCATGCAAAATAATGGTACCGCCTTCAGCACCTAAAATCCGAAATAATCATACCGCCAGGGAGGTTAAGGTTCTGAAGACTAGTTAAATGAATACCTGAGGGGGGAACAGCTCTTTTTTTATAGAGTTTAAGTGGTCCTGAGAGTTGGACAAGGGCGGAGCAACCATTGGTATGCTGCAATGGGTAGGCACCAGGAAAGGAAAATTACAGAAAGGTGAGTATTCAATTTTCCGTTATTCCTGTATCCCATCCCCAGCACACACATTGATCTCTTCCTGTATCCCATCCCCAACACACACATTGGTCTAATCACTGGTGTTCTGCCGAGAAAGGTCCCACGTCGGATAGTGTCCTCCCTGTACTGCACAGCATTATATACCGCTCCTACGGCGCCCCTGCCCATTGAAATCAAAGGGCAGCGGCGCCGTACCACCGGTAAAGCGCCGCTGCAGCTTTGTGGGCAATTTTAACCCTTTTTTGACTGCAAGCGGAGTTAAAAGCGCCCGCTAGCGGCCGAGTAGCACCGCAAAAACGACGGTAAAGCGCCGCTTAAAATATTGCATTCTTAAGTGGCGCTTTACCGTCGTTTTTGCAGCGCTTTACCTCCGACGGCATAACGACTCAGTATGAAAGTAGCCTGACTGTTCTACTGCCTATAAACAATACAGTGCTGCTACTGCTACCCCTTCTTTACCATCACTCTTTCTATTTTTTTACTACTACTACTACTTTTATTACTTACTTACATACTTACTACTTTACTACTACTCTTTCTATGTTTTTACTACTACCCCTAATCTATTACCCTCTAATCCAGTGGTCTCCAAACTGCGGCCCTTTCCTTGCAATTATCTGGCCCTTGGGGCACCATTTCATCCACTGATACTAACAGTGGGGCATAATCCCTCCCAATGACACCAACGATGGGGCCCAATTTCTCCCTATGACACCAATGATGGGGCACTATTCCTCCCAATGACATCAACAATGGGGCACAATTACTTCCACTGACACTAAAGAAAGGACATTGTTTTTTTTCACTGACATCGGGACCTGTTCTACGCCCAGTGATCACAGTCTGGCCCACCTAATGTCTGAAGGACCGTAAACTGGCCCTGTTTCAAAAGTTTGGAGACCCCTGCCTCTAATCTACTATCCTTACACTGAGACTAAAGCTGCTCCAGTAACTCCTACCCCCAGCATTGCCCCTGCCCATTCTGGGGTACTACTACATTCACTGCCACAACTACTAAACATACCCTACCATTGCGTATATAGGGCAAATCCACTGCAGCTGCTCTTTTTCGGTATGTAATTTACATAGAGTTGGACCTTGTGACATTTTATTTTTCTGCATGTAATTGTTATGTAATTGTTGAAAGTTTATGGTTAAAGCTTGGAATAAATATCTGTATACAGCTTTCAGTCTGGAGCCAGAAAAGTCTTAAAAATATAAAAGATAAGAAATATTTTTATTGTTTTACTGGAAATACAAGAAATCAGACAGAAAATTATGCATTAACACCCTCTGCACTGCACAGAGAGTGGTTCTTAACACGCTAAAAGTCCAAGTGTCAGCCTTGTCAGCTCTAACAGACACGTGGTGGGCATTGAACACTCTCATAGAGCACGGTATTATTGGAAATAACAACCAAGGGACGTATACGTCCCTTGGTTGTTATTTCCAATAATACTCTTTGTCTGTTATCTGCAGATCACCATGTACAAACCATATCTGCAATGTAACACATTTTTATGCCTGTTTCTGTACTGATGAAAAAAAAAATCTCCCCCTTCCAGGGGCCACAATACACACCTGTCCTGATAAGGACCTCATCTGCCACTGTCCCAGCCATGGCTCCAATTCATATGTGTCCTTGCTAGGGGTTCCATCTATTATGATTGACTTGAGGTAAATAAGAATACAATTATTCTGGGTCAGTTGTCTCTAATTCTACCCCATATAGAATTAGACCTTCTCACTTTTAGTGTCTGAGGAATTCTGCCCCCCACAGATGAGCAGAGCATTCGTCAGCAGTAATATCTATTCCCTATATCTCCCAATCTCACACATTGGTATCCCCCTGTATTTCTCCCTAGCACACACATTGGTCTCTTCCTGTATCCTATCCCCAGCACACACATTGTTCTCTTCCTGTATCTAATCCCCAGCACACACATTGGTCCCTCCTCTGTATCCCATCCCCAGAACCCACATTGGTACCTCCCCTGTATCCCATCCCCAACACACACATTGGTCTTTCCTGGTGCCTCCATGGCAGCATACCAATGGTTGCTCCGCCCTCATCCAACCCACAGGACCACTTAAACTCTATAAAAAAAGAGATGTTCCCTCTTGATCCATGTCAGCATCAGACTGTCTGAGTCTCCTGGGATCCCTTTCATCACGCATACCAATGGTAAAATGGGCCAGGTGGCATCTACGAGGGTTCCAATTAGGTTTCCCAGCACAGTGGAGGAAGAAAGACCTAGGGCCAATGATACTGATCACTCTTACAATGAAGTCCAGCCTCTGGTGGTGGACGAGACCATCCAACCTACTGGTCCACTGCTCCGTTGGCCCAACTCGTGGACCATTCTTATGTCAGACGCAAGTCAGCTGGGTTGGGGGGGCACACTGCAAGAACCAGTTAGTACAAGGAAGATGGCAATTCATTACGGAAGGCGTGGTATCGAACATCTTGGAACTAAGAGCAGCATGGATGGTAATATTACATCTTGCCACTTTTCTCAGAGGCAAGTCCATACTGCTTCAGATGGACAACAGTCATTCCATACTGGCCAAAGAGACTGTGGTTCATGCTCCTAGTAAAGCTGGCTCTGTGCAACCCACTACCCCTTCCATTCGTGGACAACTTCCTGTCTCAAGACAATTTCTTTCATCCACATCCAGAGATCCTAGACTTGAGGGCCTGGAAGTTGAGCGGAAGAGGTTGGGTGAATTAGGATGTTCGCATAGTGTTATCCAAATGTAGCACTAACTCTCGGTGGAGCTGCTGGCTTAAAGCGGGCTGTTACCTTCACTCTTGATACCTCTGTTTTACCGGCACCGGGTCTAGGGTCCCGTTGAGTTTACCTCTGGACGATGTAGACACTAACACTTGAGTAGATTTTCCAATGCTTTAATGAACAAATAATAAAGGAAGTAGCAGGAAAGAGGCAGAAGGAAAGTTGCAGGGAAGCTCAAATACCTTTCCTTAGTATCCTTTAGACTATTCTCTGGAATTTAACACTTGCGGTTGAATAGTTGAATGCGCTCCCCCTTGTGGGACCCAATCTTTGCCCGCCTGGATAGGCCTCTCTCACTTGCCTAGCAGCCAGTACGCAGCACGAACAAAAGTCTCTGCCACAGACTTGTTTGGAATAAAACCGTACGATCCTCTGCCACAGGATGTATTGGTTTGCAATGAATGTCAGACACAGTACTTGAACCTTTAAGCCAACCCGGCAGTACTATGCAGTAAGATTACTTCAGGATACGTCCTCCAACCGAGTCACCGGGCCCCTCTCCAGACCAGCACTCTGCATGATCCTTCCATGACGGGTCCTCCCCTGGGATCTTCTCGGTTGTCCAGCTTCCTCACTCAGGATAGACAGCTCAGGACTGTTCCTCTGCTGCTGTGGTAGGCCCCAGACAGGCTTCTGGGCCCACCCACACGCCGCAGCGACGTGGGCCTCCGGAACTGAGGACCACGAGGTGATACTCTTAACGCATACCTACAAGAACATATTTGCATTTAAATTCAAGATGGTGCTGCTATAATATAAAATATTTTGTACTGTTTGTAGGTCTTATAGCAGCACCATCTTGAATTTAAATGCATTGTATGGTGTGCCCCCCAAATATGTTCTTGTATGTTGTAATAGGCCCTGACCAGGTTTTTGGGCTGGAGCACCCCTCCCCCTCCTCATTACCTCCTATTTAGTGGCCACCAGTGTTTAGGATGTATCCCGTTCAGTTCTCCCACATAGAGGAGTTCAGCTCCCATGGTTGAGACAAAGGATCTTCCATTCTATTACTAGTGTAGGACCCACTAATTCGGGGTACTTTGTCGCAGTAAGTGGGCTTAGCACTATATGACCATATAGTGTGACCAAACCCCCGTATTTTTTGAATATGTTCAGGTGTTTTTAACTAGCCCTGCAGGAAATGTCATTCTTAACGCATACCTGTCGGCCAGCAGGGCCAGCAGGTGGCTGAAAACGAACCCCTAAACATGGCGTCTGTCCCATAAATACCCTCTCGCAGAATGCAATCCAGAGGACCACCTCCACCAAGTTGTCCCCGGGACAGAGGAACACTCATACGCTTCAACACGTTGCTTTTCCAACACCAGCCGATGGTGACAACGACACCCACCGGCACAGTGTGGAACCACATGGGACTTAGCCAAGCTGGAACAGAGGCAAATCTAACTTCCTCTAACAAGTAACCCACAAGATTAACCTATCAGCGGTAGATTAAAAAAATCTACCAGCGCTACACAAATATTATTACAGGCAAGGAAATCATCCACCAATCCCACGTACTACAGGGTATGGAGAAAATGTATGGAACTAGCAGAGGTCAACCATTTCCATCCACTGGAACCCGGGGTCCAGAATATATTACTCTTTTTACAGAATGGATTGGACTTAGGTTTGGTTCTTAACAGTCTAAAAGTCCAAGTGTCAGCCTTGTCAGCTCTAACAGACACGTGGTGGGCATTGAACACTCTCATAGAGCGCTTCTTAAAAGCAGTCTTAAGATTGTGACCTCCCAGGAAATCGCTATACCCAAAATGGGATTTGACTGTTGTGCTTAATGCCCTAACAAACCCTCCCTTTGCACCCATGAAAAGATGCACTTTGGAAGATATTACCCTGAAAGCAGCCTTCCTGATCGCCATACATCACCTTTTTCCCAGACAGGGTTTTTTTGCAGCCCATTCACCAGTTCGTTCCCAAGGTACCTTTAGTCTACCATCTCAACCAGGAATTGGTTCTTCCAGCCTTCCAGGAGGATCCAACCTCTTCAAAGCTGCAGGAATTGAATGTAGCTAGATCCCTGAGTTGCTATTTAGAGCTGACACAGCAGTTCCGCAAGGATCCATGTTTATTCATTATTACAAAGGGCGCTAAAAAAGGAACGGCAGCATCCAAGACGACCGTGGCTAGCAGGATCATGAGGCTAATCCAAAAGGCATACTGGGCTAGTGGTCTTCCAGTCCCAGATGCGGTCAATGCACACTCAACGCGGGGAATGGCTTCTTCTTGGGCAGCTTCGGCGCGAGTCTCCCCTGAGACAATTTGCCGGGCGGCTAGTTCGTCTTCCTTCAACACCTTCATGACGCACTATAGCTTAGATCCCAGATTTTGGGAAAAAGGCCTTACAACTATCAATTCTGTAATCTCATTAAAATTCTTATTGCAGTACCCTCCCTGTAAGCGAGTTATTTACCATTGGTATGCTGCCATGGAGGCACCAGGTAAACGTAAAATTGAATACTCACCTTTCTGTAATTTTCCTTTCCTGGTGCCTACCCATGGCAGCATACACCCTCCTTAAGGTTCTGAAGACTAGTTAAAAGAATACCTGAGGGGGGAATGGCTATTTTTTTATAGAGTTTAAGTGGTCCTGAGGGTTGGACAAGGGCGGAGCAACCATTGGTATGCTGCAATGGGTAGGCACTAGGAAAGGAAAATTACGGAAAGGTGAGTATTCAATTTTCCATTATTCCTGTATCCCATCCCCACCACACACATTGGTCTCTTCCTGTATCCCATCCCCAACACACACATTGATCTCTTCCTGTATCCCATCCCCAGCACACACATTGGTCTCTTCCTGTATCCCGTCCCCAGCACACACATTGGTCTCTTCCTGTATCCCATCCCCAGCACACACATTGGTCTATTCCTGTATCTAATCCCTGGTGTTCTGCTGAGAAAGGTCCCACGTCGGATAGTGTCCTCCCTGTACTGCGCAGGCGCAGCACTTGCGCAGTATGGAGAACAAAGGAGCTGCCAAAAGTCTCCAAACACGAACAGCTGTTGATCAGCCGTACACGGCGCATGCGCAATTAATACTTCATTGTGCCACACGCACGCATCTGCCCCTTGCGGAGTTGCACGAGCATTGGGAGCGTGCGGGTGTGTGTGGCACAATGTAGTCTTAATTGCGCATGCGCCATGTACAGCTCGTCAACAGCTGTTCATGTTCGGAGACTTTCAGCGGCTCCTTCGTTCTCCGTACTGCGGCTCAGTGGCAACAAGCACTGAAGACAATCTACTGCACCTCTCTCTGGAAATTGACCCCATT
The DNA here is from genome assembly GCF_042186555.1 of Aquarana catesbeiana. Classification (NCBI taxonomy): domain Eukaryota; kingdom Metazoa; phylum Chordata; class Amphibia; order Anura; family Ranidae; genus Aquarana; species Aquarana catesbeiana. The sequence goes on from NC_133330.1 coordinate 13,423,011, forward strand.
GAGGATCTCCACATTTAAACCCCACCTACCCTCTCTATGTTGGAAAGGCTGCGGAGAAGAAGGGTTCCTATTTCATATCTTTTGAAGCTGTGTACTTCTAAACAGTTTCTGGAAAGAAATCTTCAGTCTTATCTCTGATGTTACCCAATCCCCAATTACTCCTTCAATTGGCCTAGCCTTGCTTAACCTCTCTATAGAGTCTATTCCCCCACATCTGCACACAGTAGTTACCCACATCCTATTCGCAGCAAGATTATCAATTATCAGGCTTTGAAAGTCTATCACTCCTCCATCAATAGGGAACACAGTCCAACTGATTCAAACTTATTACACGTATGAGATAATATTGTCTGCAAACAGGGAAGCACACCTTCACTCCCAAAAAGCCTGGGGCCCATGGGTGCACTGGTATACACACTAGTTCCCTTCATTCCATTTCTAAATGAATCCTCTTGGTGCAATTTCCCTCCTTTGTTGACAATGTATTTTTTTTAATTTTTCTTTCTTCCACTCCTCTTATTCTAAATAGTCTTCCGGGCAAATCTGAGGCTTAACTTCATAGTACGCTCAATGTGAATTGCACGCTATATGCCAGTACTAACTGTTTTATGTTATTTCCTGATCACACTGTTCTCACATTATTTGATAAGTCTGTATTTGCCATTTCTTGTTGCTGATTGGTATATCTACACTTTAAAAACTCAATAAAATATTATTGAACTGATAATCGTCTTAAAATACATCATAAATAATACACACTTCTACAGAAGCACATAGGTCACATGGGGCATGGTGGAGAAGTGATTACCGACAGCGAGCTCCGGAGAAGTGACTGTTCCCCCCCTCCCCTCCCCAATTCTCTGGAAATTAAACCTTCTTAAGAAAGCCTGATAAAGCTGTGGGCAGAGCCTGGCAGGACCTGCCAGCCAATAGCGGCTCAAGCAGCTACCTAGGAAGTCTGCAGGCATGGAAAAATCCCACATTTTCCTGAGAACTGACACAATGGCAGCACAAAGCTGTCCTGTAACCACAGCTGGGAGTGGGAGCAGGAGGATTACATAGACACTGGAATTTCCTCATACAGGTAGAAAGTCAAAAAAATAGAAAATCATCAAAAAGTTCATTTATTTCAGTAATTCAATTCAAAAAGTGAAACTCATATTTTATATAGATTTGTTACACACAGAGTGATATATTTCCAGCATTTCTTTCTTTTAATTTTGATGATTATGACTTACAGCCAGTGACAACCCAAAATTCAGTATCTCAGAAAATCAGAATATTGTGAAAAAGTTGAATATTGTAGACTCATGGTGTCACACTCTAATCAGGTAATTAACGCAAAACACCTGTAGAGGTTTCCCGAGCCTTTAAATGGACTCTCAGTCTGGTTCAGTAGGTTACACAATCATGGGGATTGTCCAAAAGGCAGTCATTGACACCATCCACAAGGAGGGTAAGTCATAATAGGTCATTGCTAAATAAGCTGGCTGCTCACAGAGTGCTGTATCCAAGCATATTAATGGAGAGTTGAGTGGAAGAAAAAAGTGTGGTAGAAAAAGGTGCCCAAGCAACAGGGATAACCACAGCCTTTAGAGGATTATGAAGCAAGGGCCATTTAATAATTTGGGGGTTCACAAGGAGTGGACTACGGCTGGTGTCAGTGCTTCAAAAGCCACCACACACAGACGTATCCAGCACATGGGCTACAACTCTCATATTCCTTTTATAAAGCCACTCCTGAACCAGAGACAACGGCAGAAGCATCTTACCTGGGCTAAGGAGAAAAAGGACTGGATTAGTGCCTTGTGGTCAAAATTCCTCTTTTCAGATGAAAGTAAATTTTGCATCCCATTTGGAAATCAAGGTTCCAGAGTCTGGAGGAGGAGTGGAGAAGCACAGCATCCAAGTTGCATGAGGTCCAATGTGAAGTTTCCACAGTCCGTGATGATTTGGGGAGCCATGTCATCTGCTGGTGTTGGTCCACTGTGTTTTATCAAGTCCAAAGTCAGCGCAGCCCTCTAGAAGGAAATTCTAGAGCACTTCATACTTCCCTCTGCTGACCAGCTTTATTGAGATGCTGATTTCCTTTTTCCAGTAGGACTTGGCACCTGCCCACACTGCCAAAACTACCAATACCTGGTCACATGATCATGGTATCACTGTGCTTCATTGGCCAGCAAACTCGCCTGATCTAAACCCCATGGAGAATCTGTGGGGTATTGTCAAGAGAAAGATGAGAGACACCAGACCCAACAATGCAGACGAGTTGAAGGCCGCTATCAAAGCAACCTGGACTTCCATAACACCTCAGCAGTGCCACAGGCTGATCGCATCCATGCCACGCCGCATTGATGCAGTAATTCATGTAAAAGGAGCCCCGACCAAGTATTGAGTGCAAACTATACTGTACATGGACAGACTTTTCACTAAGCCAACATTTTTGTATTAAAAATTATTTTTTTATTTGTCTTATGTAATAATCTAATTTTCTCAGATATTGAATTTTGGGTTTTCACTAGCTGTAAGTGAGGATGAGTCGAACACCCCCTGGTTCGGTTCGCGGCAGAACATGCGAACAGACCAAAACTTTGTGGGAACACATGAACTCTGTTAAAGTCTATGGGACTCGAATGTGAAAAATCAAGTGTTAATTTTAAAGGCTAATATGCAAGTTATTGTCATAGAAAGTGTTTGGGGACCCGGGTCCTGCCCCAGGGGACATGTATCAATGCAAAAAAAGTTTCAAAAACGTCAGTTTTTTCGGGAGCAGTGATTTTAATAATGCTTAAAGTGAAATAATAAAAGTGAAATATTCCTTTAAATATGGGGAGATGTCTATAGTATGCCTGTAAAGTGGTGCGTTTTTGCTGTGTTTAGAACAGTCCCTGCACAAAATGACATTTATAAAGGAATAAATGTAATTTAAAACTGCTTGCGGCTGTAATGTAATGTTGCCCCCCAGCCCATTACCAGGCCCTTTGGGTCTGGTATGGATATTAAGGTGAGCCCCACACCCAAATTAAAAAAAAAGGCGTGGGGCCCCCAGGCCCTATATACTCTGAACAGCAGCAGTATACAGGCGGTCCCCGGGTTACAAACAAGATTTGTAGGTAGGGACTATAGGTTTATTCTTAAATTGAATCTGTTTGTAATTTGGAACAGGTACATTTTCTAAGTGTAGCTCCAGCCAAAAAATCTACTTTTAAACTTTTTGGATAACATAGGGAAGGGTTATCACCCCTGTAACATTTGTTTTGCTGTCTGTGCCCCTGTTTAGAAGATTTCACCTAAATTTCTGTCCCAATGAGAATTGGATTTTGAACATTTTGGGTTGTTGTAGAAACAAGCAGGGGCGTAACTAGAAATAGCAGGGCCCCATAGCAAAATGTTGTATGGGGCCCCCCTGCAAACAGCCCCCCCCACAGCTGCCCTAGTGTCAATGCGGCGTGACCTGTGCCAGATATAGCGTGACCTGTGCACAATGCAGCATGACCTGTGCCACATATAGCGTGACCTGTGCCCAATGCAGCATGACCTGTGCACTATGCAGCGTGACCTGTGCCCCATACAGCGTGACCTGTGCCCAATGCAGCGTGACCTGTGCCCCATACAATGTGACCCATGCCCCATACAATGTGAGCCGTGCCCCATACAATGTGACCTGTGCCCCATACAGCGTGACCTGTGCCCCATACAGCGTGACCTGTGCCCAATGCAGCATGACCTGTGCCCAATACAGTGTGACCTGTGCCCAATGCAGCATGACCTGTGCCCCATACAGCATGACCTGTGCCCCATACAACGTGACCTGTGCCCAATGCAGCGTGACCTGTGCCCAATGCAGCGTGACCTGTGCCCCATACAGCGTGACCTGTGCCCCATACAACGTGACCTGTGCCCAATGCAGCGTGACCTGTGCCCAATGCAGCATGACCTGTGCCCCATACAGCGTGACCTGTGCCCCATACAGCGTGACCTGTGCCCAATGCAGCGTGACCTGTGCCCAATACAAAATTGCCTGTGCCCAATACAGCCTGGTCTGCCTGTGCCCCATAAAGCCTCACCTGTGCAGAGGAAGAGGCAAGCCACCCGGATCAGCAGAGAGCGGGATTGCCTGCTGTAATAGCTTTCATTTGAATTTCCCGTCTTCCCGGGGCTCATCGTCACATAGCCCCACCTCTTGGCCTGACGCCTTTGATGACGTCACACGTCCCGCATTTGATTGGCGTTCTGTCTATCAAAGGCACCGGGCCAAGAGGTGGAGCTATGTGATGTGAGCCCCGGGAACACTGAAAGTTCTAATGAAAGCTGTTACATCGGGCAATTCAGCTCTCTGCTGATCCGGGTGGCTTGCCTCTTCCTCTGCACAGGAGAGGCTGTATGGGGCACAGGCAGACCAGACTGTATTGGGCACAGGCAACGCTGTATTGGGCACAGGTCACGCTGCATTGGGCACAGGTCACAGCTTGCCTCTTCCTCTCCTCTCTCTTCCCCTGGCTGGGAGACTGTGCCGGCGGTGCTCTCATCCTCACTGGGCCCCACTTGGCTGCGGGCCCCATAGTGCCCGCATGGGTCGTTATGGTGGTAGTTACGCCCCTGGAAACAAGGATTGGTGATAAAGCATCAGTGGAGACACCTTTTTCCCATATTAACTCTTACAGGAGAGAATTTCCCTTCCTAGGCGTAGATTTCCTCTCACTTCCTGTTGTCTCCCCTGTTTGTAAGTTGGAGTCATTTGTAAGTCGGATGTTTGAAAATAGGGGGCCGCCTGTATATACTATACGGTCTGCAGTATACACTCGGTGGAAAATTGGGCCTTAGGTGTTGGTGGTACCAGAACACTGTAAGCCCTCACAGTTACTCTTGGTGGGCGCTGGAACGGGCCCTGCTGTGAAATATTATATCAAGAATTGTAATTACATGCCCCCGTTAAGCAGGGGCAGAAATATTGGGTCTTAGGCGGTGGTGGTGATGGTGGCACGACACTGTAAAGCCTCACAGACACTTTTGTTGAGTGCAGGAACAGGCCCTGCTGTGAAATATTAGATCAAAAATTGTAATTACGCTCCCCTGTTAAACAGGGGCAGAAAAATTGGGCCTTAGGCGGTGGTAGTGGTGGTGGTGGTGGCACAACACTGTAAAGCCTCACAGATACTTTTGTTGAGCGCAGGAACAGGCCCTGCTGTGAAATATTAAATCAAAAATTGTGATTATGCACCCCTGTTAAACAGGGGCAGAAAAAATTGGGCCTTAGGCAGTGGTGGTGGTGCCACAACACTGCAACCCCTTACAGATACTCTTGTTGAGCGCAGGAATGAGCCCTGCTGTTAAATATTTGATTCAAAAATTGTAATTACCCCCCTTGTTAAACAGGGGCAGAAAAATTGGGCCTTAGGCAGTGGTGGTGGTGCTACAACACTGTAAAGCCTCACAGATACTTTTGTTGAGTGCAGGAATGGGTCCTGCTGTGAAATATTAAATCAAAAATTGTGATTACGCGCCCCTGTTAAACAGGGGCAGAAAAATTTGGGCCTTAGGCAGTGGTGGTGGTGCCACAACACTGCAGTCCCTCACAGATACTCTTATGAGCGCAGGAACGAGCCCTGCTGTTAAATATTTCATCAGAAATTGTAATTATGCACCCCTGTTAAACAGGGGCAGAAAAATTGGGCCTTAGGTAGTGGTGGTGCTGCTCTGAACCGAAAATATTCTTAGAAGCTATCATCATAAAAATTGAGGAGGAATAGGATAGTCACTCAGCATATGCTGTCTTCAAGGGATCCTACATCCATAGAAAAATCAATCAGTTACATCAGCATCAGGTGCTTGGTAGCTGGTGATCCAAGACTGATTCATTTTTATGAATGTGAGCCAATCAACAGAGTCTGTGGACAGGCGCACTCTGTGATTGGTTACAAAGCCTCCAGCAGCACTGAATGTGTGTTCAGAAAGAACGCTGAATGCAGGACAGGCCAGTAGCTCAATTGCATATTGAGCAAGCTCTGGCCAGTAGTCCATCCTCAAGACCCAGTAACCTAGTGGATGTTCTGGTGGAAAGGTCTCCAAGTCTGATCTTGCCTCTAGATATTCCTGCACCATGTAATTCAGACACTGGCGATGGTTGCTGGAACCAATCAGACCTGGGCGCTGAGGACTGAAGAATTGCCTGAAGACATTGGTCAGCCAGCCACCTTCTCCACCGCTCTTACTGTGACTGAACGAAGCCTCAGCAACACGTCGTCCAGCACCAGGAAATTGTAACCTCCCAGGCTCTGGAAACGCATTGCACAAACCTTTCTGCAAGGCCTCCCGAAGATGTTTCATCCTCTGCTCCCTCTGTGAAGGCTGGATAAGTTCTGCAACCTTACCCTTGTAACGTGGATCAAGAACGGTTGCCAGCCAGTAATGATCCCTCTCCTTGATACCACGAATCCTAGGGTCCTTTCGCAGGCTTTGCAGGATCAGGGAGGCCATGCAGCGTAGGTTTGCAGAGGCATTCGATCCTGAGTCCTCTGGGTCACTAAGGATCACATGATCCTCAGCCACCTCCTCCCAGCCACGTACAACTCCATGGATTTCTGGGGACTGCAAACGATCCCTTGAAGACTGCTGCTGATGCTGAGTGTTATCCTCCACCTCCATGCTGACACAATCCTCCTCCTCCTCCCTTTTTTCTTCCTGTGTGATCGGTGGGCCTGCAGGAATACTAGTATCTGGGTAAAGGGGGCCTTGAGAGGTAAGGAAGTCCTCCTCTTCCTCCCGCTGTTCTGCCTCAAGTGTCCTGTCCATTATTCCACAAAGCGCGTGCTCCAACAGGAAGACAAGAGGGACAGTATCACTGATGCATGCACTGTCACTGCTCACCACCCTTGTGGCCTCCTCAAATGGTGACAGGACAGTGCATGCATCCTTGATCAGTAGCCACTGGCATGGCGAAAAAAAGCCAAGCTCCCCTGACCCTGTCCTGGTGCCATACTCACACAGGTACTCACCTCTGCTGTGTGTGCAGCCACTGCAGTATTGCCAACGTTGAGTTCCACCTGGTGGGCATGTCACAAATGAGGCGGTTCTTGGGCAGGTTGCATTCTCTTTGAATGTCAGCCAGCCGAGCACTGGCATTATTTGACCGGCGGAAATGACCACAGACTTTCCTGGCCTGCCTCAGGAGATCCTGTAACCCCGGGTACCTGCTCAAGAACCGCTGCACCACCAAATTCAGGACCTGAGCCAAACTGGGGTAGGGAAATTTACCTGCTAAAATCCGATGTTGGTGTACCAGTAGCAGATTGGCTGCAAGTACTAGGGACACCTATTTCTATACCTTCATTCCTCTCAGTGCAGGTTTCTGAGAGGACTGGAGGTATAGTGGGGTTGGAGATCCCAGCTGATTAGGAGCAAGGAGAGGTCCGCCTTGTTCTTTCATGTGGGTCTTTTGAGTGCTGTTGCTAACGGACTGCATGGGAGGTCGTCATATGTCTGGTCAAGCATGTGGTGCCCAAGCGGCTGCTGTTCTGGCCACGCTTGATACACTTCAGACATATGTTGCAAACAGCAACGGTGCGATCTGCTGCACTCGTGTCAAAAAAGGCCCACACCAAAGAACTTTTCAAAATATGTGGGGAGTCAGCAGCACCCTGCACCTGCTTAGCTCTGCGGTGTGATGCTAAAGGGGGGCTGCCCTTAGGCTGCCCCCTAGAGGGCATCCTGGCTCGTTGGAGGTGTGCCTCCCCCTCCTCCTCCTCCTCTCTTCTATCAGGCACCCAAGTAGAGTTAGTGACCTCATCATCCCCTCCCTCCTCGTCACTGGAGCAAACTTGGCAGTATGCTGCAGCTGGGGGAACATGAATGCCAGTTTCTTGACCTTCTTGGGCACCCCCTCTCTCTAGGCTCACGTTACTCCCTTCCTCAACCTGGGTACCATCATCGGAACCTTCAAATCGCTGCGCATCCTCCTGCAGCATGTACCTGACACTGTGGTCGAATAGTTTGGGGGACTCCATGCATGATGGTGGGGCTAGGGAAGGAGTGACTGTTGACATAGAGCCGATGGAAAAGGCCGCTTTGGCAGCTGCATTGGCAGACAAACTACTCTGAGCCTGGGTGACAGAGGATGAGGAGGGCTTTGTTATCCATTCCACCAACTCTTCTGCATGTTGTGGCTCAATAACATGGCCAGCTGCAGAAAAAAAGGACAAGCGTGCCCCACGGCCACGTGCTGAGGATGCACCGTGTCCACGACCAACACTGTCGACTGTAGACACAGAGTCTGCTTGCCCTCCTTTAGTGGCCTGTGAGCGTCTGCCTCTCCTTGGTGGCCTTCCGGATATGCTGTAAGTTTTGTTTAGCAAAACCACACTACACTGTATTGTGTACTGTGTACACCACCAGGAAAGTAGTAGCAACTGCACTAGGGGTGCACTGTATTGTGTACACCAACAGAAGTTTAATAACAACTATGGGTGCACTGTATGCATTGTGTACACCACCAGGAAAGTAGTAGCAACTGCACTAGGGGTGCACGGTACTGTGTACACCAACAGGAGTGTAATAACAACTATGGGGCCACTGTATGTATTGTGTACACAACTAGGAAAGTAGTAGCAACTGCACTATGGGTGCACGGTACTGTGTACACCAACAGAAGTTTAATAACACCTATGGGTGTACTGTATTGACCACCAGAAAAGTAGTAGCAACTGCACTATGGGTGCACAGTACTGTATATTGAATATTAGAGTATATTAGTATACTTTAAGTATATTCTAAGTATATTAGAAACAGTACACCAGGAACGGCCTGCAGTGAGATATAGCTAAACTGTATGCAGTGGATATATATATATATATATATATATATATATATATATATATATATATATATATATATATACACAAGACTATCTGTATATATATATTAAATACACTGCAGCTAACAGAATAATCTGCCTGCTTTTTGATGATATTCTATTTTTTTGAGATGCAACTGTACATGAGAAACAACATTATAGAAATGTATATCTATGACCTATACCGCAGTGCTGTACAGAGAACACCGAGCTAGTCAAGTCAGTCTCTATACCAGAGGAGCTTACACTCTAATGTCCCCCCACAGTCACACACTATAATTATTATACATATATTATACATATATAATTACACATACATATAGCTCTGACATATACAGCAGTGTTTACAGTGTTTATTACCCCCCCCATGCTGTGAGGTAGGTTCTTGGTTCCGGAAGTGGCCATGGATTATACGGAGCAGCCAGTTCTGATGGCGGGTCGGAGTTCAACAGTACAACAACAGAAAAAATACATATAGGTGAGACAGAACAAAACACACAACACTACATGATATCAGCATATATCATTTATTTCAATAGGCCCACATAATGCATGTAAATGTTCAAAAATCCAGCATGTCCCGTGTTCTACGCTGCAGCACATAAACATGAAGAAGCCACACAGGGATGAAGGGGGTTTCATGTAGTGGAATGTATCTTCCTGCAGGACGAGTGTGACCGGCCATGAGGAGAGTTCTGGTGGTGAAGGAGTTAAGAGATCCATTTTTAGCAGTGAACTTCTACTATGTAACACCTGGCTGTGCCGTGTCCCCCCCATACTATGATCAGTAATGATAATTCCTGTGATAGCGTGTCATGTTATGTATAGTGCCCCATAGGATGTCATGCATCTCAAGATGTATTGAAGGTCCTGATTCCTCTATATAGATCTTTATATCACTAGAGGGATCCCCAGCAGGAGGAAGGAGGTCCTGGTTCCTCTATGTAGATCTTTATATCACTGGAGGGGTTACCAGCAGGAGGAAGGAGGTCCTGATCAGGGCTGGTGCAAGGATTTTTGACACCCTAGGCGAAACCTCATTTTGCCACCCCCTTGGCTCTACCCCTAACTCCACCCCCTTTGCCCTGCCCATGTATACCCCACCATTTTAATGAAGTGCCCATCAAATGCAGCCTCACCAGCATCCATCAAATGCAGCCTACCAGCGCCCATCAAATGCAGCCTCACCAGCGCTCATCAAAGGCAGCCTCACCAGTGCCCATCAAATGCAGCCTACCAATGCCCATCAATGCAGCCTCACCAGCACCCATCAAATGCAGCCTACCAGTGCCCATCAAATGCAGCCTACCAGCGCCCATCAAATGCAGCCTACCAGCGCCATTCAAATTCAGCCTACCAGTACCCATCAAATGCAGCCTACCAGTGCCCATCAATGAATGTTTGCATGCTTCCATTTATTCGGGAGTCGGGACACAGACACAGTCCTTCGCTGTCGCTGCGCCACTGACACTGTGTGTGAATGGAGCGGCAGCTGCCTGGTGATGCTGAGAGTTGCTTGCTACAGAGAGAAGAGAGTAGGAACACCAGTGGCCAGGCACCCTAGGCAGCAGTGTGCCCTAGGCGGCTGCCTAGTTTGCCTAGTGGTAGCACTGGCAATGGTCCTGATTCCTCTATATAGATCTTTATATCACTGGGGGGAGGTCACCAGCAGGAGGAAGGAGGTCCTGATTCCTCTATATCTTTATATAATTGGAGGGGTCACCAGCAGGAGGAAGGTGGCCCTGATTCATCTATATAGATCTTCATATTACTGGAGGGGTCACCAGCAGGAGGAAGGAGGTCCTGATTCCTCTATTCACATCTTTATATCACTAGAGGGGTCACCAGCAGGAGGAAGGGGGTTCTGATTCCTCTATATAGATCTTTATATCACTAGAGGGGTCACCAGCAGGAGGAAGGGGGTTCTGATTCCTCTATATAGATCTTCATATTACTGGAGGGGTCACCAGCAGGAGGAAGGAGGTCCTGATTCCTCTATTCACATCTTTATATCACTAGAGGGATCCCCAGCAGGAAGAAGGAGGTCCTGATTTGTAGATCTTTAGTTGGACCTCATTTAGAATACTGTGTCCAGTTCTGGAGATCTCATTTACATAAAGATATTGATAAGATAGAACGAGTCCAGAGATGGGGCACACAAATGGTGAAAGGTCTGAGGGATAAAACTTTTTTTTTTTTTCCCATCAAATCATTTAATGCACATGTATCAGGGAACAAGCAGGGAGAGGGAGGAGAGAAAGGAGAGGAAGGAGAGGGAAAAGACTGAAAACCTTGCGGGATAATTTTCATGTATGGGATATTAGACCGATGAGATATACATATACATAACATTTTGATATTTTGATACTTATATCATTTTATGCAAAGGTTTTTCACAAGTATTGCATGTCCTCCAGCTTCAATGAACATATGTACATGTGTTTCTTTTGATGGTTTTACTGTTCACTTTCTGTTTTTAGGTGAGGTGTCCTTTTACTGGCAAATCCTTATATTATAAAATGTATGTAATAAAGTAAGGATTTGGGGTTTATTGCCTAAATTGCATCACCAAGAAAGAGACTGTCATGGCACCTATAAGGCTGGGTTCACACTGGTGCGACACGACAGCCGTCCTACTTTGGATCCGACTTTGCCCTGCGACATGAAGCTGGCATGTGTCCGACTTTCAATGAATGGGGATCCGACTTGGATCCCCGCCAATGCCCGGCACTGTGTTTGATATGAATCTTTTGGGGGAATTCTGTGCCAAATTTTAAATAAAAAACCGGCATGGGTTCCCCCTCCAAGAGCATACCAGTCCCTTGGGTCTGGTATGGACCTTAAGGGGAACCCCCTACGCCGAAAAAACAGCGTGGGGGTCCCCCCCAATCCATACCAGACCCTTATCCGAGCACGCAGCCTGGCCGGACAGGAATGGGGGTGGGGACGAGCGAGCGCCCCGCCCCTGAACCGTACCAGGCCGCATGCCCTCAACATGGGGGGGTTGGTGCCTTGGGGGAGAGGGGCGCGCTGCGGCCCCCCCACCCCAAAGCACCTTGTCTTCATGTTGATGAGGACAAGGGCCCCTTCCCGACAACCCTGGCCGTTGGTTGTCGGGGTCTGCGGGCGGAGGGCTTATCGGAATCCGGGAGCCCCCTTTAATAAGGGGGCCCCCATATCCCGGCCCCCCACCCTATGTGAATGAGTATGGGGTACATGGTACCCCTACCCATTCACCTAGGGAAAAAGTGTCAATTAAAAAAAAAACACTACACAGATTTTTAAAGTAATTTATTAGACAGCTCCGGGGGTCTTCTTCCGACTTCGGGGGTCTCTCCGGTTCTTCTCCGCGCTCTCCGGGTCTTCTGCCGGGCTCCTCTGCTATCTTCTGCTCTTTTGCTATAGCGGAGGAGCCCGGTCTTCTGCCTTCTTCTCTTCGGGGATCTCTCCGGTTCTTCTCCGCGCTCTCCGGATCTTCTGCCGGGCTCCTCCGCTATTTTCTGCTCCTTTGCCGCTCTTTTGCTAAAGCGGAGGAGCCCGGTCTTCAATCTTCTGCCTTCTGCCCTCTTCTCCTGATATTGACATGATGCTCTCTGGGGCTGGAATGCACTCTGGGCGCTTCGCTCTGACTTATATAGGCGGTGACCCCGCCCCCTTATGCCGTCACAGTCCCTGGGCATGCTGGGACTGTGACGGCATAAGGGGGCGTGGTCATCAGGTGATGACCACGCCCCCTAAAAGGTCACAGTGTGACCAGTGTAAACCCAGCCTAAAGATCATGGTTCCAGCTGATTTATTAAATACTTAGTATTAATTAAAGTCAGATTGCCACCTGCAATGGGTGTATGCCGATCTTTCAATCTTTCAATTAAGCCCATGTTATATGTATTGGTATGTGAATATATAATCCATTGTTATTTGTTTAAGATTCAGATATGAGTAAGCATCAGCAGTTACGGTATATAACGCGCTAGCTATCTGTTTTATCCTTTTTGCTGCATGGACTGACATTAATAAAGAGATTTTTGTTGGAGTGCAGCCATCTGGTTTACTTTTTCTGCTATAAAACTGTCTAGGCTGTCTAGCTTTGTGTGTGTTGATTTTATCTTGAAATCTTTTTTTGGTATAGGTTTCATGGGCACAATTAACACTCAAGGACCCAAGGTGCATCAAGTTTAAATTTTTTACAGCAAGACCAATTCTTGCTTTCACCAAGAGTACCTCTAGAAGGTTACATTGTGAGGGCACCAACAACACCCAAAGACCAATTTTTCCACAACTGTGTGACAGGGGTGTCAATTTTTTTTTTTTTACAGCAAGGCCAATTCTCGCTTTCAAGAGTACCTCTAGAAGGTTACAGGTAGGAATGGGTGAATGGCAAACTGATGTTCGCCGAACACCCTAATCTGCAGGGTGTTTGCCAGGTGTTCACCCAGATGAACACAGTGCATTCTGTGCCCTGATCAGGCCCGGATTTACTCCCTTTGCCGCCCCAAGGCCGGGTCCTTCAATGCCGCCCCCCCCACACACACACACCACCAGTCTTGTCCTTTATCGATGACTGCTACAATAGATCAGTTAAAAACATATCTCCACACACGAGAACACTGAAAATAACTGACTTTAATTGTACAGACTAAAAATACTTCAGGGTAAGCGCGCGAGGGGTAAGGATTTTTCAGGGCAATTTTTCAGGGCAATGGCTGGTGTTAGTGCTTCAATCATCATCCCCAGCACCATGGTTGTTATGGTGTCAGGATGATTGAAACACATTACTTCTATCATTACATTGTAATGTAAAATGAAATAGTTCAACTCACCATAATGCAGAAACATTGGGAGCCCTGAGCGTGTCACTTGCCACTATGCCTTCCACCAGATGGAGATGTCACTTGCCACACTGCCTGCCTGCCACCAGATGGAGATGTCACTTGCCACACTGCCTGGCTGCCACCAGATGGAGATGTCACTTGCCACGCTGCCTGCCTGCCACCAGATGGAGATGTCACTTGCCACACTGCCACCAGATGGAGATGTCACTTGCCACGCTGCCACCAGATGGAGATGTCACTTGCCACACTGCCACCAGATGGAGATGTCACTTGCCACACTGCCACCAGATGGAGATGTCACTTGCCACGCTGCCACCAGATGTTGATGTCACTTGCCATGCTTCCTGGCTGCCACTAGATGTTGATGTCACTTGCCATGCTGCCTGGCTGCCACCAGATGGAGGAGGGTGGAACAGCGGTGCGGGCAATGAGAGATGTCATCTCTCTCCCCCGCCGCCGCACCGCTGACATTACTCCTCGATCTTTTCAAAAATGGTGCCGGGCAGCGCAATCACGCTACTGCGCATGCGCCGCCCAGCCGAGCAGGTACGAGCTTTCCCGAGCCCGGCCGGCTTCGGAGCGGCGCATGCGCAGTAGTGGGCGGCTCGCGGCCATCATTTCTAAGGGCACCGGTGCCCTTAATCGACTTTAATGGGCAGCCTGAAGGGGGGGCGGCCGCGAAGTCACCGCAGGAGTGGCGCCGCCCCTGCACCACTGCCGCCCCGAGGCCTGGCCTCGGTGGCCTTGTGGCAAATCTGGCCCTGGCCCTGATTGGGCAAAGCTTTGCCAAATTAGGGTGCAGTGTATGCTGGCTGTTAAGGAGCGGGGCCGGGAGGGATAAAACATTTTAGGAGAGACTGCAGGAACTTCAAATGTCCAGTCTGGAGGAAAGAAGAGAAAGAATGGACATGATTGAAATCTTTAAATATATCAAGAGGGTGAATAAGGATCTTGAGGGATTTTTAATATGAAGCCAAAATGAAGAACACGAGGACATGACCTCCAACTAACTGGAGGAAAGTTCCAAACTAATTTTAGAAAGTAATATTTTACTGAAAGGGTAGTTGATGCTTGCAATAGACCTCCAGCAGAGGTAGTTAGTCAGTCAGCAATAAGTGGCTTCAAACACGCTTGGGACAAACATAAATCTATACTCAGACAAAAAAGACAACAAAATCCCAATTTTTTTTTTATATTTAAATTTAAAAAAAAAGTATGATGACATGCATGTCATGTGATGTCAGGGGTTTTTATGTGATGTAATGTGTATAAGGTAATGTAAATTGTTACTTTGGGGGGTCATTTACTATAGCGCCAGGAAGTACTGGGCACTATGGCAAATAATAGCTCCCATTTTAGCCAAATAAAATTTCAACAGGCGATTGTGCGAATTAAAATTAGCGCTATTAGTGAGAAACACACATTAGTGAATTCTAAGTCGGCGCTAATTAGCGCTTCCGCGTATATGCAAATGCCAATTCCTACCAAAGTTGTTATATAGTACTGCACTGTAACCATGATCCATGTATGTGAAAGAAACATTTTTATGTGAGATGTGCTCTACCTCGTGTGCATCTATTGATGTATGTTGCAGTTAGTATTCCTAGTTTTTTCCTTCTTTTGCTAACTAATGCAGTTATGAATGATGATTACATAGTAATGTCTGCTATTCTGTAAAGTTACATGTATTAAACATTTAGGTTACCTATTTGTTGTATGTTGTTTTTTAATTGTTAATTTAGGTGACTATAAAGCGGTAATTATTTATATTCATTCTTTAATCATACTACACTATCATGCAGGTCTTGTACTTAGCACAATGGCTTAGTGGTCTGCTCAGATGTCTCCACGGCACTCACAGTACAAGTTCAAATACCATCCACCAGCTGTGTTTATTTTTTCAGTGCACAAGCGAATTAAAATGAACAAACATAAAAATGTAATCTGCCCATTAGTTAGTGTGTGGTGTTTGGAATTTCACACCATAATAGTACTGAATACTTACATATCATTGCATGCATTTGAAGAGTTAATATAATAGAATCAGCCAAATTTAAAGTGCATATGCTGCTTTGGCTAATTGGCTAATAGTCATTTGCCTTTTTTTCACCAATTCAATCTTTTAGTATTTTTCTGTGGGATTTGAACCCATGAGTTCTTCAAGGTAGAAGTGCTGACCACTAGTCTATTGGGCATAGCACAGTCATACATAGAAAATACATTCACTAGTGTTTGATGTTTCTTCTCCCCGAGCTGTCTCTCCTGCTGCCGCCATCTTCTCCCGCTGATGTGTTCTTCAGCGCAGCTGGTTACCCGCTAATAAAAAAAATGCTCTTCTTGTGGCGGATTTCTGTGGCCATCCGATAATGTCACCCGGAGAGTCCGCTCCATGGCTATGTAAGAGACGCCACACAGCGGGTGACAACACAGCGGAGGAAGACCACCACAGAAGAAGAGCAGCTTTTTTTTTATTAGTGGGTAACCAGCGGTGCGGAAGAACACAGCAGATGGAGAAGATGGCGGCGGTAGGAGAGATGGCTCTGGGAGAATACAGCTCGGGGAGAAGATGAAGGAGGGAGAGACAGCGTCTGGAGAAGATGGCTCAGGGAAGAAGACAGCTCGGAGCTATTTTATAATAAAGGACTTGTCAAAAACCGGCTATTAATTTTTTTACATTTCACTGCTTATTTTGGTGAATGGGTAGGGGTAAAATGTACCCCATACCTATTCACATAGGTGGCAGGATCTGGGAGCCCCCTTGTTAAAGAGGGCTTCCAGATTCTGATAAACCCCCTGCCCGCAGACCGACAACCACCGACCAGGGTTGTCGGGAAGAGGCCCCCTATCCCCATCAACATGGGGAAAAGGTGCTTTGGGGTATGTGGCCTGGTAAGGTTCAGAAGGGGAGGGTGCTCACTCGTCCCTCCCTATCCTGACCTCCAGGCTGCATGCTCGGATAAGGGTCTGGTATGGATTTTGGGGGTCCCCACATCAAATTTATTTTACATTTTGGTGTGGGGTTCCCCTTAAAGTCCATACTGATGGGCCTGGTATGTACTGGGGGGACCCTACAAGATTTTTTTCCTTCAATTTTGGAATTCCATACCATAATATTATTGAATAAGTACATACCATTGCATGCATTTGAAGAGTTAAAATATGGAATAAAGCAAGCTGATATGCTTTGGCTAATTATGCTTCTGAGTAAAATGCACACTTCCACAAGGTGATGCTGTTAGTGGGATTTGAACTCATGGCTTGAACTTTTGGGGGCAGCAGGGTATACAGCTATGCTACAGAGCTGAGCACTTACCTACAGAGAAAATACATTTACTAATGTTTGATTCTATACAATAATGTTTTGCATTTCAGGCATTAATATTATAGTAACAACCATGCTCATGCTGATGTGGCATTGGCTAATAGGCATTCGCCTCTTTTCAGCATATGCTGCTGAGTCTAATGCAAGCTTTCAGTAGGTGATACATCTGTGTAATTTTCAGCCATTTGAGCACAATTATATTGAGAACATACGTTTACTAGTGTTTGATGGTGGGACTACTTTATATTCTATGTATAATAGTACTCAGCACAGTGACTTAGGCCCCTTTCACACTTGTGCAACCTGAAAGTTGCGAGATTTTGATGCCACTTTAAGCAATGCCTGTGTAATCTTGAGGTCTATGGACGCAGGAGTCGCAGGGAAAGGCACGCAACTTTCCCACGATTTTGCATCAGCAATTTTGCTGCAATTCCAGGGAATGCCTGTGTAAACTTGAGGTCTATGGACCTCAACTCGCATCAAAGTCAGACCAAAGTAGTACAGGGACTACGTTGAAGTCAGTGTTACTTGAAGTCGCACAGATATGAATGGTACACATTGAAAATCATGGGGTATGACTTGTCATGCGACTCTGTTGTCCAAAGTCGCACAAGTGTGACTCAGCCCAACTTTGTGAGTGATTTCAGAGACATCAGTGCACTTTTCTGTACAGATGTCTAGTGAAATCACATAGGTCCCAACTGTTCTCCTTTAACCGGTTCAATACAGGGCAATTTCACCCCCTTCCTTCCCGGCCAATTTTTAGTTTTCAGCGCTGTTGCACTTTAAACGTCAATTGCGCGGTCGTGCGACATTGTACCCAAAAAAAATTGACGTCCTTTTTTCACCACAAATAGAGCTTTCTTTTGGTGGTATTTGATCGCCTCTGCGGTTTTTATTTTTTGCGCTATAAACAAAAGAAGAGCGACAATTTTGAAAAAACACAATATTTTTAACTTTTTGCTATAATAAATATCCCAATTTTTTTTTAAAAAAACAAATTTTTTCCTCAGTTTCGGCCGATATGTATTCTTCTACATATTTTTGGTAAAAAAAAATCGCAATAAGCGTATATTGATTGGTTTGCGCAAAAGTTATAGCGTCTACAAAATAGGGGATAGATTTATGGCATTTTAAAAAAAAAAATTATTTATTTTTTTTAGCGGCGATCGCGATTTTTTTCCGTGACTGCGACATTATGGCGGACACATCGGACACTTTTGACACATTTTTGGGACCATTCACATTTATACAGCGATCAATGCTATAACATTGCATTGATTACTGTGTAAATGTGACAGGCAGTGAAGGGGTTAACCATTAGGCAGCGGGGAGGGGTTAATATGTTTCCTAGGGAGTGATTACTAACTGAAGGGGGAGGGGACGCACAAGGGAAGGAGACCGATCAGTGTTCCTCCGTTCTGGGAACACAGATCGCTCTCCACAGAGCTGACAGGCTGTGGATCTGTGTGTTTACACACACAGATCCACATGCCGGCCCGGTTAACGGGCAATCGCGGGTGCCCGGCGGACATCGCGGCCGCTGGGCACACGCACCGGGTCCCGAGCAACGCGGCGGGCGCGCGCACTCCCGGCGGCACGCGCGCGCCCCCTAGGCGGCCGGGAATCCCAGGACGTCATATAACGCCCACCCAGGATGGGAGATTCCATCTGTGGATGTCATATGACAATACGCCGGTACTGAAGTGGTTAAGAAGGTGTCCTATGCCTACCTACTTTTGCTAATAGGTGTCCCTTATACCCATCTCAAAAAGTTGGGAGGGAAGAAATCGCCCCCTGAAGTCGCCCAAAGTAGTGCAGAAACTACTTTTGGGAATCGTTGTGACGTCGCCCCAATTCGGACAGTTCCATTGCCATCAATAGGCGCCGATTTGGCCTGCAATTTGACATGTCAATTCAGACCTATGTGAACATGGGTGAAGTTGCATAGATTTTAGAGCTGCACGGTTCTGGCCAAAATGAGAATCACAATTTTTTTGCTTAGAATAAAAAGATCACGATTCTCGCGACGTAAAATCTTTCACATTATCTAAAAAAAAAATTGGGCTAACTTTTCTTTTTTTTTTTTTAATTCATTAAAGTAATTTTTTCCAAAAAAAATTGCATTTGAAAGGCGCAAATAAAGTGTGACATAAAATATTGTAACAACCACCATTTTATTTTCTAGGGTCTCTACTAAAAAATATATATATAATGTTGGGGGGTTCTAAGAAATTTTCTAGCAAAAAAAAATGATTTTAACCTGAAACCAACAAATGTCAGAAAAAGGTTTAGTGTTTAAATGGTTAAACTTTCCTCACTTACACAGAATTCTATTTCATTGACAAACTGTTACAAGGTTTCTAGTTAAGTTCACTGAGGCTGGGTTCACACTATACTACACGACAGTAATACAACTTTCATCCTACTTTGCTCTGTGACATCAGTCCTACATTGGTCCTACATTGATCCTACATTGGTCCTACATCCATCCGACTTTCATGAACAGGATACTACTTTGATCCAACTTTTCAGATAGTATAC
This sequence comes from Aquarana catesbeiana, assembly GCF_042186555.1. Classification (NCBI taxonomy): domain Eukaryota; kingdom Metazoa; phylum Chordata; class Amphibia; order Anura; family Ranidae; genus Aquarana; species Aquarana catesbeiana. Next base: position 13,442,557 of record NC_133330.1, read on the forward strand.
TTGTCCTTTGACCAATTAAAACTAACACACAATGGGAGGGGCTACAGCAGGGGGCAGGAAATAATGCAATGTTGGATGTCTTGGTGTGAATCTTGAGGGGGAACTCCGCGCCAAATTTTAAATAAAAAACCGGCATGGGTTCCCCCCCAGGAGCATACCAGGCCCTTAGGTCTGGTATGAGCCTTGAGGGGAACCCCCTACGCCGAAAAAGCGGCGTGGGGGTCCCCCCCAATCCATACCAGACCCTTATCCGAGCACGCAGCCCGGCCGGTCAGGAATGTGGGTGGGGACGAGCGAGCGCATGCCCTCAACATGAGGGGGTTGGTGCCTTGGGGGAGGGGGGCGCGCTGCGGCCCCCCCACCCCAAAGCACCTTGTCCCCATGTTGATGAGGACAAGGGCCTCTTCCCGACAACCCTGGCCGTTGGTTGTCGGGGTCTGCGGGCGGGGGGCTTATCGGAATCCGGGAGCCCCCTTTAATAAGGGGGCCCCCAGATCCCGCCCCCCACCCTTTGTGAATGAGTATGGGGTACATCGTACCCCTACCCCATTCACCTAGGGAAAAAAGTGTCAATAAAAAAACACAGTACACAGGTTTTTATAGTAATTTATTAGACAGCTCCGGGGTCTTCTTCCAACTTCGGGGTCTCTCCGGCGTGTTACCCTGAAAAATCTATATTTAAGATTTTTCATATCTCATAGATATGATGTGGGTTAAATAAGAGTTCTTTTCGATCAAGAGTGAAAGCTTAAAATATAATAACATTTATTAGGACACAGTTGAAAGTCTAGCTAATACACAATCGTCTATCTATCGCCTTACACCAAGGAAGAAAATATTAGGTTGAAATAAAGTATTTACATGAAGGAATACAGGGTATATTCCTCAATACAGTAATCTACACACATATTTAGTTACAAGTAAAAGGGCATTCCTTTCCCATAATTACCCATCCTTACCAAAGCTCCTTTCAGCTCGCTGGTCTATCAGAAAGAGAGGGGTTACCTCCCCCTTGGCTCTGAGTATATCAAACCAAGCTAATGTCTCATTGGTTGGCCTAGCTTGGATCATGATTGGAGGGCTTACTCCATAAGTCGGCCCCCTTTCATGCAAATCCTTGTGACTATGTTGGCCAAGTGTGTTAATTGTATTTCCCCAGGAAGTTAGGTCCATTGCATATCCCAGCATGGCACCCTTTCAAAGGAGTAGGTGTAGAACAATGGAATTGGCTCTCCCTTGTTTGCATATACAAGCCTTGGCCCACATTCTCTGCTCTTAGCAAAAGCTTAAATGAAACCCTTTTTGAAATATATTCATTATTACAATATTTTACAGTTATTAATGGAGATTTCACATAAACTTATAAGGCAACAGATGGCCCCTTGTGGCCAGTTGAGAATATGAGACTCGGCCACACCTAGAATAATGGTTTATGTGCAATCTCCTTTAATATTTGGCACTTTCGGCTTTACCCTCTGAAATGAAATAAAACTCTTTGAGAAGAAAAAAAAACTTTTAAACTCTCCATCTCTACAGTTCACACTTCTGGATCCCAGTATTGGTAGTCATCACTTGTTCTGGATGTCATAAGTCCAAAATAGAAATCATGAGAAACAGCACCAAAACAATAAGGAAAAAAAAACAAAAAAAACATGAGGATCCTTGTTCTCAACAGTCCAATAATAACAATAGTCCGATAATAACAGTACGAAAGTCCATACGGCGAATCTGGTCCTGTTGCCCTTGCTTCTGGGACAGCCTTCACTGGTGATTCCAAGTGGATACAGCATACAATAATAGCCTGGAGACCAGCTTTTCCTGGCTTTCCAAGATCATACTTTATTAATGTGGACAAAGGTAGAAAAATAAAAACACAAGTACATTTAAAACATATGCATTCAACTGAATGCTTGTCTGGTAAGTCTGAGCCATAAGGACCTTTGATTAGAATTGCCATAGATATACTGCGCCATACTAATGAGACCCCTTTCCCAGTGACATGTGTAACAATTTGAATGGTTACGCCCTTCAGCCAGGTGTCTGATTTTCATCCCCCCATCTTTCTTCCTCCATTGTCATATGCCTGCAAGTACCTCTGCCCCACCTTCTGTGGAATACCACGTTGTGTGTGCGTGTATGACCCTTCACGTGTTCCGGGGAGTTTTGTTGCCATCGCAACTCACCACTAACCCCTTTTACTGGAACTGTGTTCCGTTCAACCTTGGCTGGTGCCAAACCTTTGGGCATATAGCTCCGTCATTGGCTACCATGTGTAGCTACTGTATGAGTCCTGCCTTTAGCAGGCTACGGAAGAGGTCATCACCTTAAGAGTTTTCCGTGCAGATTAGGCAGTGTTGCCTACGCAGACAAAAATAACTTGATTTCAGAATACGGATAAGTGTGATGTCATCAGTCACTAGTGGCTTCAGGAACAATCAAACTAAATTACTCTTAAGTACAATTGTACTATACTCCCTGCTATTTGCCAATCACTATGAGTCTCACCAGTCCCAGTATATCTATATGATATTCACGCAATGCTCTTTGAACTTGATTATGGCACAAAAAGAAAACTGACCAAAAAAAAAAAATTGATCCATGACCACATATGATGACTGCCCAATATTAGAACTGTAGAGAGGATTGTATGTCACATATACAAAGAAAATAGTCACATGACTGTTGCTAACACCCCGGTGTTACTGTCATAGTTGGTAATAGCTACAATCACATACATTTATATAACAATTATCCAATGTTGAAAGAGAGAAGAAAAAGTGTTGGAACTTGGTCCATCCCCAAAAATGCTATAGGGAAGCTTTAATATTCTATATCAACATTTCTAACCATTTTAAATGTTCTCCATATAATGTTCCCCCTACTCCCCTCTTTTTTTTTCTTTATTTTACCCTAGTGAAACTAAACTCAAGAATTGCCAAAAAAAAAAATAGAGGTACTATAGGAAAGAAAGAAAAATAGAAAACATAAAAAAAAGGAATTAAAAAAAAAATATATAAATAAAAATCTTTCTTCCCCCCTTTGTTTTTTTTTGTAAACAAAAAAAAAGTTACCGTTAAGAGAAAAAAAAAAAGAATAAAAATGAGAGAAAAAAAATGTAACAAATTAAAAAAAAAATTGAATCTGTATTCTGTCAAAAAAAACATTGAAACTGCCTTCAAACATTGTAGCTATTCAAAAGGCAACACCCTCTGTTGGTGGTGATTAACATATTAATTGACTCTCAGTGCAAATCTATTTGCAATTCAATCAGGCCACAAGAACTTGTATTACAGAGAGCAGGATCTCTGTTTAAAAAAAAAAAAGTTTAAATGTTTTTCTTTTTAGAATTTAGTTGGGCCTGACTGCAATTAATTGGATTCAAGGCTTCTCCTTAAAACAAAAAAAAATAAAAATTATGTTTCAAGGCCCTCTGTGTTTCAAAGTACTTTGTCCAGTTTGGGTCCAATCATTTGTCCTTGTCTGTGTATGTTTCCTAAAATACAAAACTCAAAAATTAATAACACCTCACTGTACCTCTCTGAGAGGTTCATAATGGAGTGGATGATTGGAACAGACTTTCAGCTGAGATAATGCGTCCATCCACAGTAAGTACAGTCGAAAATGTACAGACTCACCCACATATCTGTACTGTGACAATCAAAAAGTTATAGGAAAACCTGGTGTGTTTGTAAGTACTTAAAGTTTAAGAAGACAACCTGTAGACATAAAACCTTTACACATATTAACAGCACATGCGTCAATTTGGAAGGACAACCAACACCAGATCTACTGAATCCATAAGATGCCACAAGGTGCAAAGCAATGCATTGTTATGTATTTTCCACGTATCAGAGTGAATGAAACTTCACTCTAAGCCACAGGAAAGGAAAAATTATCAAAACAAAATCCCTACAGTTTTCTCAGAGTTATAGGGATCGAGATCTCTTATCTGTGCACAGGTTATTTGTTCGCGAATACATATAAACTTGTAAAAAAGTATTAATTTAAACTGGTACCAGTATTGAGCTCATTACAAACGAGAAAAATTAATAAAATAATCATAAACAGTACAAAGCATGCGCATTAGTGTGATCACACTTATTGATGGCCATAAAAACAATGTACACCCCTACAAAAAAAAAAATCTTTCTTTACATATGGACAGTTCATACCCATGCATTCCATCACTCAGCCACACACATTCATTTAGATTGAACCCATACATTGTGGATAGAGCTTTGTTAATTACAAATGAAAAGCTAGGAGTTTCAGGCCTCTGGGAGAATACAAAGGAAAGAAGAGAGAGAAAGAAAAACCAACACAATGGACTGTTACACCTTACCTTTGTTAGGCGCGTATTTTACGCATATGTACAGCAACCTACAATACAGCTGCTTTATATGTACATTTATTTTCAGGAACTCACTTAACCTGAAAAAAAACTTGTAGAAAACAGTTATTAACTCTATCCCCCTCTTTTTTCTCTTTAACTTTATTTAAAGCAAACAATACATCATTCATACGTGTATATTGGTAAATGGTCCATAACATTCCTGTCTGGATATAGTGACACTTAAATGCCATAGAACTCTATAACATAACTTATATATTGTATTGCCACCCCGGCTTTAGTGTAGTGGTTTGTTTCTCGATGGACAAATTACTCCCTCCATTTTTCCAATTCAAGGAGTCAATAACGTTTCTTTTAAAGGATTGGAATTCTTTCACAAACTCATCCCGTTCCTGTTTAATTTGCCTAATCTCCTGCTGTAAAGCCTCATTTTCGGCTTTAATAGTTGAGGAAGGGATGTATGATTTTGCATTTTCATATTTCCTAGGCCCTTCACCCCAGCGCGGTGAGTATACTTCCACATCACGCCTCTTGGTTGTATATTGCTTGTGTTTAAATAACTTTTTCCCAGAAGACAAACAAAACTGCGAAATATGCCCCCATAACCCACACGTGTAGCACTTTATCTTTTGTAAAGTATTAAAGCATCTCTTAACAACTGGTGTGGTTTTAGGCCGCAAATATTCCATGGCTCCAACTTGATTAACCACTTTTCCTGTCTTCCTAGGAGGTCTAGGGGTATTTACAAAAGAGCTCTCACCTTTTAATGAGTTGTTGAAATTAACAACTTCTCCAGGAGGAGATAACTTCCTGTTGTCTCTAGAAAGACTCAACCTGGTTGCATTACAATCTATGGTATGTGTAGATTGCACATGCTGCCCTGGGCTGGAAGATGCCTTAACCTGGCCACTAGGCCTTCGCCCATCTAAGAGCTCACAGCTCTGTTGTACATTGGTTGTGTGTGGAATGTGTTCATTAGTTTTAATTTTGTGAGTGAAAGCAGCCACACTCTTGAGGGTTTTTACTGGTTGAATTGGATATACCTCTGAAATCCCCTCATTTCCTTTACTATCAAACCCCAAACGTGTTTGATTTCCTTCAGGAGAGGAGAGGGTCTGGATCCTACCCATGATGGGGAACTTGTCTTGCTCCTCATTTGTGGATAGCTGGCCCCCATTGTTTAGTGGGTCTGTGACCATGGTGCATTCTCGATTTTCCTGTGGCTCAGCGATTTCTCCCATCGCCACAGGAAAAGTAGAATTAGGACCCATATCTTCACCTCCCCAGTACTTTTCATATTCCTCTGTGTCCCCTATTTTATAGGCACAAGTAGGTGCCGTAGCATTAGCATGTTCACATCTGCTAGCCCCAGCCACCTGTCCTTTGAGAATTGAAATTGTTCGTAGCAACTGTACCTCTCTTTGTGTGCACTGTGTGTGATCTATAAATTTTCCTTTCTTAGGCAACAGGCGTCTCCTCCCGGTGTCCTGATCTTCTGCCGGCTCCTCGCTATCTTCTATAGCTCTATTGCTAGCAGTGGCCCGGACTTCTGCCTTCTGCCTTCTTCCTTCTTCTTTTCTTCCAATGTTGACACGACGCTCTCTCCAGCTGGAATGCTCTCTGTGCGCTCTGCTATGGCTTATATAGGCGGTGACCCCGCCCCCTTATGCCCTCACAGTCCCTGGGCATGCTGAAGACATTTGTGTATGAAGCCACACGGATGTCTATTAAGTCGCACCTGAAATCATGCTGACCTTGCTACTTTGAAATCGTGCTACTTCAAGTGAAGTAGCGCGATTTCAAAGTAGCATCAATGTGAACCAGGGCAAAGAGATTAGTTTTTTGGTGCACAAATACATATTGAAATAAAATATAAGAGATATTGCACTTTCCCAAAACCGCACCACCCACAAAAATTAAAGTGAAAAGCAGAATAAAAAAAAAAACAACAAAGCTCAATAATGTACTTTTATTTTACCAGCAGAAAAAAATTTACATTAATTTACAAGCATGTTGGGGAATTGAACCAACATCCCAGGTGCTGCTGGACAGAGCTGCTACCCACTTAGCCACCAGGTAGCCCCACACATGTTTGCTGCATCTCTGTGGTGTGAACCAGCCCTAAGTCCATAGCCATGCTCAGTGTCACAAGCAATACACAATATATTGGTCTAAGTATTGGGACACCTGCCTTTAAACACACATGAACTGTAATGGCATCCCAGTATTAGCATTGGATTCAAAACTCATTTGGCCCACCCTTTGCAGCTATAACAGCTTCAACTCTTCTTGTCCACAAGGTTTAGGATTGTGTATATGGGAATGTTTGACCATTCTTCCAAGTGCATTTGTGAGGTCAGGCACTGATGTTGGACGAGAAGGCCTGAACCTACAGTCTCCTCTCTAATTCATCCCCAAGGCGTTCTGTTGAGGTCAGGACTCTGTGCAGGCCAGTCAAGTTCCTCCACCCCAAAATCACTCATCCATGTCTTTATGGACCTTGCTTTGTGCACTGGTCCAAATGATTTGGTGGAGGGGGGATTATGATGTGGGGTTGTTTTTCAGGGGTTGGGATTAGTCTCTTAGTTCCAGTGAAGGGAACTCTTAAGGCATCAGCTTACCAAGACATTTTGGACAATTTCATGCTCCCAACTTTGTGGGAACAGTTTGAGGAAAGCCCCTTCCTGTTCCAACATGACTGCACACCAGTGCACAAAGCAAGGTCCATAAAGACATGGATGAGCAAGTTTGGGGTGGAGAAACTTGACTGGCCTGCACAGAGTCCTGGCCTCAACCCGATAGAACACCCTTTGGCTGAATTAGAGTAGAGACTGCGAGCCAGGCCTTCTCATCCAACATCAGTGCTTGGCCTCACAAATGCACTTCTGGAAGAATGATCAAACATTCCCATAGGCACACTAAACCTTGTGGACAGCCTTCCCAGAAGCTGTTCTAGCTGCAAAGGGTGGGACAAATCAAATTTTAACCCTACGGACTAAGACTGGGCTGCCATTAAAGTTCATGTGTGGGTAAAGGCAGGCGTCCCAATACTTTTGGCTAAATAGTGTACCTGGAAAAGACTTACAATGGTGGTGGAACCCTCCTACACATAACTACTACATTTAGACATAGTCATAGGACCTGGGAGATGAGACAACTTCTCTACATCAAGCAGAATGTTTGGGATTTGAACCCAGACACTCAGGGATACTAAGCAGAAATTCTAACCTCTAAGCCACAGAGCTGCCACATGTGAGATCCTCCTATACATAACTACACATAAATACACATAACTACACATAAATACTGCATTTCTATGGACATACAGGTGATGGAATTACATTACTCAAGAGTTATTCTTCTTGATTTATTCTGTGATATTTGGTGTTTTTTTGTGGGTGAGAGTAGAATATTACCCTCAAATTTTGGGGAATTACATTTTGCTTTCTGATGTTGGTACACATATCACATTTTTTGGGCTCAAATTATGAATATTTGGAAATAATAAAAATCACAAAAAAATGTGATTCATTTTAAATTTGCATCAGCAATGGTATTGTTTGTGGATTATAAGGACACCTGTGTGAGTTTGGGGTGAAGGTTGTTGTGAGATGAAGAGTAATAAGTGAAAGTGACAGAGAAAAATATATTTTACCAAAACATCAGAACATTCCACATTCTAGTATTCTTAAAATCAAAATATTTTAAGTAGAAGCAACAATGTTGCAAAGGAAAATTTATTTCCCAGAAAGATACATTTCATCTCAACATTAAAAGGTTTTTTTGTGAAAGTTAGAATTGTTCCATTAGAATCAATGACTGAAACTTCATTTGGACTAAAATAGAGCAGATTTTAACTTCCAAAAAATGTTCTCTAATTAGCTCTCATTTTGGTATTTACTATAGCTCCGGGTAAAAAAGACACTTGAGTTAAAATGAGAGTTATTTTCAGGTCTGAGCATGTTCAGTTGTGCTGGCACCTAGTTGTCCAAAACGGGGAATTTTTCACTTTTCAGACTTTTAAAGATATTTTAGTGTAGAAATCACTTTTTCACACAGTTTAAAAGCAAATTATCTTTGAATAATATACCGCATATTTCAGTACCATTTAGGCAATTATATCATGCTCTAAACATTATTTCCATGTGCAATTCTCCAGGTTTTAGCAGAGTTATGCCCCGTACACACGGTCGGATTTTCCGACGGAAAATGTGTGATAGGACCTTGTTGTTGGAAATTCCGACCGTGTGTAGGCTCCATCACACATTTTCCATCAGATTTTCCGACCCACAAAGTTTGAGAGCAGGATATAAAATTTTCCGACAACAAAATCCATTGTCGGAAATTCCGATCGTGTGTACACAAATCCGACGGACAAAGTGCCTCGCATGCTCAGAATAAATAAAGGCACGAAAACTATTGGCCACTGCCCCGTTTATAGTCCCCATGTACGTGTTTTACGTCACCGCGTTTAGAACGATCGGATTTTCCGACAACTTTGTGTGACCATGTGTATGCAAGACAAGTTTGAGACAACATCCGTCGGAAAAAATCCTAGGATTTTGTTGTCGGAATGTCCGAACAAAGTCCGACCGTGTGTACGGGGCATAAGGGTTTGGGCACTATTTGGTTTCAGGGAACTATAGTAAATTCGATTTTGGGAGTATTTTCTCACCAGCGCTATAGGGAATACTGTTTTAGCGCGAATTAGCGCTATTAGCGCTAATTTGCGCTAAATTGCTGCGAATTAGCACTAATTCACGGCAATTTGCGTGAATTAGCGCTGTGGCGCTATAGTAAATGACCCCCTTTGTGTTGTAGAAATGACTTTGAGGAAAGTCATCTTTTGCCCCCTACTGTTTGTGGTGAGTGGTGAGATCCCAGCAGAGTGACGATGGATGACCCATGCTTAATCACACCATATCCACATTTTATTAGTTCTCATTTATATTTCATTAGTTCTCTGTAATGAGCGGTTCTGGAACAATTCCCAGTCCAGGGAGCAGTGGGCTGGGTAATCCCTTCAACATGACTGGTTCCACCTTTAGTAGACCTCCTATATATGAAGGGGTAGAGGTGTGTAATAGAATGTATAAACAACTGTGACTTCATCTTAAAGATTCTCTTCCATTTTATATACAGTAGAAGTGAACATTTTGCTGTGTGTGTTTGTGTTTTGCCATAATCAGCTTAAAGGTTTGCATAGAAACACACCCTATGAGATATTGTGGATAAGCCAAATTTGTGTCAGCAATAGTCATTAGATAATTCTTGTTATCTAGTCAAGCAGCCTGTTGTATAAGCAAAATCATCAAAATAGTTCTTGTTATACTAAATTCAGCAGTTTTAATCATGATAAGAAAATACTGAGTTTGTTTAACTTTTAGAAACATATGCATTAAAACACGGCTCCTCCCTTCTTTCTTTTGCATATAAGGCACTGTGGTATTCAGTAAATGTCAGAGATCTTATGAACACTCTCCAGCTCGTTTCCCTGTGTCTTATTTGGTCTCTAACGAATTTGGGGGTCACTGAAGCTCTTCCTGCATTAACTGAAGTACACCTGGGTGGCGTCTGATAAGGAAGCAGGATGGCAGATAAAGTGAGTATGAGCACTGAAAGAAGCTGCAAAAGCTGAACAAATGGGTTCTGTGGACTGTAAGCAGTGGTGGGTGTAGTGCTGCTGGGTGTGGGCAGTGGTTGGTATAGTGTTGCTGGGAGAGGACAGTCGTGGGTATAGGTTTTCTTGGTGTGGACATAGGTTGGTGTAGGGTTGCTGGGTGTGGGAATAGGTTAGTATAGGGTTGCTGCCTGTTGGTATTGATGTGTATAGTGTTTGCTCTGTGGGGACAGTGGGGGGCATAGCTTGCTGGGTGTGGTTGGTATAGTGCTACTGGGTAGGGGCATTGGTGGGTATAGGGCCATTGGGTGTGGGCAGTGGTTAGAATAGTGTTGTTGGGAGCTGTTAGTTGTTGTGTAAAGTTGATGGGTGTTAGCAATGGTGCATAGTGCTGTTGAGTATGAGTAGTGGTTGGTATAGTATTGCTGGGTGAGGGCATAGGCTGGTATAAGGTCGATGGGTTTGGGCAGTGGTGGGTATAGTGTTGCCTGGTGTGGGCATTCAAGGGTATAGGGTTTCTGGGTGTGGGCAGTGGTTGGTATAGTTTTGCTGGGTGATGGCAGTGGTTGGTATAGTGTTTCTGGATGTGGGCATTGGGGTGGGTACAGGGTTTGCTGATGTGGGCAGTGGTTGGTATAGTGCTCCTGGGTGTGGACAGTGGTGGGTATAGTGTTGCTGAGTTTGGGAAGTGTTTGGTTTAGTGTTTCACATTGTGGGCAGTGATTGGTATTGTGCTGCTGGATGTGGGCATTAAAGAGTATACGGTTGCTGGGTGTGGGCAGTGGTTGACATAGTTTGGCTGGGAGATGGCAGTGGTTGGCATAGTGTTGCTGGGTAAGGGAAATGCTTGGTGTTGGGTTGATGACTGTGGGCAGTGGTGCATAAAGCGCTGTTGGATGTGGGCAGTGGTGAGTATATTGTTGCTGGGTGTGGGTAGAGGTGAGTATAGTGTTGCTGAGTGTGGGTAGTGGTCGGTATAGTGTTGCTGAGTGTGGGTAGTGGTCGGTATAGTGTTGCTGGGTGTGGGTAGTGGTGAGTATAGTGCTGCTGGGTGTGCGTAGAGGTGAGTATAGTGTTGGTGGGTTTGGGTAGTGGTGGGTATAGTGTTGCTGGGTGTGGATAGTGGTGAGTATAGTGTTGTTGGGTGTGGGAAGTGGTGGGTATAGTGTTGCTGGGTGTGGATAGTGGTGAGTATAGTGTTGTTGGGTGTGGGTAGTGGTGGGTATAGTGTTGTTGAGTGTGGGAAGTGGTGGGTATAGTGTTGCTGGGTGTGGGTAGTGGTGGGTATAGTGTTGCTGGGTGTGGGTAGTGGTGGGTATAGTGTTGCTGGGTGTGGGTAGTGGTGGGTATAGTGTTGCTGGGTGTGGGTAGTGCTGAGTATAGTGTTGCTGGGTGTGAGTAGTGGTGGGTATAGTATTGCTGGGTGTGGGTAGAGGTGAGTATAGTGTTGCTGGGTGTGGGTAGTGGTGGGTATAGTATTGCTGGGTGTGGGTAGAGGTGAGTATAGTGTTGCTGGGTGGGGTAGTGGTCGGTATAGTGTTGCTGGGTGGGGTAGTGGTCGGTATAGTGTTGCTGAGTGTGGCTAGTGGTGGGTATAGTATTGCTGGGTGTGGGTAGTGGTGGGTATAGTGTTGCTGGGTGTGGGTAGTGGTGGGTATAGTGTTGCTGGGTGTGGGTAGTTATGGGTATAGTGTTGCTGGGTGTGGGTAGAGGTGAGTATAGTGTTGCTGGGTGTGGGTAGTGGTGAGTGGAGTGTTTCTGGGTGTGGGTAGTGGTGGGTATAGTGTTGCTGGGTGTGGGTAGTGGTGGGTATAGTGTTGCTGGGTGTGGGTAGTGGTGAGTATAGTGTTGCTGGGTGTGGGTAGAGGTGAGTATAGTGTTGCTGGGTGTAGGTAGTGATGGGTATAGTGTTGCTGGATGTGGGTGGGTAGTGGTTGGAATAGTGTTGCTGGGTGTTGTCAGTTGTTGTATAGGGTTGATGGGTGTTGGAAATGGTGCATATAGTGCTGTTGGGTGTGTGTGGTGGTGGGTACAGTGTTCCTGGGTGTGGGTAGTGATGGGTATAGTGTTGCTGGGTGTGGGTAGTTATGGGTATAGTGTTGCTGGGTGTGGGTAGTGGTGGGTATAGTGTTGTTGGGTATGGGAAGGGGTGGGTATAGTGTTGCTGGGTGTGTGTAGTGGTGGGTACAGTGTTGCTGGGTGTGGGTAGTGCTGGGTATAGTGTTGCTGGGTGTGGGTAGTTATGGGTATAGTGTTGCTGGGTGTGTGTAGTGGTGGGTACAGTGTTGCTGGGTGTGGGTAGTGCTGGGTATAGTGTTGCTGGGTGTGGGTAGTGGTGGGTAGAGTGTTGCTGGGTGTGGTTAGTGGTGGGTATAGTGTTGCTGGGTGTGTGTAGTGGTGGGTATAGTGTTGCTGGGTGTGGGTAGTGGTGGGTAGAGTGTTGCTGGGTGTGGGTAGTGGTGGGTAGAGTGTTGCTGGGTGTGGTTAGTGGTGGGTATAGTGTTGCTGGGTGTGTGTAGTGGTGGGTATAGTGTTGCTGGGTATGGTTAGTGGTGGGTATAGTGTTGCTGGGTGTGGGTAGTGGTGGGTATAGTGTTGCTGGGTGTGTAGAGTTATGGGTTTAGTGTTGCTGGGTATGGGTATTGGTGGGTATAGTGTTGCTGGGTGTGGGTAGTGATGAGTATAGTGCTGCTGGGTGTGGATAGTGATGGGTATAGTGTTGCTGGGTGTTGTCAGTTGTTGTATATAGTTGATGGGTGTTGGCAATGGTGCATATAGTGCTGTTAGGTGTGGGTAGTGGTTGCTATAGTGTTGCTGGGTGAGAGCATAGGCTGGTAAAAGGTTGATGAGTTTGGACAGTGGTAGGTATACGGTTGCTGGCTGTGGGCATAGGGCTGCTAGGTGAGGGCAGTGGTAGTTATAGTGTTGCTGGGTGTGAGCAGTGGTGGGTATAGAGTTGCTGGGCATGGGAAGTGTTTGGTTTAGTGTTTCACATTGTGGGCAGTGGTTGGTATAGTATTGCTAGATGTGAGCATTGGGGTGGGTGTAGGGTTTTCTGATGTGGGCAGTGGTTGGTATAGTGCTGCTGGGTGAGGGCAGTGGTTGGTATAGTGTTTCTGGGTAAGGGAAATACTTGGTGTTGGGTCGATGGGCAGTGGTTTATATAGCGCTGTTGAATGTAGGCAGTGGTGGGTATAGTGTAGCTGTGTGTGGGCAGTGGTTGGTATAGTGTTACTGGACGTTGGTAGTGGTGAGTATGGTGCTGCTGGGTGTGGGTAGTGGTTGGTATAGTGTTGCTGGGTGTGGTTGGTGGTTGGTATGGTGTTGCTGGGTGTGGTCCGTGATGGGTATAGTGTTGCTGGGTGTTGGCAGTGGTGAGTATAGTGTTGTTGGGTGTGGGTAGTGGTGGGTATAGTGTTGCTGGGTGTGGGTAGTGGTGAATATAGTGTTTCTGTGTGGGGTAGTGGTCCGTATAGTGTTGCTGGGTGTGGGTAGTGGTCGGTATAGTGTTGCTGGGTGTGGGTAGTGGTGAATATAGTGTTGCTGGGTGTGGGTAGTGGTGGGTATAGTGTTGCTGGGTGTGGGTAGTGGTCGGTATAGTGTTGCTGGGTGTGGGTAGTGGTGAATATAGTGTTGCTGTGTGGGGTAGTGGTCCGTATAGTGTTGCTGGGTGTGGGTAGTGGTGGGTATAGTGTTGCTGGGTGTGGGTAGTGGTGAATATAGTGTTGCTGGGTGTGGGTAGTGGTGGGTATAGTGTTGTTGGGTGTGGGTAGTGGTGGGTATAGTGTTGCTGGGTGTGGGTAGTGGTGAATATAGTGTTGCTGTGTGGGGTAGTGGTCCGTATAGTGTTGCTGGGTGTGGCTAGTGGTGGGTATAGTGTTGCTGGGTGTAGGTAGTGGGGAGTATAGTGTTGCTGGGTATAGGTAGTGGTGAGTATAGTGTTGCTGGGTGTGGGTAGTGGTTGGTATAGTGTTGCTGGGTGTGGGTAGTGGTGGGTATAGTGTTGCTGGGTGTGGGTAGTGGTGGGTATAGTGTTGCTAGGTGTGGGCAGTGGTTGGTATAGTGTTTCTGGATGTGCACATTGGGGTGGGTACAGGTCAAATTTTCTGACAATTAAATCCGTTGTCGGAAATTCCGCTCGTGTGTACACAATTCCGACGCACAAAGTTCCACATATGCTCGGAATCATGCAGAAGATATGCACTGGCTATTGAACTTAATTTTTCTCGGCTCATCGTACATGTTGTACGTCAACGCGTTCTTGATGTTTGGAATTTCCGACAAGATTTGTGTGACCGTGTGTATGCAAGACAAGTTAGAGCCAACATCCGTCGGGAAAAAAACATGGATTTTGTTGTCGGAAAATCCTATCGTGTGTACAGGGCATTAGGGTGTCCTTGCCCTAACCCTCTCTCCCCAGTTCTTTTTAAGAGACAGTAAATCTCTTTTGTTTGCATTCAATGTAACAATGTAAACTGAACACAGAAGATTTCTGTATTGTCAATATAAGGCAAACAATAGATTTTAGGGGGTCAGTCAGCCAATCCCTGGAACAGCATCTAGGGTTGGTTGGATAGAACACCAGACAATTAAGGAACTTCAGGAAGAAAAAGGCAAACAGTAATGAGCAATAACACTTAATTATGCAGAGAATAGTAAACACTGAGTAACTGAATATGCAAAGAGGACTCGCTGGTGGGAAGACTATGGCTAGAAAGAGCTTTACTCAGGGAACCCTAATCCTATAGTGAAGGGTTAGGCTGGGTTTACACCTATGCACACACACAGGAAGCGATGCAGGGTCCCCACACCAACCGGTGGATGGGTAGATGCTGAAGGTCGGTTAGATGTGGAACACAGTGGTCCAGGTCGGTGCTACTGCGAGGTCCACCGATCGCCAGGCAGAAGCAGATGATCTTTTAATGGTGTCCGGTAATGCAGGTTCAACCGTAGAGCAGCAGCTATGGCTCACAGGGTCTTGGTAGACCGTGGTTCCTGCAGCCGGACAGCAGCTTTGACATACCTCCCAACATTTTGAGATGGGAATGTGGGACACCTACTAGCAAATGTATATAGGCATAGGACATGCCCCCTGCCACACCCCCTTAAAGGAGAATTAGCCAAAAAAAAGTTAATTAAATCCACAAGGGCTTTTTTTAAAACCATTACCATTCCTTTATATTGGCTTTTAAAATTTACAAAGGCAGCAATTTAGAATTTGGATGAAAGGTTTAGCACTGGGAAACACTTTTTGAAAGCTAAAAAGTGCATTTTATATACATCTATATGGATCAGACCAAAATGAGGGACAAATGAGGGGGAAAAAGGGACAGAGGGACATTGCCCCAAATCAGGGACAGTCCCTCGAAATCAGGGATAGTTGGGAGCTATGTCTTTGATACTCACTAGAATGTCCCGGGAGAATAGAGTGGGGCACACAGAAAACAGCTCCTTAAACGGTTGTAAACCCTCCTGTTTTTTCACCTTAATGCTTTTACACTCTGCACTTGTGATGTCATCGCACATCAATTGAAATACATTTCAATATTCTTATACAGATACTATTATAATTTGCATGGGTGTTTTATGTGAAATATATGCTTATTATAATTTCTGAGCGCTGCAATTATTGTTATACAGGGTGTAATAATCCTCCCCCTCTCTATTATATGGGGTGTAATAACCATCCCCTCTCTCTATTATACAGGGTGTAATAATCCTCCCCTCTCTCTAATTTACGGGGTGTAATAATCATACCCCCTCTCTATTATATGGGGTGTAATAGCATCCCCTCTCTCTATTATACAGGGTGTAATAATCATCCCCCCTCTCTATTATATGGGGTGTAATAATTATCCCCTCTCTCTATTATACAGGGTGTAATAATCCTCCCCTCTCTCTAATTTACGGGGTGTAATAATCATCCCCTCTGTCTATTATACAGGGTGTAATAATTCTCTCCTTTCTCTCATACAGGCTATTAGACCTGGTTTCCGCGTGGATGTGGAGGGCTTCATTCCTCATGGCTGTAAAAGGTAGGTGAAGATTCTATCCTAGCTACTTATTATACAATATATGTCTGCTCTCTGTATAATACTGATGTAGCACTCTGGGGTTTAGTCAGGGAGCTCCTCACAAATGTACTTGCCAGGAGTAGTTATCTTGGTCGATCGATAGAGATCTATTGATTTCTAGGTGGCCGGGTACTTGGTGGTACTAGATATGAGAAGGGCAACTCAAGGTCAGGTTATGAGTATACGCTTATCTCAGCCAATGGGCAGGGGTTTTCTTAAATCCCTTGTCCTGCTGGGAGAACCTATATATTCGGATGGAGTCAGGTGATCTATGTTCTGTGCCACCTGGACGGTTATCTGGGTAGACGTGTGCCGTACGTCCTGGGCTGCTAGGTCGGAGATTGGGCCTATCCCGGGGGCATCTGGCTGCCAGATTGTGTGAGATCCAGAAGTAAGAGAGCAGCGCAGGGTTGGGATTGCAGCTTGCAGTGCAACCAGAAAAAAACTCTTTTACATCCAAGAAGTGTCTTGCACCCAAAAACTTAATATATAAAATATTATCTGCAACTTAATATATTTAATCCACAATCCCGTGTGGTATTATATATGTCCTTATAGATATCCAACAAAGTGAAGTCTGTGCTAATTTTAGTTGAATCAGTCTTTTATATAAGTGTGTGTTTTTCTCCGTGATGTGATATCCCAACATCTATGATCGGTATTGCTTTCATGCCAAATACAGACACCCCCCGTGTCACCAAAATTGCTGGTCCTCCAATTTCCTCTGCCCACTAGGGACCCTCTCAGTATATCTCCCAGTGCTCCGATGTATATATAGGGGTAGGTGTCCTAAAGTAGGTGCCCTGAACCAAAGTTGCATAAATGTGTCTTTTGCTTATTAGAATTCCAGCATTACTGTTTTGTTCTTTCTTACGAGGAGTTTGCAAATCTAAAATTGTAAGAAGATCCCTGGCAGGATATTGACTCAGTGTAGTCCTTTCTATGGCACAGCGAGGCATTTGTTTCTTATAAACTCGCCCCTTTAGTTATTTAAAAACTGTCAGACGGTGGAAGCGTACTTTTTCCTTTTTTTTTCTTTTTTCGGATTGGCGGTGATGTCGTGATTGACGTTGGATCTACACTGGGGGGGGATTTTTAAAATGTTATATTACTTTTTTTTTTTAAATAAAAGACTTGTCAAAAACTCCATCTTTTTTTTTACACTACGCATTCTTTTTTGGGGGGGATAAGTAGGGTTCAGGAGGGGGGGCTTGTTCATTTCCTTACTTTCCTGACCTGCTGGGCTGCATGCACAGATAAGGGTCTGGTATGGATTTTGGGGGGACACCACAGCATTTTTTTAAAAACATTTTGGCGTGAGGGTTCCCTTAAAAATCCATACCAGACCCAAAGGGCCTGATATGGATTGGTGAGGGGGGGCACATCAGTTTTTGTTTATTGCCGGAAATTCTTTATTTTACATTCAGCTGTCAGCGGAGAACCCCGATGACAGGTGATGACTCACCAGTTATTAAGGATGCGGCGGCAACTTGCTCCTTAATGCCTTGCCTATTTATTAATGTAAATAAATATGCCAGCCAGTTTATTAGTGTATTTTTTGTGAATGTCCAAAAACTTTTTGAAAAACACTGAGCGGTATTTTACAGCATTTTTTAAAGTGGAAGTAAACTCATCGATGTAACATTTTTAAAAAAACAGTTACATTCCCAGCATTTCAGTAGGGATGAGCCGAACACCCCCTGTTCGGTTTGCACCAGAACAGTTCAAAAAGAACAAATTTGTTTGAACATGCTAACACTGTTAAAGTCTATGGGACACGAACATGAATAATCAAAAGTGCTAATTTTAAAGGCTTATATGCAAGTTATTGTCATAAAAAGTGTTTGGGGTCCTGCCCCAGGGGACATGGATCAATGCAAAAAAAGTTTTAAAAACTGAAGTTTTTTCGGGAGCAGTGATTTTAATAATGCTTAAAGTGAAACAATAAAAGTGTAATATTCCTTTAAATTTCGTACCTGGGGGGTGTCTATAGTATCCCTGTAAAGGGCTGCATGTTTCCCGTGTTTAGAACAGTCTGACAGCAAAATGACATTTCAAAGGAAAAAAAGTCATTTAAAACTACTCACGGCTATTAATGAATTGTCGGTCAGATAATACACATAAAAGTTCATTGATGAAAATGGCATGGGAATTCCCCACAGGGGAACCCCGAACCAAAATTTTAAAAAAATGGCGTGGGGGGGTCCCCTAAATTCTATAACGGGCCCTTCACGTCTGGTGTGGTTATTAAGGGGAACACCAGCCAAAATGTAAAAAAAAAAGGCGTGGGTCCCCCTCAAAATCTATACCAGACCCTTCATGTCTGGTATGGATCTTTTTAGGGAAACCCCGCGCGAACTGGCAAACAGCCGATGTTCGAGTTGAACATGAGTTTGACTCGAACTCGAATCTCATCCCTACATTTCAGGTCTGCTAACTGTCACATTGGCTTCCTTGGCCTAAAACGATAGGAGGGTTTGCGTCAACTTTAAGGGGAAACGTACGGCTTTCCAAATGTAGCCCACTAGACTGATTCAATCAATATTAGCACAGACTTCACTTTGTTGGATATCTATAAGGACACACTGTATAAAATACTACAATATACACGGGATTGTGGATTAAAGATATTAAGTTTCAGATAATATTCTATATTGGAGCACGTTATTGTTTTTGGGTTAAGATTTTGCACATAACTTCACTCATTTTATGGTTATTTTATTTATATTAGCAGCGCAGCATCACTTGATTCTATTTTACATGATACATAGTTGTGGGAACACAGTTTAGTGCTTGCAGCAGCTATTACTATGTAATAATTACATTGTAACTGATTGTTTGCAATACACACTAAGCACATATTACTGGTAACACAGGAGTACACTTCAATAATATTTTTTTTTAATATTATGGCTCAGCAAATTTTTTTAAGGCACTTTTTTTCCGGGGGACCTCAAAGCACTTTATCTACAGTTGGGGCAGATATCTTGGGTGATTTTTGGAAAATGTAAACATAATTTGTTATCAGGAACTATCATTAAAAGTGTCAGAAGTCCCTCTGAAACCCAATGGGAGGACCACTGGTGAATGACTCGAATATTATATCCAACAAGGTCAGCTGAGCGAAATAATCATTTTTTTATGTATTTCTAGGTTCACCATAAACTTGGGAAAAGATAATGGTCGGAATTTAGTGATACACTTTGATGCTCGATTTGACTCTGGTGGAGACAGGGGCAAAATAGTCTTGAACTCAATGATAGGCGGTAGCTGGGGAAATGAGCAGAAGGAAGGCTTCTTCCCCTTCCAGACGGGATCAACCACCAAGGTACGTCTACACTGGGAGGGGCGGGACAAATGTTGGATGGGGCAAAGTGATATCACTGTTCATATTGGATGCATTGAGAGGTTATTTACTAAAACTGGAGAGTACAAAATATGGTGCAGCTGTGCATGGGAGCCAATCAGCTTCTAACTTCAGCTTCTTCAATTAAGCTTTGACAAAAAAAAAAACTGGAAGCTGATTGGTTTCTTTGCAGAGCTGCACCAGATTTTACACTCTCCAGTTTTAGTAAACCCCATAAAATTGGCCCTAGTATATGTATGAATGTGTGTTCGGGACCTTAGGTTGTAAACTCCTTGAGTGTAGGGACTGATGTGAATGTACAATGTATATGTAAAGCGCTGCATAAATTGAAGGCGCTATATAAGTACCTGAAATAAATAAATTAATAAATAAAATCCATCCACGAAAGGTTCAGTAGGCAGCCAGTGATGGCTCAGGTGAAGGGTATAAAGGCTTTGCTATGATGGTCGCCCCTTCAGCTCATTCCATGAAGGATGAGAACCTCCCACATAGAAAAATCCATGGATTCCATCATGCTGCCATTGTGTGCCATGATATGCCGCCTAGTGAATGGTTTCTGTTGGTCAGATCACTGATTGTCAGAATTATTGGCTTCTGAAACATTTCATTTCTGTTTGGTGTATGCTTGTGTTATTGGAAATTTTCTGTTTGTGAGATGATTATTATAGGATGAGGGAATGGGGATCAGGAAATCCCTGACATGGAATGTCACTATAAGGTCCTCTGTAAAGGCTCAATCTGGGGAGTAGAGGGGGGGCTGACTGGGAACTAAAGCTCATCACCATCATGGTACAAATCTGTTATGGAAAGACCAATGTGTGTGTCGGGAATTAGATACAGGAATATACCAATGTGTGTGCTGGGGATGGGATACAGGGGGGACCATTGTCGGTGCTGGGGATAGAATAATGTAAAGGATCCAATGTGAATGCCAGGGGGAGGAGTACAAAGGAGCTACGAAAGTGTGTGAAGGAAAGGAAAATGGGGGATACCAATGTGTGTGATTGGGGGGGATACGGGGAATGGATATTACTGCTGATGAATGCTCTGTTCATCTACATTTCTCTCTGGGGGCAGAATTCCTCAGACACTAAAAAGTGAGAAGGCTGAATTCTATATGGGGGAGAATAGGAAATAACTGACCCAGAATAATGATATTCTCACCAACAATTCTCATTTACCCCAAGTCAGTCATAGTAGATGGGACCCCTATGAAGGACACATGAATTGGAGCCATGGCTGGGACAGTGTCAGATGGGGTCCTTAATCAGGACAGGCGCGTATTGGGGCCCCTGGAAGTGGGAGATTGTTGTTTTGGTTTTTTTTTGTTTCTTTTTTATCAGTATAGAAATAGGCGTAAGAATTAGATACATTGCAGACATGGTTTGTACATGGTGATCTGCAGATAATAGACAAAAACAGTATTATTGAATATAACAACTGAGAGGTATAACATTCCCTTGTATTATACAAACATCAGATGTTAAGCCCAGCCCCCTTTGACAACAAGCCCTGCCCCCTAGGCATCACTGTCTAATGCCAGATCCTCAGTGCACAGTCGAGCCTTTGGCATGTTTGTGGTAGGGGTAGGATAATGGAAAAGCTGCTGTATGACATGCCAGGTACATTTCTCAACCTTTTTGCCCCAGAGGAACCCTTGAAAAGTGTTCAGGTACCAATTCATTGGTAGTCAGTGGAAAAAAAAATGCCCCTTACATTGGTGGCCAGTAGTAAGAATTCCCCACTTACAGTGGTGGTCAAAATTCCACTCTTACAGGCAGCAAAAAGATCATTGGTGTCATGAAGCTGGCCCCACCAAGTGGTGTTGGGTCCCAGAATGAGCAAGCACCATAAAATGGGAGGTTAATCAGCCACAGCTCAACGGATCCCTAGAAACCTTTGAAGGAACCCTGGGTGATGATGGCTGGTATACCGGCACTGCAAACTGGCCAACATCTATTGATCTCCTGAGGACTCCAGTCTTTATTCTAGGTGACAGATACACCGACCTTCCATTAACAATTTTCTGCAATACATAAATAAAGAATTCATAAGAAAAGTTACATACACACACATAGCATCTTATGGAAAGATTTGTGTTGAAAAGAACAGTATGGTGGTGAAGTCTTTGTCTCTACGGCCAACACTCATTGCCTTTGTATAGCCCAGCAAGCTGACGCTGTGCCACCTCTTTTCTTACAGGTTTCCTTCACATTTGAGCAAGACAAGATCACCGT
This sequence comes from Aquarana catesbeiana, assembly GCF_042186555.1. Taxonomy (NCBI): domain Eukaryota; kingdom Metazoa; phylum Chordata; class Amphibia; order Anura; family Ranidae; genus Aquarana; species Aquarana catesbeiana. The sequence goes on from NC_133330.1 coordinate 13,464,206, forward strand.
ACGATTGCCTTCTGGAAGTCCTTTCTCATTTCCAATCCGCTTTCCCATATCACAGATCACATACGTATCTGTGGATGAACTTGAGACCAAGTCCATCACACTAAATTGAAGAATCCCGCAACAGAGGAGCCGCCTGTCCCCATGTGTCCATATCCAGGCTCTGTGAAATGGCCATAGAGGACAGAGAAGAAAAAATTCTTTAATCCTCCTTTGTAACCCCCCCTCCTCTCCAATCTGCATTCTTGCTGCTCATGTAGACATACATTGTGCTTTGCTCATTTCATTTACTAGAAATTAATTTCATCCACACTTAAAAAAAAATCCAATGAGCTCTATTGTGTTTGATCATACCAATCAATTTATTATTTAGTGATGATGACTTTGTATTTCTTGCTCTTCTCCATAGCACCCCCCTGCTGAAGGTTTGTTGCATTACTTGTAAATGGCACACAGTAACCAACAGTGTGTTAATGCAACATTTTCTGTCTGATTTTCTTATATTTTCCAATAAAAATCTTTCTGATCTTTTATATCATTAAATTTTTCTGGCTCCAAACTGAAAGCTGTATACAGAAATTTATTCCAAGCTTTAACCATAAACTTTCAACAATTACATGAAGAAAAATAAAATGTCACAAGGTCCAACTCTATGTAAATTACATACAGAAAAAGAGCAGCTGCAGTGGATTTGCCCGGTACAGGCAGTGGTAAGGTATGGGTAGTAGTTGTGGCAGTGAATGTAGTAATACCCCAGAATGCGCAGGGGCAATTTAGTCTCAGTGTAAGGATAGTAGATTAGACGCAGGGGTCTACAAACTTTCAAAAAAAGGGCCAGTTTACGGTCCTTCAGACATTAGGGGGGCCGGACTGTGATCACTGGGCATAGAACATGTCCTGATGTCAGTGGGAAAAAACAATGCCCTTTCTTTGGTGTCAGTGGAAGCAATTGTGCCCCATTGTTGATGTCATTGGGAGGAATAGTGCCCCATCATTGGTGTATGTAGTAAGTATGTAAGTAAGTAATAAGTAGTAGTAGTAAATAAGTGGCAGCAGTAGCAGCACTGTATTGTTTATAGGTAGAAGAACAGTCAGAGTAGTATAGCTGTAACAGTTGGTGTCACAATACAATAGTGGGAGTAGTAGTATAAGCATAGCAAGGGCAGAGGTAAGGTGGGGAAAGCAGCAGTAGTAGAAGCAGTGGGTGCAGCAGCAGCATAGACAAGGTAGTGGTAAGAGAATAAGCCCCCATTCACTCCGGTGTAACCGGTCCAAATCACATGACAAGTCGCACCCTGCTGTCAGCAATGGAACTGTTTAAATCGGTGCAACTCCGACTGTGTGGTGCCGCACCGATTTCAGAAAAAGTTTACTGCATTATTTCAGTGCAGGAACTATTAGTTCAGTTGTGACTTGCATAGACCCCTGTGCATGAAGTCGCACAGATGTCAGCAAAGCCACACATGAAGTCGCACTGATCGGTGGCTTTGAAATCACGAAAGTAGCGTGATTCCAAAGCTGCATTCGGTGTGCACCGGGGCTGACTGTGTTAATGGTTCGCACCATCGCACCGTCTATGACCGGCTTTAGACAGCTAAAGGGAAATGCAGCCATATTAGTGCACTTGCAAATACATTGACCTGCGGCTTTGTAGTCGTGCGACTCCAAGTGAAGTCGCACAATTTTGAAGTCGAATTCAGTGTGAATGGGGGGGCTAAATATTTGTAGAAGTGGGCGTGGTAGTCATAATATAACAAGAGTGGTGGTAGGAGGACAGGGGGGGGGCTCCAGTCAGTTTTTTTTTTGCAGGTACTAGGGGGTAAAAGTGAGGGAGCGAAGTCTGAAATTCAACAAAGATTAAAGGCAGACACCACAAGCTGCATTTGGACTGAAAATAAGACAATTATTGTTTTAAACGGTGATAAAAACCGTGCAGAATAATTCCTGGAAGACTGGAAGCACACAAAATGGAACATCATGCATCGTATAATCTCAGGAGAGAACATATGAAAACAGCAGAGGAAAACGTAGTCCATTGAATCCGAGAGGATTCCATTTTATGTCCAATCATAAGCATTAAAGCAGAGATACAGCGGGGTATAGAAAATAATTACCCCCTTTAAAATAATCATATTTTGTTGCTTTGCAACTTATAACATCCAAGTGAAAGAATTAACACCCAGAGGCGGCTCTCCAATTAGGCAATCGCCTTAGGCCTCGCCATCATAGGGGCCTCGCCATTGCCGAATTTGCCTGATATGTGCTGCCGGCAAATGACGGGAGCGGGTCCGAGGAGACCTCCTTCACCCCCCTGTTCGAGCCGCCACTAAAAGCCTGGAGGGCATTCTCTCTCTGCTTCCTACCCATTCCCCCTAATTCCTCCTGTCAGAGTTGAGCAGAGCAGCAGATGATCGGAGTGGCTGTGTCTGTGTGGAGAGAGAGAAGCTGCTGCGGGCTCTTCTCCTCCCCTCTCCTCCTCTCACCACTGTTTCTTCCCCCTCCTTCTTATTGGATAAGGGGGGAAAAAAACACTAAAATGAAGCAGAGAGTAGGATTGTGGGAAATGTAGTCCTGAGGGCTGGACATTGCAAAACTAATGGAAGAAACTGCAGCCCCCAGCATGCCCAGCTGAAGAGGAGGGAGAGAGATCCAGAATCCCAGGGGAATTTTGGGGAAGTGCACCCAGGACTCCATCCAGAGGCGTAACTAGAAACTTCAGGGCCCGGGTACAAGAAACCATAAAGGGCCCTCTTGATCACCTGCCCGGGCGCACCCATGGTGGCGGAACGCCAGAGCTTGGTCGCAAGTGCGACATTTGGGACCTTGGTAGCACCGCCACTGGTGTCAGTATTTTTTTATTTTAGTTATTTTGTTTGTTGCCATTTTAATCATTTATTTATTTTTTCACAATTTTTTTTCACATTTTTAGGAGCCCGTTGGGGGTGGGGGGTGGGGGCTTGGGTGAGATATCATATGTAGATATTCGCCAGCATACCAAGGATCGTCCATTTCGTCCAAACGTTTTTTTATTCAAGAAAGATCACATCAGAAAACCATGTAGTGCAATGTTTTGGAGCCACGCAGGACCCCTTTGTCAGGCATGTGATAAGACATGCCTGACAAAGGAATCCTGCGTGGCTCCGAAACATTGCACTACATCGTTTTGTGATGTGATCTTTCTTGAATAAAAAAAAGTTTGGATGAAATTGATGATCCTTGGTGTGCTGGCCAATATCTACATATCGTACAGATTCCAGTATCCAGCTGGCGATTGCTATAGTATCCAATACCTTAGGAGCTCATTCCAGGAATGTGTGCGATGAGAATATGGACTGTGGGTGTGATATCAGGGGTCTAAACAGACCTCTGATGTTTTATCTTGAAACAGGGAAATGAGATTGAGGACACAACCCACAATCTCTATTATTAAGTGTTCTTGCATAGCAAGACCACTTACTGTTATCTCACATATATATTATTATTATTAGTGGGACTGCTTTAGCAGTCCCACTACTGTTATTCGATTTTATTCATTTTTATTATTCCGTACGTTTTTTGGCTCTGCGTAACTTCTGCATACTTTCAGCTATTAAAACCATTCAACTATTAAAATGTTCGTCTCTTTTAGCTGACATGTGCTCTTTTTCAACTTTTTTTCTACCATTTATACTTTTTAAAATATTAAGCTTTTTAACACTTTTTTTAACATTGAAGTCAATGGGAGCATGCTTCAGATCCTTAAAATCTTCTTCTGCTCCCAAAAGTTTCAGCTCCTACATACTTTCACCTACAGACGCCAAACAAACTTTAAAATGTTCACAAAATATTCAGCTATCTGGCTATATCTTTTCAGTTTGATATCTTTTACAGTTTTTGAGAAAAAGCTTTTTGTTTAGAGGTCATTTCAGGAAATTTTAGCCATTAATCAGAGTGTACAGTGTTTGTTTTGTTGCCATGGTTACCAAAGCTTCTGTTATACACAGGGGGGAGGTGGCTGGAGCATCTCAGCTCTGATTACAGAGCCCAGGGGAGGGGACAGACACACCATGTACTGATTTATAATAGAGGAATATGATGGGGCTGTTTTGATGGGACAATTCTGATGGGGCAGTTTTGATGGTGGCAATATGATGGGGCAGTTTTGATGGGGACAATTTTAATGGAGCAGTTTTAAAGGTGGTAATATGATGGGGCAGTTTTGATGGGGCAATTCTGATGGTGGCAATATGATGGGGCAGTTTTGATGGTGGCAATATGATGGGGCAGTTTTGATGGTGGAAATATGATGGGGCAGTTTTGATAGGGCAATTCTGATGGGGCAGTTTTGATGGTGGCAATATGATGGGGCAGTTTTAATGGGGACAATTTTGATGGAGCAATTCTGATGGGGCAGTTTTGATGGTGGCCATTTTAGCAAATTTAGCTATTCAGCATTCCCACGCATTTTCCCCAGGAAATGCATTTTCTAGTTAAGTGTTCTTGCATAGCAAGACCACTTACTGTTATCTCACATATATATTATTATTCTTATTATTAAGTGTTCTTGCATAGCAAGACCACTTACTGTTATCTCACATATATATTATTAAGTGTTCTTGCAAAGCAAGACCACTTACTGTTATCTCACATATATATTATTAGTGGGACTGCTTTAGCAGTCCCACTATTGTTATTCGATTTTATTTATTTTTATTTATTTTAATTTTAATTTCAATTTTATTCCGGACGTTTTTTGGCTCTGTGTAACTTCTGCATACTTTCAGCTATTAAAACCATTCAACTATCAAAATGTTCATCTCTTTTAGCTGATGTGTGCTCTTTTTCAACTTTTTTTCTACCATTTATACTTTTTAAAATATCAAGCTTTTTATCACTTTGTTTTAACATTGAAGTCAATGGGAGCATGCTTGAAATCCTTAAATTCTTCTTCCGCTCCCAAAAGTTTCAGCTCCTTCATACTTTCACCTAGAGACACCAAACAAACTTTAAAATGTTCACAAAATATTCAGTTATCTGGCTATATCTATTCAGTTTGATATCCTTTACAGTTTTTGAGAAAAAGCTTTTTGTTTCGAGGTCATTTCAGGAAATTTTAGCCATTAATCAGAGTGTACTGTGTTTGTTTTGTTGCCATAGTTACCAAAGCTTCTGTTATACACAGGGGGGGAGGTGGCTGGAGCATCTCAGCTCTGAATACAGAGCCCGGGGGAGGGGACAGACACACGATGTACTGATTTATAATAGAGGAATATGATGGGGCAGTTTTGATAGGTCAATTCTGATGGGGCAGTTTTGATGGGGCAATTATGATGGGGCAGATTTATTGGTGGCAATTATGATGGGTCAGTTTTAATGGTGGCAATATGATGGGGCAGTTTTGATGGGACAATTCTGATGGGGCAGTTTTGATGGTGGCAATATGACGGGCAGTTTTGATAGGGCAATTCTGATGGGGCAGTTTTGATGGTGGCAATATGATGGGGCAGTTTTGACGGGGACAATTTTAATGGAGCAGTTTTAAAGGTGGCAATATGATGGTACAGTTTTGATGGGGGCAGTTTTGATGGTGGCAATATGATGGGGCAGTTTTGATGGGGCAATTCTGATGGGGCAGTTTTGATGGTGGCAATATAATGGGGCAGTTTTAATGGGGACAATTTTGATGGGGCAATTCCGATGGGGCAGTTTTGATGGCAGTATGATGGGGCAGTTTTGATGGCAGTATGATGGGGCAGTTTTGATGGCGGCCATTTTAACAATTTAGCTATTCAGCATTCCCACGCATTTTCCCCAGGAAATGCATTTTCTAGTTTTTAATAATTTTATTCCGTACGTTTTTTGGCTCTGCGTAACTTCTGCATACTTTCAGCTATTAAAACCATTCAACTATTAAAATTTTCGTCTCTTTTGTGTGCTCTTTTTCAACTTTTTTTCTACCATTTTTACTTTTTAAAATATTAAGCTTTTTAACACTTTTTTTAACACTGAAGTCAATGGGAGCATGCTTCAGAAACTTAAAATCTTCTTCCGCTCCCAAAAGTTTCAGCTCCTTCATACTTTCACCTACAGACGCCAAACAAACTTTAAAATGTTCACAAAATATTCAGCTATCTGGCTATATCTTTTCAGTTTGATATCTTTTACAGTTTTTGAGAAAAAGCTTTTTGTTTAGAGGTCATTTCAGGAAATTTTAGCCATTAATCAGAGTGTACTGTGTTTGTTTTGCTGCCATGGTTACCAAAGCTTCTGTTATACACAGGGGGGGAGGTGGCTGGAGCATCTCAGCTCTGATTACAGAGCCCGGGGAGGGGACAGACACACCTTGTACTGATTTATAATAGAGGAATATGATGGGGCAGTTTTGATAGGGCAATTCTGATGGGGCAGTTTTGATGGGGCAATTATGATGGGGCAGTTTTGATGGTGGCAATATGATGGGGCAGTTTTGATGGGACAATTCTGATGGGGCAGTTTTGATGGTGGCAATATGATGGGGCAGTTTTGATAGGGCAATTCTGATGGGGCAGTTTTCATGGTGGCAATATGATGGGGCAGTTTTGATGGGGCAATTCTGATGGGGCAGTTTTGATGGTGGCAATATGATGGGGCAGTTTTGATGGGGACAATTTTAATGGAGCAGTTTTAAAGGTGGCAATATGATGGGGCAGTTTTGATGGTGGCAATATGATGGGGCAGTTTTGATGGTGGAAATATGATGGGGCAGTTTTAATGGGGACAATTTTGATGGGGCAATTCTGATGTGGCAGTTTTGATGGCAGTATGATGGGGCAGTTTTGATGGCGGCCATTTTAGCAATTTAGCTATTCAGCATTCCCACGCATTTTCCCCAGGAAATGCATTTTCTAGTTAGTGGGAATGCTTTAGCAGTCCCACTATTATTATTCAATTTTATTTATTAGTGGGAATGCTTTAGCAGTCCCACTAGTGTTATTCGATTTTATTTATTTTTAATTTCAATTTTAATTAATTTTATTCCGTACGTTTTTTGGTTCTGCGTAACTTCTGCATACTTTCAGCTATTAAAAGCATTCAACTATCAAAATGTTCGTCTCTTTTAGCTGATGTGTGCTCTTTTTCAACTTTTTTTCTACCATTTATACTTTTTAAAATATTAAGCTTTGTATCACCTTTTTTTAACATTGAAGTCAATGGGAGCATGCTTCAGAAATGTAAAATCTTCTTCCGCTCCCAAAAGTTTCAGCTCCTTCATACTTTCACCTACAGATGCCAAACAAACGTTAAAATGTTCACAAAATATTCAGCTATCTTGCTATATCTTTTCAGTTTGATATCTTTTACAGTTTTTGAGAAAAAGCTTTTTGTTTAGAGGTAATTTCAGGAAATTTTAGCCATTAATCAGAGTGTACTGTGTTTGTTTTGTTGCCAAGGTTACCAAAGCTTCTGTTATACACAGGGGGGAGGTGGCTGGAGCATCTCAGCTCTGATTACAGAGACCGGGGGAAGGGGACAGACACACCATGTACTGATTTATAATAGAGGAATATGATGGGGCATTTTTGATAGGGCAATTCTGATGGGGCAGTTTTGATGGGGCAATTATGATGGGGTAGTTTTGATGGGGCAATTCTGATGGGGCAGTTTTGATGGGGACAATTTTTATGGAGAAGTTTTAAAGGTGGCAATATGATGGGGCAGTTTTGATGGGGGCAGTTTTGATGGTGGCAATATGATAGGGGCAGTTTTGATGGGGCAATTCTGATGGGGCAGTTTTGATGGTGGCAATATGACGGGGCAGTTTTGATGGGGCAATTCTGATGGGGCAGTTTTGATGGTGGCAATATGATGGGGCAGTTTTGATAGGGCAATTCTGATGGGGCAGTTTTGATGGGGCAATTCTGATGGGGCAGTTTTGATGGGGGCAGTTTTGATGGTGGTAATATGATGGGGCAGTTTTGATGGGGCAATTCTGATGGGGCAGTTTTGATGGTGGCAATATGATGGGGCAGTTTTGATGGGGACAATTTTGATGGGGCAATTCTAATGGGGCAGTTTTGATGGCAATATGCTGGGGGCAGTTTTGATGGTGGCAATATGATGGGGCAGTTTTGATGGTGGTAATATGATGGGGCAATTCTGATGGGGCAGTTTTGATGGTGGCAATATGATGGGGCAGTTTTGATGGGGCAATTCTGATGGTGGCAATATGATGGGACAGTTTTGATGGAGCAATTCTGATGGGGCAGTTTTGATGGTGGCAATATGATGGGGCAGTTTTAATGGGGACAATTTTGATGGGGCAATTCTGATGGGGCAGTTTTGATGGCAGTATGATGGGGCAGTAAGATGGGGCAGTTTTGATGGGGAGCATGCTTGAAATCCTTAAATTCTTCTTCCGCTCCCAAAAGTTTCAGCTCCTTCATACTTTCACCTAGAGACACCAAACAAACTTTAAAATGTTCACAAAATATTCAGCTATCTAGCTATATCTTTTCAGTTTGATATCTTTTACAGTTTTTGAGAAAAAGTTTTTTGTTTAGAGGTCATTTCAGGAAATTTTAGCCATTAATCAGAGTGTACTGTGTTTGTTTTGTTGCCATGGTTACCAAAGCTTCTGTTATACACAGGGGGAGGTGGCTGGAGCAACTCAGCTCTGAATACAGAGCCCGGGGGAGGGGACAGACACACCATGTACTGATTTATAATAGAGGAATATGATGGGGCAGTTTTGATAGGGCAATTCTGATGGGGCAGTTTTGATGGGGCAATTATGATGGGGCAGTTTTATTGGTGGCAATTATGATGGGTCAGTTTTGATGGTGGCAATATGATGGGGCAGTTTTGATGGGACAATTCTGATGGGGCAGTTATGATGGGCAGTTTTGATAGGGCAATTCTGATGGGGCAGTTTTGATGGTGGCAATATGATGGGGCAGTTTTAATGGGGACAATTTTGATGGGGCAATTCTGATGGGGCAGTTTTGATGGCAGTATGATGGGGCAGTTTTGATGGCGGCCATTTTAGCAATTTAGCTATTCAGCATTCCCACGCATTTTTCCCAGGAAATGCATTTTCTAGACAATTCCGATGGGGCAGTTTTGATGGTGGCAATTCTGATGGGGCAGTTTTGAGGGTGGAAATATGATGGGGCAGTTTTAAAAGGGACAATTTTGATGGGGCAATTCTGATGGGGCAGTTTTGATGGCAGTATGATGGGGCAGTTTTGATGGCGGCCATTTTAGCAATGTAGCTATTCAGCATTCCCACACATTTTCCCCAGGAAATGCATTTTATAGTTAATAATTTTAATTTTAATTTTATTCCGTACGTTTTTTGGTTCTGCGTAACTTCTGCATACTTTCAGCTATTAAAACCATTCAACTATCAAAATGTTCATCTCTTTTAGCTGATGTGTGCTCTTTTTCAACTTTTTTTCTACCATTTATACTTTTTAAAATATTAAGCTTTTTATCACCTTTTTTTTAACATTGAAGTCAATGGGAGCATGCTTCAGAAACTTAAAATCTTCTTCCGCTCCCAAAAGTTTCAGCTCCTTCATACTTTCACCTACAGACGCCAAACAAACTTTAAAATGTTCACGAAATATTCAGCTATCTGGCTATATCTTTCCAGTTTGATATCTTTTACAGTTTTTGAGAAAAAGCTTTTTGTTTAGAGGTCATTTCAGGAAATTTTAGCCATTAATCAGAGTGTACTGTGTTTGTTTTGTTGCCATGGTTACCAAAGCTTCTGTTATACATAGGGGGGGAGGTGGCTGGAGCATCTCAGCTTTGAATACAGAGCCCGGGGTAGGGGACAGACACACCATGTACTGATTTATAATAGAGGAATATGATGGGGCATTTTTGATAGGGCAATTCTGATGGGGCAGTTTTGATGGGGCAATTATGATGGGTCAGTTTTGATGGTGGCAATATGATGGGGCAGTTTTGATAGGGCAATTCTGATGGGGCAGTTTTGATGGTGGCAATATGATGGGGCAGTTTTGATGGGACAATTCTGATGGGGCAGTTTTGATGGTGGCAATATGATGGGGCAGTTTTGATGGTGGCAATATGATGGGGCAGTTTTGATGGGGCAATTTTGATGGGGCAATTTTGATGGTGGCAATATGATGGGGCAGTTTTGATGGGGACAATTTTAATGGAGCAGTTTTAAAGGTGGCAATATGATGGGGCAGTTTTGATGGGGGCAGTTTTGATGGGGGCAATATGATGGGGCAGTTTTGATGGGGCAATTCTGATGGGGCAGTTTTGATGGTGGCAATATGATGGGGCAGTTTTAATGGGGACAATTTTGATGGGGCAATTCTGATGTGGCAGTTTTGATGGCAGTATGATGGGACAGTTTTGATGGCGGCCGTTTTAGCAATTCAGCATTCCCATGCATTTTCCCCAGGAAATGCATTTTCTAGTTATTAAGTGTTCTTGCATAGCAAGACCACTTACTGTTATCTCACATATATATTATTATTATTAAGTGTTCTTGCATAGCAAGACCACTTACTGTTATCTCACATATATATTATTATTCTTATTCTTATTATTATTATAGCCAAATTTACCACCCTAACTCCTCCCACAGTTTTTACACTACATAGACAAGTAATATACCGAAACGTGCGCATTGTTCCCGAATGGTGTGCAATTATTTTGTGGAACGTTTCGCCGAATGGTTCACGAAATATCGTCGTTTTTGCGGCAAAATTGGTCCCATAGGAATGAATGGGGAAACTAGAGTGGGAGGTGACAAAAGCTGAAAAATCAGAACATGATTTCTAAACTGCTGCCACTCCCTCATTTTCAAGCCCACCTAAACAAATCTTATATCAAAACGTTCAGCTATCCCTGCTGCCACTAAACATGTCCACGGCTAAGCCATAGTCCTGATAGTTTTCACAATATGACCATTTGTTTGCAACTCACACCGTCCATTGACATTCATTGAAACTACACTCTAGCCCCTTCAAATTTGAAGGGCAATTTCTAAACTGCGACCGTGCCTCCATTTTTAATATTTCAGAGACATACTATGTATCAAAATCTAGGTCTGGGTCTTGTGATTCTCACAATATAAAGATCTTCGCTGTAAGATTTATAGTTTTTAAAATACGGCCATTTGAATTACTGCACAGTTACTACATCTATCATTGTCCTGTGTATTGTGTATTGAGCAGTATTTGTGAAGCATAAACAGGGCATAAGCGTTGCTAGGAAACAGTAGTTGTAAACACAAGATGCTAAGTCCCCCCAAATGCATGTGGTCATACCTTCATCTGCTAGACTTGATAATGCTTGTAGACTCCTTCCACAGTTTTTACACTACAGAGACAAGTAATATACCAAAACGTGCGGATTGTTCCCGATTGGTGTGCTATTACTTTGTGGAACGTTTCGCCGAATGGTCCACGAAATATCGTCATTTTTGCAGCGAAATTGGTCCCATAGGAATGAATGGCGAAATGTTCAATGTCATTTAATTGGTGTGCTATTACCTTGTGGAAATTTGTGAAAAGCTGAAAAATACCAGTGTGAATCCGGCCTCAATGTCATTTAATTGGTGTGCTATTACTTTGTGGAACGTTTCGCCGAAATGGTTCACGAAATGTCGTCGTTTTTGCGGTGTAATTGGTCCCATAGGAATGAATGGCGAAATGTTCAAAACTAGAGTGGGAGATGACAAAAGCTGACAACCCTATGATCAGCCAAAATATTATGACCACCCCATGATCAGCCAAAACATTATGACTGCCCCATGTAAAAAAAAAAATATTTTTGAAAAAAAAAAAATCATTTTTGAAAAAAAAAACATTCATTTTTGAAAAAAAAAAATTATTTTTGAAAAAAAAAAAATTATTTTTGAAAAAAAAATAAAATCATTTTTGAATAAAAAAAAATAAAATCATTTTTGAAAAAAAAAAATAAAATCATTTTTGAAAAAAAAAAATAAAATCATTTTTGAAAAAAAAAAAAATTTTTGAAAAAAAAAATTATTTTTGAAAAAAAATATATATATTTTTGAAAAAAAATATATATATTTTTGAAAAAAAAATTCATTTTTGAAAAAAAAAATTCATTTTTGAAAAAAAAAAATTCATTTTTGAAAAAAAATTATTTTTGAAAAAAAAATTCATTTTTGAAAAAAAAATTTCATTTTTGAAAAAAATGTTCAGCTCTTTCAGCTAATGATGGGACTTCAACTTTTTTACTTCTATTTATATTTTTTAAAATATTAAGCTTTTTAACACTTTTCACAGTTACTCAAGCCACTCCATCCAGTTACTCTGCCCACTCCAATTGTAGAGGCAAGAACACTTTTCACAATTTCCCCAGAAATTGTAGCTTTTCTAGTTCTTATTATTATTATTATTATAGCCAAATTTACCACCCTAACTCCTCCCACAGTTTTTACACTACATAGACAAGTAATATACCGAAACGTGCGGATTGTTCCCGAATGGTGTGCTATTACTTTGTGGAACGTTTTGCCGAATAGTTCATGAAATATCATCCTTTTTGCAGCGAAATTGGTCCCATAGGAATGAATGGCGAAATGTTCAATGTCATTTAATTGGTGTGCTATTACCTTGTGGAAATTTGTGAAAAGCTGAAAAATACCAGTGTGAATCCGGCCTCAATGTCATTTATTTGGTGTGCTATTACTTTGTGGAACGTTTCGCCGAAATGGTTCACGAAATATCGCCGTTTTTGCGGTGAAATTGGTCTCATAGGAATGAATGGCGAAATGTTCAAAACTAGAGTGGGAGGTGACAAAAGCTGACAACCCCATGATCAGCCAAAACATTATGATAACCCCATGATCAGCCAAAACATTATGACCGCCCCATGAAAAAAAAATATTTTGTGGAACTTTTCACCGAATGGTTCACAAAATATCATCTTTTTGCGGCGAAATTGGTCCCATAGGAATGAATGGTGAAATGTTAAAAACTAGAGTGGGAGGTGACAAAAGCTGACAACCCCATGATCAGCCAAAACATTATGACCGCCCCATGAAAAAAAAAATATTTTTAAAAAAAAAAATCATTTTTGAAAAAAAAAATCATTTTTGAAAAAAAAAAATCATTTTTGAAAAAAAAAATTCATTTTTGAAAAAAAAAACTTTTGAAAAAAATGTTCAGCTCTTTCAGCTAATGATGGGACTTCAACTTTTTTACTACTATTTATATTTTTTAAAATATTAAGCTTTTTAACACTTTTCACAGTTACTCAAGCCACTCCATCCAGTTACTCTGCCCACTCCAATTGTAGAGGCAAGAACACTTTTCACAATTTCCCCAGAAATTGTAGCTTTTCTAGTTCTTATTATAGCCAAATTTACCACCCTAACTCCTCCCACAATTTTTACACTACATAGACAAGTAATATACCGAAACGTGCAGATTGTTCCCGAATGGTGTGCTATTACTTTGTGGAACGTTTCGCCGAATAGTTCACGAAATATTGTCGTTTTTTCAGCGAAATTGGTCCCATAGGAATGAATGGGGAAACTAGAGTGGGAGGTGACAAAAGCTGAAAAATCAGAACATGATTTCTAAACTGCCACCACTCCCTCATTTTCAAGCCCACCTACACAAATCTTATATCAAAACGTTCAGCTATCCCTGCTGCCACTAAACATGTCCACGGCTAAGCCATAGTCCTGATAGTTTTCACAATATGACCATTTGTTTGCAACTCACGCCGTCCATTGACATTCATTGAAACTACACTCTAGCCCCTTCAAATTTGAAGGGCAATTTCTAAACTGCGACTGTGCCTCCATTTTTAATAGTTCAGAGACATACTATACATCAAAATCCAGGTCTGGGTCTTGTGATTCTCACAATATAAAGATCTTCGCTGTAGGATTTATAGTTTTTAAAATATGGCCATTTGAATTACTGCACAGTTACTACATCTATCATGGTCCTGTGTATTGTGTATTGAGCAGTATTTGTGAAGCATAAACAGGACATGAGCGTTGCTAGGAAACAGTGGTTGTAAACAAGATGCTGAGACCCCCCAACTGCATGTGGTCATACCTTCATCTGGTAGATGAAGGTATGACAAAAGCTGACCCCCCCATTATCAGCCAAAACATTATGACCACAACATGATCAGCCAAAACATTATGACCTCCCCATGATCAGCCAAAACATTATGACCCCCCCATGATCAACCAAACCATTTTGACCCCCCCATGATCAGCCAAAACATTATGACCACGCCATAATCAGCCAAATCATTACGACCCCCCATGATCAGCCAAAATATTATGACCACGCCATAATCAGCCAAATCATTATGACCCCCCCATGATCAGCCAAAACATTATGACCACGCCATAATCAGCCAAAACATTATGACCCCCCCATGATCACCCAAAACATTATGTCCACCCCAAGATCAGCCAAACCATTATGTCCACCCCAAGATCAGCCAAACCATTATGACCACAACATGATCAGCCAAAACATTACGACCGCCCCATGATCAGCCAAAACATTATGACTGCCCCATGAAAAAAAAATATATTTTTGAAAAAAAAAAATTCATTTAAAAAAAAAAAAAAAAATTATTTTTGAAAAAAAAAATTATTTTTGAAAAAAAAAATTATTTTTGAAAAAAAAATTATTTTTGAAAAAATAAAATTATTTAAAAAAAAAAAAAAAAAAAAAATTTTGAAATAAAAAAATATATTTTTTTGAAATAAAAAAAATTTTGAAAAAAAAAAAATATTTTTGAAAAAAAAATTTTTTTTGAAAAAAAAAATTATTGAGAAAAAAAATTATTTTTGAAAAAAAAATTATTTTTAAAAAAATAGAAAAACTTTTGAAAAAAATATTCAGCTCTTTCAGCTAATGATGGGACTTCAACTTTTTTACTACTATTTATACTTTTTAAAATATTAAGCTGTTTAACACTTTTCACAGTTACTCAAGCCACTCCACCCAGTTACTCGGCCCACTCCAGTTGTAGAGGCAAGAACACTTTTCACAATTTCCCCAGAAATTGTAGCTTTTCTAGTTATTAGTGGGACTGCTTTAGCAGTCCCACTATTGTTATTCAATTTTATTTATTTTTAATAATTTTAATAATTTTATTCTGTACGTTTTTTGGCTCTGCGTAACTTCTGCATACTTTCAGCTATTAAAACCATTCAACTATTAAAATGTTCGTCTCTTTTAGCTGATGTGTGGTCTTTTTCAACTTTTTTTCTACCATTTATACTTTTTAAAATATTAAGCTTTTTAACACTTTTTTTTAACATTGAAGTCAATGGGAGCATGCTTGAAATCCTTAAATTCTTCTTCCGCTCCCAAAAGTTTCAGCTCCTTCATACTTTCACCTAGAGACACCAAACAAACTTTAAAATGTTCACAAAATATTCAGCTATCTGGCTATATCTTTTCAGTTTGATATCTTTTACAGTTTTTGAGAAAAAGCTTTTTGTTTAGAGGTCATTTCAGGAAATTTTAGTCATTAATCAGAGTGTACTGTGTTTGTTTTGTTGCCATGGTTACCAAAGCTTCTGTTATACACAGGGGGGAGGTGGCTGGAGCATCTCAGCTCTGATTATAGAGCCCGGGGGAGGGGACAGACACACCATGTACTGATTTATAATAGAGGAATATGATGGGGCAGTTTTGATGGGGTAATTCTGATGGGGCAGTTTTGATGGTGGCAATATGATGGGGCAGTTTTGATGGGGACAATTTTTATGGAGCAGTTTTAAAGGTGGCAATATGATGGGGCAGTTTTGATGGGGGCAGTTTTGATGGTGGCAATATGATGGGGGCAGTTTTGATGGGGCAATTCTGATGGGGCAGTTTTGATGGTGGCAATATGATGGGGCAGTTTTGATCGGGCAATTCTGATGGGGCAGTTTTGATGGGGCAATATGATGGGGCAGTTTTGATGGGGCAATTCTGATGGGGCAGTTTTGATGGTGGCAATATGATGGGGCAGTTTTGATGGGGACAATTTTTATGGAGCAGTTTTAAAGGTGGCAATATGATGGGGCAGTTTTGATGGTGGCAATATGATGGGGGCAGTTTTGATGGGGCAATTCTGATGGGGGCAGTTTTGATGGGGCAATTCTGATGGGGCAGTTTTGATGGGGCAATTCTGATGGGGCAGTTTTGATGGTGGCAATATGATGGGGCAGTTTTGATGGGGCAGTTTTGATGGGGGCAGTTTTGATGGTGGCAATATGATGGGGCAGTTTTGATGGGGCAATTCTGATGGGGCAGTTTTGATGGTGGCAATATGATGGGGCAGTTTTGATGGGGAAATTTTTGATGGGGCAGTTTTGATGGTGGCAATATGATGGGGCAGTTTTGATGGGGACAATTTTTATGGAGCAGTTTTAAAGGTGGCAATATGATGGGGCAGTTTTGATGGTGGCAATATGATGGGGGCAGTTTTGATGGGGCAATTCTGAT
Source organism: Aquarana catesbeiana (assembly GCF_042186555.1). Lineage (NCBI taxonomy): Eukaryota > Metazoa > Chordata > Amphibia > Anura > Ranidae > Aquarana > Aquarana catesbeiana. The sequence goes on from NC_133330.1 coordinate 13,480,651, forward strand.
GGGGGCAGTTTTGATGGGGCAATTCTGATGGGGCAGTTTTGATGGGGCAATTCTGATGGGGCAGTTTTGATGGTGGCAATATGATGGGGCAGTTTTGATGGGGCAGTTTTGATGGGGGCAGTTTTGATGGTGGCAATATGATGGGGCAGTTTTGATGGGGCAATTCTGATGGGGCAGTTTTGATGGTGGCAATATGATGGGGCAGTTTTGATGGGGAAATTTTTGATGGGGCAGTTTTGATGGGGGCAGTTTTGATGGTGGCAATATGATGGGGCAGTTTTGATGAGGCAATTCTGATGGGGCAGTTTTGATGGTGGCAATATGATGGGGCAGTTTTGATGGGGACAATTCTGATGGGGCAGTTTTGATGGCAATATGATGGTGGCAGTTTTGATGGTGGCAATATGATGGGTCAGTTTTGATGGTGGTAATATGATGGGGCAATTCTGATGGGGCAGTTTTGATGGTGGCAATATGATGGGGCAGTTTTGATGGGGCAATTCTGATGGTGGCAATAGGATGGGACAATTTTGATGGAGCAATTCTGATGGGGCAGTTTTGATGGTGGCAATATGATGGGGCAGTTTTAATGGGGACAATTTTGATGGGGCAATTCTGATGGGGCAGTTTTGATGGCAGTATGATGGGGCAGTTTTGATGGCGGCCGTTTTAGCAATTTAGCTATTCAGCATTCCCACGTATTTTCCCCAGGAAATGCATTTTCTAGTTATTAAGTGTTCTTGCATAGCAAGACCACTTACTGTTATCTCACATATACATTATTCTTATTATTCTTATTATTAGTGGGACTGCTTTAGCAGTCCCACTATTGTTATTCGATTTTATTTATTTTTAATTTTAATTTTAATTTTATTCTGTACATTTTTTGGTTCTGCGTAACTTCTGCATACTTTCAGCTATTAAAACCATTCAACTATCAAAATGTTTTTCAACTTTTTTTCTACCATTTATACTTTTTAAAATATTAAGCTTTTTATCACTTTTTTTAACATTGAAGTCAATGGGAGCATACTTCAGAAACTTAAAATCTTCTTCCGCTCCCAAAAGTCTCAGCTCCTTCATACTTTCACCTACAGATGCCAAACAATCTTTAAAATGTTCACAAAATGTTCAGCTATCTGGCTATATCTTTTCAGTTTGATATCTTTTACAGTTTTTGAGAAAAAGCTTTTTGTTTAGAGGTAATTTCAGGAAATTTTAGCCATTAATCAGAGTGTACTGTGTTTGTTTTGTTGCCATGGTTACCAAAGCTTCTGTTATACATGGGGGGGAGGTGGCTGGAGCATCTCAGCTCTGATTACAGAGCCTGGGGGAGTGGACAGACACACCATGTACTGATTTATAATAGAGGAATATGATGGGGCATTTTTGATGGGGCAATTCTGATGGGGCAGTTTTGATGGGGCAATTCTGATGGGGCAGTTTTGATGGTGGCAATATGATGGGGCAGTTTTGATGGGACAATTCTGACGGGGCAGTTTTGATGGTGGCAATATGACGGGGCAATTATGATGGTGGCAATATGATGGGGCAGTTTTGATGGGGCAATTCTGATGGGGCAGTTTTGATGGTGGCAATATGATGGGGCAGTTTTGATGGGGACAATTTTAATGGAGCAGTTTTAAAGGTGGCAATATGATGGGGCAGTTTTGACGGGGGCAGTTTTGATGGGGGCAATATGATGGGGCAGTTTTGATGGGGCAATTCTGATGGGGCAGTTTTGATGGTGGCAATATGATGGGGCAGTTTTAATGGGGACAATTTTGATGGGGCAATTCTGATGTGGCAGTTTTGATGGCAGTATGATGGGGCAGTTTTGATTGCGGCCGTTTTAGCAATTCAGCATTCCCACGCATTTTCCCCAGGAAATGCATTTTCTAGTTATTATTATTATTATTATTATTATAGCCAAATTTACCACCTTAACTCCTCCCACAGTTTTTACACTACATAGACAAGTAATATACCGAAACGTGCGGATTGTTCCCGAATGGTGTGCTATTACTTTGTGGAACATTTCGCCGGATGGTTCACAAAATATCGTTGTTTTTGCTGCAAAATTGGTCCCATAGGAATGAATGGGGAAACTAGAGTGGGAGGTGACAAAAGCTGAAAAATCAGAACATGATTTCTAAACTGCCACCACTCCCTCATTTTCAAGCCCACCTACACAAATCTTATATCAAAACATTCAGCTATCCCTGCTGCCACTAAACATGTCCACGACTAAGCCATAGTCCTGATAGTTTTCACAATATGACCATTTGTTTGCAACTCACACCGTCCATTGACATTCATTGAAACTATACTCTAGCCCCTTCAAATTTGAAGGGCAATTTCTAAACTGTGACTGTGCCTTCAATTTTAATATTTCAGAGACATACTATGTATCAAAATCTAGGTCTGGGTCTTGTGATTCTCACAATATAAAGATCTTCGCTGTAGGATTTATAGTTTTTAAAATACGGCCATTTGAATTACTGCATAGTTACTACATCTATCATGGTCCTGTGTATTGTGTATTGAGCAGTATTTGTGAAGCATAAACAGGGCATGTGCGTTGCTAGGAAACAGTGGTTGTAAACACAAGATGCTGAGACACTCCAAATGCATGTGGTCATACCTTCATCTGCTAGGCTTGATAATGCTTGTAGACTCCTCCCACAGTTTTTACACTACAGAGACAAGTAATATACCGTAATGTGCGGATTGTTCCCGATTGGTGTGCTATTACTTTGTGGAAAGTTTCGCCGAATGGTCCACGAAATATCGTCGTTATTGCGGCAAAATTGGTCCCATAGGAATGAATGGTGAAATGTTCAATGTCATTTAATTGGTGTGCTATTACCCTGTGGAACTTTGTGAAAAGCTGAAATATACCAGTGTGAATCCGGCCTCAATGTCATTTAATTGGTGTGCTATTACTTTGTGGAATGTTTCGCCGAATGGTTCACGAAATATCGTCGTTTTTGCGGTGAAATTGGTCCTGTAGGAATGAATGGCGAAATGTTCAAAACTAGAGTGGGAGGTGACAAAAGCTGACAACCCCATGATCAGCCAAAACATTATGACCACCCCATGATCAGCCAAAACATTATGACCGCCCCATGAAAAAAAATTATTTTGTGGAACGTTTCACAGAATGATTCACAAAATATCGTTGTTTTTGCGGCGAAATTGGTCCCATAGGAATGAATGGTGACATGTTAAAAACTAGAGTGGGAGGTGACAAAAGCTAACAACTCCATGATCAGCCAAAACATTATGACCGCCCCATGAAAAAAAAATATTTTTGAAAAAAAATAATTTTTGAAAAAAAAAAATAATTTTTGAAAAAAAAAATAATTTTTGAAAAAAAAAATTCATTTTTGAAAAAAAAATTAATTTTTTTAAAAAAAAATCATTTTTGAAAAAAAATAATTCAGTTTTGAAAAAAAAAATTCATTTTTGAAAAAAAAATTTCATTTTTGAAAAAAAAAAATAATTTTTGAAAAAAAAAATTCATTTTTGAAAAAAATATTTATTTTTGAAAAAAAAAATAATTTTTGAAAAAAAAATATTTTTGAAAAAAAAATTTCATTTAAAAAAAAAAATCATTTTTGAAAAAAAAAATCATATTTGAAAAAAAAATTCATTTTTGAAAAAAAAATTATTTTTGAAAAAAAAAAATTTCATTTAAAAAAAAAAATCATTTTTGAAAAAAAATAATTCATTTTTGAAAAAAAAAACTTTTGAAAAAAATGTTCAGCTCTTTCAGCTAATGATGGGTTTTCAACTTTTTTACTACTATTTATACTTTTTAAAATATTAAGCTTTTTAACACTTTTCACAGTTACTCAAGCCACTCCACCCAGTTACTCCGCCCACTCCAGTTGTAGAGGCAAGAACACTTTTCACAATTTCCCCAGAAATTGTAACTTTTCTAGTTAAGTGTTCTTGCATAGCAAGACCACTTACTGTTATCTCACATATATATTATTATTATTCTTATTAAGTTTTCTTGCATAGCAAGACCACTTATTGTTATCTCACATATATATTATTAAGTGCTCTTGCATAGCAAGTCCACTTACTGTTATCTCACATATATATTATTATTATTATTATTATAGCCAAATTTACCACCCTAACTCCTCCCACAGTTTTTACACTACATAGACAAGTAATATACCGAAACGTGCGGATTGTTCCCGAATGGTGTGCTATTATTTTGTGGAACGTTTTGCCGAACAGTTCACAAAATATCGTCATTTTTGCAGCGAAATTGGTCCCGTAGGAATGAATGGGGAAACTAGAGTGGGAGGTGACAAAAGCTTAAAAATCAGAACATAATTTCTAAACTGCCGCCACTCCCTCATTTTCAAGCCCACCTACACAAATCTTATATCAAAACGTTCAGCTATCCCTGCTGCCACTAAACATGTCCACGGCTAAGCCATAGTCCTGCTAGTTTTCACAATATGACCATTTGTTTGCAACTAACACCATCCATTGACATTCATTGAAACTACACTCTAGCCCCTTCAAATTTGAAGGGCAATTTCTAAACTGCGACTGTGCCTCCATTTTTAATATTTCAGAGACATACTATACATCAAAATCTAGGTCTGGGTCTTGTGATTCCCACAATATAAAGATCTTCGCTGTAGGATTTATAGTTTTTGAGAAAAAGCTTTTTGTTTAGAGGTAATTTCAGGAAATTTTAGCCATTAATCAGAGTGTACTGTGTTTGTTTTGTTGCTATGGTTACCAAAGCTTCTGTTATACACAGGGGGGAGGTGGCTGGAGCATCTCAGCTCTGATTACAGAGCCCGGGGGAGGGGACAGACACACCATGTACTGATTTATAATAGAGGAATATGGTGGGGCAGTTTTGATAGGGCAATTCTAATGGGGCAGTTTTAATGGGGCAATTATGACGGGGCAGTTTTGATGGTGGCAATATGATGGGGCAGTTTTGGTGGGCAATTATGATGGGGCAGTTTTGATGGTGGCAATATGGTGGGGCAGTTTTGATAGGGCAATTCTGATGGGGCAGTTTTGATGGTGGCAATATGATGGGGCAATTCTGATGGGGCAGTTTTGATGGTGGCAATATGATGGGGCTGTTTTGATAGGGCAATTCTGATGGGGCAGTTTTGATGGTGGCAATATGATGGGGCAGTTTTGATGGGGCAATTCTGATGGGGCAGTTTTGATGGGGCAATTCTGATGGGGCAGTTTTGATGGTGGCAATATGATGGGGCAGTTTTGATGGGACAATTCTGATAGGGCAGTTTTGATGGCAGTTTTTGAAAAAAAAATTATTTTTGAAAAAAAAAATTTTGTTTAAAAAAAAAAAAAATCATTTTTGAAAAAAAATAATTCATTTTTGAAAAAAAATAATTCATTTTTGAAAAAAAAAAACTTTTGAAAAAAATGTTCAGCTCTTTCAGCTAATGATGATGGGACTTCAACTTTTTTACTACTATTTATACTTTTTAAAATATTAAGCTTTTTAACACTTTTCACAGTTACTCAAGCCACTCCACCCAGTTACTCCACCCACTCCAGTTGTAGAGGCAAGAACACTTTTCACAATTTCCCCAGAAATTGTAGCTTTTCTAGTTATTCTTATTAAGTGTTCTTGCATAGCAAGACCACTTACTGTTATCTCACATATATATTATTCTTATTATTATAGCCAAATTTACCACCCTAACTCCTCCCACAGTTTTTACACTACATAGACAAGTAATATACCGAAACGTGCGGATTGTTCCCGAATGGTGTGCTATTACTTTGTGGAACGTTTCGCTGAATGGTTCACGAAATATCGTCGTTTTTGCGGCGAAATTGGTCCCATAGGAATGAATGGGGAAACTAGAGTGGGAGATGACAAAAGCTGGAAAATCAGAACATGATTTCTAAACTGCCGCCACTCCCTCATTTTCAAGCCCACCTACACAAATCTTATATCAAAACGTTCAGCTATCCCTGCTGCCACTAAACATGTCCACGGCTAAGCCATAGTCCTGATAGTTTTCACAATATGACCATTTGTTTGCAACTCACGCCGTCCATTGACATTCATTGAAACTACACTCTAGCCCCCTCCAAATTTGAAGGGCAATTTCTAATCTGCGACTGTGCCTTCATTTTTAATATTTCAGAGACATACTATGTATCAAAATCTAGGTCTGGGTCTTGTGATTCTCACAATATAAAGATCTTCGCTGTAGGATGTATAGTTTTTAAAATACGGCCATTTGTTTAGAGGTCATTTCAGGAAATTTTAGCCATTAATCAGAGTGTACTGTTAGTGTTTGTTTTGTTGCCATGGTTACCAAAGCTTCTGTTATACACAGGGGGGAAGGTGGCTGGAGCATCTCAGCTGATTACAGAGCCCGGGGGAGGGGACAGACACACCATGTACTGATTTATAATAGAGGAATATGATGGGGCAGTTTTGATGGGGTAATTCTGATGGGGCAGTTTTGATGAAGTAGTATTTGGGAAGCATAAACAGGGCATGAGCGTTGCTAGGAAACAGTGGTTGTAAACACAAGATGCTGAGACACTCCAAATGCATGTGACTTCATCTGCTAGACTTGATAATGCTTGTAGACTCCTCCCACAGTTTTCACACTACAGAGACAAGTAATATACCGAAACGAGCGGATTGTTCCCGATTGGTGTGTTATTACTTTGTGGAATGTTTTGCCGAATGGTCCACGAAATGACGTTTTTGCGGCGAAATTGGTCCCATAGGAATGAATGGCGAAATGTTCAAAACTAGAGTGGGAAGTGACAAAAGCTGACAACCCCATGATCAGCCAAAACATTATGACCACCCCATGATCAGCCAAAACATTATGACCGCCCCATGTAAAAAAAAAAATATTTTTGAAAAAAAAAAATAAAAAATGAAAAATCAGAACATGATTTCTAAACTGCCACCACTCCTTCATTTTCAAGCCCACCTACACAAATCTTATATCAAAACGTTCAGCTATCCCTGCTGCCACTAAACATATCCATGGCTAAGCCATAGTCCTGATAGTTTTCACAATATGACCATTTGTTTGCAACTCACGCCGTCCATTGACATTCATTGAAACTACACTCTAGCCCCTTCAAATTTGAAGGGCAATTTCTAAACTGCGACCGTGCCTCCATTTTTAATATTTCAGAGACATACTATACATCAAAATCTAGGTCTGGGTCTTGTGATTCTCACAATATAAAGATCTTCGCTGTAGGATTTATAGTTTTTAAAATATGGCCATTTGAATTACTGCATAGTTACTACATCTATCATGGTCCTGTCTATTGTGTATGGAGCAGTATTTGTGAAGCATAAACAGGGCATGAGCGTTGCTAGGAAACAGTGGTTGTAAACACAAGATGCTGAGACACCCCAAATGCATGTGACTTCATCTGCTAGACTTGGTAATGCTTGCAGACTCCTCCCACAGTTTTACACTACAGAGACAAGTAATATACTGAAACGTGCGGATTGTTCCCGATTGGTGTGCTATTACTTTGTGGAACGTTTCACCGAATGGTTCACGAAATATCGTAGTTTTTGCGGCAAAATTGGTCCCATAGGAATGAATGGCGAAATGTTCAATGTCATTTAATTGGTGTGCTATTACTTTGTGGAACTTTTTTTGCCGAATGGTTCACGAAATATCGTCATTTTTGCGGCAATATTGGTCCCATAGGAATAAATGGTGAAATGTTCAATGTCATTTAATTGGTGTGCTATTACCTTGTGGAACTTTGTGAAAAGCTGAAATATACCAGTGTGAATCCGGAATCAATGTCATTTAATTGGTGTGCTATTACTTTCTGGAACGTTTCGCCGAATGGTTCACGAAATATCGTCGTTTTTGCGATGAAATTGGTCCCATAGGAATGAATGGCGAAATGTTCAAAACTAGAGTGGGAGGTGACAAAAGCTGACAACCCCACAATCAGCCAAAACATTATGACCGCCCCATAAAAAAAAAATATTTTTGAAAAAAAAAATAATTTTTGAAAAAAAATAATTCATTTTTGAAAAAAAAAATCATTTTTGAAAAAAAATAATTCATTTTTGAAAAAAAAATTCATTTTTGAAAAAAAAAAAAACATTATTTTAAAAGAAAAAATTATTTTTGAAAAAAAAAATCATTTTTGAAAAAAAAAATCATTTTTGAAAAAAAATAATTCATTTTTGAAAAAAAAAAATTATTTTTGAAAAAAAAAATTACTTTTGAAAAAAAAATTACTTTTGAAAAAAAAAATCATTTTTGAAAAAAAAATTCATTTTTGAATAAAAAATATTCATTTTTGAAAAAAAAAATTCATTTTTGAAAAAAAAAAATTACTTTTGAAAAAAACGTTCAGCTCTTTCAGCTAATGGTGGAACTTTTTTACTACTATTTATACTTTTTAAAATATTAAGCTTTTTAACACTTTTCACAGTTACTCAAGCCACTCCACCCCACCCAGTTACTCCGCCCACTCCAGTTGTAGAGGCAAGAACACTTTCATAATTTCCCCAGAAATTGTAGCTTTTCTAGTTAAGTGTTCTTGCATAGCAAGACCACTTACTGTTATCTCACATATATATTATTAAGTGTTCTTGCATAGCAAGACCACTTACTGTTATCTCACATATATATTATTCTTATTATTAAGTGTTCTTGCATAGCAAGACCACTTACTGTTATCTCACATATATATTATTAGTGGGAATGCTTTAGCAGTCCCACTATTGTTATTCGTTTTTTATTTATTTTTCTTATTCTTCCGTACGTTTTTCGGTAATGCGTAACTTCTGCATACTTTCAGCTATTAAAACCATTCAACTATCAAAATGTTCGTCTCTTTTAGCTGAGGTGTGCTCTTTTTCAACTTTTTTTCTACCATTTATACTTTTTAAAATATTAAGCTTTTTATCACTTTTTTTTAACATTGAAGTCAATGGGAGCATGCTTGAAATCCTTAAATTTTTCTTCCGCTCCCAAAAGTTTCAGCTCCTTCATACTTTCACCTAGAGACACCAAACAAACTTTAAAATGTTCACAAAATATTCAGCTATCTGGCTATATCTTTTCAGTTTGATATCTTTTACAGTTTTTGAGAAAAAGCTTTTTGTTTAGAGGTCATTTCAAGAAATTTTAGCCATTAGAGTGTACTGTGTGTGTTTTGTTGCCATGGTTACCAAAGCTTCTGTTATACACAGGGGGGGAGGTGGCTGGAGCATCTCAGCTCTGATTAGAGCCCAGGGCAGGGGACAAAAGCTGAAAAATCAGAACATGATTTCTAAACTGCCGCCACTCCCTCATTTTCAAGCCCACCTACACAAATCTTATATCAAAACGTTCAGCTATCCCTGCTGCCACTAAACATGTCCACGGCTAAGCCATAGTCCTGATAGTTTTCACAATATGACCATTTGTTTGCAACTCACACCGTCCATTGACATTCATTGAAACTACACTCTAGCCCCTTCAAATTTGAAGGGCAATTTCTAAACTGCGACCGTGCCTTCAATTTTAATATTTCAGAGACATGCTATGTATCAAAATCTAGGTCTGGGTCTTGTGATTCTCACAATATAAAGATCTTCACTGTAGGATGTATAGTTTTTAAAATACGGCCATTTGTTTAGAGGTCATTTCAGGAAATTTTAGCCATTAATCAGAGTGTACTGTTAATGTTTGTTTTGTTGCCATGGTTACCAAAGCTTCTGTTATACACAGGGGGGGAGGTGGCTGGAGCATCTCAGCTCTGATTACAGAGCCCGGGGGAGGGGACAGACCCACCATGTACTGATTTATAATAGAGGAATATGATGGGGCAGTTTTGATGGGGTAATTCTGATGGGGCAGTTTTGATGGTGGCAATATGATGGGGCAGTTTTGATGGTGGCAATATGATGGGGCAGTTTTGATGGTGGCAATATGATGGGGCTGTTTTGATGGTGGCAATATGATGGTGCAGTTTTGATGGGGCAATTCTGATGGGGCAGTTTTGATGGTGGCAATATGATGGTGCAGTTTTGATGGGGCAATTCTGATGGGGCAGTTTTGATGGTGGCAATATGATGGGACAGTTTTGATGGCAATATGATGGGGGCAATTTTGCTGGGGGCCGTTTTAGCAATTCAGCATTCCCACGCATTTTCCCCAGGAAATGCATTTTCTAGTTATTAGTGGGAATGCTTTAGCAGTCCCACTATTGTTATTCGATTTTATTTATTTTTAAACTTAATTTTAATTTTAATTTTATTCCGTACGTTTTTTGGTTCTGCGTAACTTCTGCATACTTTCAGCTATTAAAACCATTCAAATATCAAAATGTTCGTCTCTTTTAGCTGAGGTGTGCTCTTTTACAACTTTTTTTCTACCATTTATACTTTTTAAAATATTAAGCTTTTTAACACTTTTTTTTAACATTGAAGTCAATGGGAGCATGCTTGAAATCCTTAAATTCTTCTTCCGCTCCCAAAAGTTTCAGCTCCTTCATACTTTCACCTAGAGACACCAAACAAACTTTAAAATGTTCACAAAATATTCAGCTATCTGGCTATATCTTTTCAGTTTGATATCTTTTACAGTTTTTGAGAAAAAGCTTTTTGTTTAGAGGTCATTTCAAGAAATTTTAGCCATTAATCAGAGTGTACTGTTTGTTTTGTTGCCATGGTTACCAAAGCTTCTGTTATACACAGGGGGGGAGGTGGCTGGAGCATCTCAGCTCTGATTACAGAGCCCGGGGGAGGGGACAGACACACCATGTACTGATTTATAATAGAGGAATATGATGGGGCAGTTTTGATAAGGCAATTCTGATGGGGCAGTTTTGATGGGGCAATTATGATGGGGCAGTTTTGATAGTGGCAATATGACGGGGCAGTTTTGATGGGGCAATTCTGATGGGGCAGTTTTGATGGTGGCAATATGATGGGGCAGTTTTGATAGGGCAATTCTGATGGGGCAGTTTTGATGGTGGCAATATGATGGGGCAGTTTTGATAGGGCAATTCTGATGGGGCAGTTTTGATGGGGCAGTTTTGATGGCCGTATGATGAGGCAGTTTTGATGGCGGCCATTTTAGCAATTTAGCTATTCAGCAATTATTATAGAAAAAAAATTATTTTTGAAAAAAAAAATTATTTTTGAAAAAAAATTATTTTTGAAAAAAAAAAAATTATTTTTGAAAAAAAAATAATATTTTTGAAAAAAAAATATTTTTGAAAAAAAAAATTTTTTTGAAAAAAAAAAATTATTTTTGAAAAAAAAATTATTTTTGAAAAACAAAAATTACTTTTTGAAAAAAAAAATACTTTTGAAAAAAGAATTACTTTTAGTTTTGATGGGGCAATTCTGATGGGGACAATTTTGATGGGGCAATTCTAATGGGGCAGTTTTGATGGCAATATGATGGGGCAGTTTTGATGGCGGCCGTTTTAGCAATTTAGCTATTCAGCATTCCCACGCATTTTCCCCAGGAAATGCATTTTCTAGTTCTTATTAAGTGTTCTTGCATAGCAAGACCACTTATTGTTATCTCACATATATATTATTCTTATTCTTATTATAGCCAAATTTACCACCCTAACTCCTCCCACAGTTTTTACACTACATAGACAAGTAATATACCGAAACGTGCGGATTGTTCCCGAATGGTGTGCTATTACTTTGTGGAACGTTTCGCCGAATGGTTCACAAAATATCGTCATTTTTGCGGCGAAATTGGTCCCATAGGAATGAATGGGGAAACTAGAGTGGGAGATGACAAAAGCTGGAAAATCAGAACATGATTTCTAAACTGCCGCCACTCCCTCATTTTCAAGCCCACCTACACAAATCTTATATCAAAACGTTCAGCTATCCCTGCTGCCACTAAACATGTCCACGGCTAAGCCATAGTCCTGATAGTTTTCACAATATGACCATTTGTTTGCAACTCACGCCGTCCATTGACATTCATTGAAACTACACTCTAGCCCCCTCCAAATTTGAAGGGCAATTTCTAAACTGCGACCGTGCCTTCAATTTTAATATTTCAGAGACATACTATACATCATAATCTAGGTCTGGGTCTTGTGATTCTCACAATATAAAGATCTTCGCTGTAGGATGTATAGTTTTTAAAATACGGCCATTTGTTTAGAGGTCATTTCAGGAAATTTTAGCCATTAATCAGAGTGTACTGTTTGTTTTGTTGCCATGGTTACCAAAGCTTCTGTTATACACAGGGGGGGAGGTGGCTGGAGCATCTCAGCTTTGAATACAGAGCCCGGGGGAGGGGACAGACACCCCATGTACTGATTTATAATAGAGGAATATGATGGGGCAGTTTTGATGGGGTAATTCTGATGGGGCAGTTTTGATGAAGTAGTATTTGGGAAGCATAAACAGGGCATGAGCGTTGCTAGGAAACAGTGGTTGTAAACACAAGATGCTGAGACACCCCAAATGCATGTGACTTCATCTGCTAGACTTGATAATGCTTGTAGACTCCTTCCACAGTTTTCACACTACAGAGACAAATAATATACCGAAATGAGCGGATTGTTCCCGATTGGTGTGCTATTACTTTGTGGAACGTTTCGCTGAATGGTCCACGAAATATTGTCGTTTTTGCGGCGAAATTGGTCCCATAGGAGTGAATGGCGAAATGTTCAAAACTAGAGTGGGAGGTGACAAAAGCTGACAACCCCATGATCAGCCAAAACATTATGACCACCCCATGATCAGCCAAAACATTATGACCGCCCCATGTAAAAAAAAAAAATATTTTTGAAAAAAAAAAATCATTTTTGAAAAAAAAAAAAAATGTTTGAAAAAAAAAATAATAATTTTTGAAAAAAAAATATATTTTTGAAAAAAAAAATAATTTTTGAAAAAAAAAATAATTTTTGAAAAAAATAAAATAAAATCATTTTTGAAAAAAAAATATTTTTGAAAAAAAAATTATTTTTGAAAAAAAATAATTTTTGAAAAAAAAACATTTTTGAAAAAAAAATTTTTGAAAAAAAAAAAATATTTTTTGAAAAAAATAAAAATAAAATCATTTTTGAAAAAAAAATATTTTTGAAAAAAAAATTATTTTTGAAAAAAATAAATAATTTTTGATAAAAAAAAATAATTTTTGAAAAAAAAAATAATTTTTGAAAAAAAAAAAAATAATTTTTGAAAAAAAAATCATAATTTTTGAAAAAAAAAATCATAATTTTTGAAAAAAATGTGCAGCTCTTTCAGCTAATGATGAGACTTCAACTTTTTTACTACTATTTATACTTTTTAAAATATTAAGCTTTTTAACACTTTTCACAGTTACTCCAGCCACTCCAACCACACAACAGTTACTCAAGCCACCCCACCCAGTTACTCCGCCCACTCCAGTTGTAGAGGCAAGAACACTTTTCACAATTTCCCCAGAAATTGTACCTTTTCTAGTTCTTATTATTCTTATTATTATAGCCAAATTTACCACCCTAACTCCTCCCACAATTTTTACACTACATAGACAAGTAATATACCGAAACGTGCGGATTGTTCCCGAATGGTGTGCTATTATTTTGTGGAACGTTTCGCCGAATGGTTCACGAAATATCATAGTTTTTGCGGCGAAATTGGTCTCATAGGAATGAATGGGGAACTAGAGTGGGAGGTGACAAAAGGTGAAAAATCAGAACATGATTTCTAAAATGCCGCCACTCCCTCATTTTCAAGCCCACCTACACAAATCTTATATCAAAACGTTCATCTATCCCTGCTGCCACTAAACATGTCCATGGCTAAGCCATAGTCCTGATAGTTTTCACAATAGGACCATTTGTTTGCAACTCACACCGTCCATTGACATTCATTGAAACTACACTCTAGCCCCTTCAAATTTGAAGGGCAATTTCTAAACTGCGACCGTGCCTCTATTTTTAATATTTCAGAGACATATTATACATCAAAATCTAGGTCTGGGTCTTGTGATTTTCACAATATAAAGATCTTCGCTGTAGGATTTTATAGTTTTTGTGAAAAAGCTTTTTGTTTAGAGGTCATTTCAGGAAATTTTAGCCTTTAATCAGAGTGTACTGTGTTTGTTTTGTTGCCATGGTTACCAAAGCTTCTGTTATACACGGGGGGAGGTGGCTGGAGCATCTCAGCTCTGATTACAGAGCCCAGGGGAGGGGACAGACACACCATGTACTGATTTATAATAGAGGAATATGATGGGGCAGTTTTGATAGGGCAATTCTGATGGGGCAGTTTTAATGGGGCAATTATGATGGGGCAGTTTTGATGGTGGCAATATGATGGGGCAGTTTTGGTGGGGCAATTATGATGGGGCAGTTTTGATGGTGGCAATATGATGGGGCAGTTTTGATAGGGCAATTCTGATGGGGCAGTTTTGATGGTGGCAATATGATGGGGCAATTCTGATGGGGCAGTTTTGATGGTGGCAATATGATGGGGCTGTTTTGATAGGGCAATTCTGATGGGGCAGTTTTTATGGTGGCAATATGATGGGGCAGTTTTGATGGGGCAATTCTGATGGGGCAGTTTTGATGGGGCAATTCTGATGGGGCAGTTTTGATGGTGGCAATATGATGGGACAGTTTTGATGGGACAATTCTGATGGGGCAGTTTTGATGGCAGTTTTTGAAAAAAAAAATTATTTTTGAAAAAAAAAATTTCGTTTTAAAAAAAAAAATTCATTTTTGAAAAAAAATAATTCATTTTTGAAAAAAAAATCATTTTTGAAAAAAAATCATTTTTGAAAAAAAAAAATTCATTTTTGAAAAAAAAATTTCATTTTTGAAAAAAATGTTCAGCTCTTTCAGCTAATGATGGGACTTCAACTTTTTTACTACTATTTATACTTTTTAAAATATTAAGCTTTTTAACACTTTTCACAGTTACTCAAGCCACTCCATCCAGTTACTCCGCCCACTCCAGTTGTAGAGGCAAGAACACTTTCACAATTTCCCCAGAAATTGTACCTTTTCTAGTTATTATTATTATTATTATTAAGTGTTCTTGCATAGCAAGACCACTTACTGTTATCTCACATATATATTATTCTTATTATTATAGCCAAATTTACCACCCTAACTCCTCCCACAGTTTTTACACTACATAGACAAGTAATATACCGAAACGTGCGGATTGTTCCCGAATGGTGTGCTATTACTTTGTGGAACGTTTCGCTGAATGGTTCACGAAATATCGTCGTTTTTGCGGCGAAATTGGTCCCATAGGAATGAATTGGGAAACTAGAGTGGGAGATGACAAAAGCTGGAAAATCAGAACATGATTTCTAAACTGCCGCCACTCCCTCATTTTCAAGCCCACCTACACAAATCTTATATCAAAACGTTCAGCTATCCCTGCTGCCACTAAACATGTCCACGGCTAAGCCATAGTCCTGATAGTTTTCACAATATGACCATTTGTTTGCAACTCACGCCGTCCATTGACATTCATTGAAACTACACTCTAGCCCCCTCCAAATTTGAAGGGCAATTTCTAAACTGCGACTGTGCCTTCATTTTTAATATTTCAGAGACATACTATACATCAAAATCTAGGTCTGGGTCTTGTGATTCTCACAATATAAAGATCTTCGCTGTAGGATGTATAGTTTTTAAAATACGGCCATTTGTTTAGAGGTCATTTCAGGAAATTTTAGCCATTAATCAGAGTGTACTTTGTTTGTTTTGTTGCCATGGTTACCAAAGCTTCTGTTATACACAGAGGGGGGAGGTGACTGGAGCATCTCAGCTGATTACAGAGCCCGGGGGAGGGGACAGACACACCATGTACTGATTTATAATAGAGGAATATGATGGGGCAGTTTTGATGGGGTAATTCTGATGGGGCAGTTTTGATGAAGCAGTATTTGGGAAGCATATACAGGGCATGAGCGTTGCTAGGAAACAGTGGCTGTAAACACAAGATGCTGAGACACTCCAAATGCATGTGACTTCATCTGCTAGACTTGATAATGCTTGTAGACTCCTCCCACAGTTTTCACACTACAGAGACAAATAATATACCGAAACGAGCGGATTGTTCCCGATTGGTGTGTTATTACTTTGTGGAATGTTTTGCCGAATGGTCCACGAAATGACGTTTTTGCGGCGAAATTGGTCCCATAGGAATGAATGGTGAAATGTTCAAAACTGGAGTGGGAAGTGACAAAAGCTCACAACCCCATGATCAGCCAAAACATTATGACCCACCCCATGATCAGCCAAAACATTATGACCGCCCCATGTAAAAAAAAAAATATTTTTGAAAAAAAAAAAAAATTTTTGAAAAAAGTAAAAAAATAATTTTTGAAAAAAAAAAAAAATAATTTTTGAAAAAAAATATATATATTTTTGAAAAAAAAAATATTTTTGAAAAAAAAAAATTATTTTTGAAAAAAAAAAATATTTTTGAAAAAAAAATTTCTTTTAAAAAAAAATTATTTTTGAAAAAAAAATATATTTGAAAAAAAAAATATTTTTGAAAAAAAAAAATTATTTTTGAAAAAAAAATTACTTTAAAAAAAATAATAATTTCGAAAAAAAAATTATTTTTGAAATAAAAAAATTCATTTTTGAAAAAAAAATTACCTTTGAAAAAAAAAAATTACTTTTGAAAAAAAAAATCATTTTTGAAGAAAAAAAAATCATTTTTGATTAAAAAAAATTCATTTTTGAAAAAAAAAATTACTTTTGAAAAAAATGTTCAGCTCTTTCAGCGAATGATGGAACTTTTTTACTACTATTTATACTTTTTAAAATATTAAGCTTTTTAACACTTTTCACAGTTACTCAAGCCACTCCACCCCACCCAGTTACTCCGCCCACTCCAGTTGTAGAGGCAAGAACACTTTCACAATTTCCCCAGAAATTGTACCTTTTCTAGTTATTATTATTATTATTATTATAGCCAAATTTACCACCCTAACTCCTCCCACAGTTTTTACACTACATAGGCAAGTAATATTACCAGAACGTGCGGATTGTTCCCGAATGGTGTGCTATTACTATGTGGAACGTTTCGCCAAATGGCTCATGAAATATCATCATTTTTGCGGCAAAATTTGCCCCATAGGAATGAATAGGGAAATGTTCAAAACTAGAGTGTGAGGTGACAAAAGCTAAAAAATCAGGACATGATTTCTAAACTGTCACCACTCCCTCATTTTCAAGCCCACCTACACAAATCTTATATCAAAACGTTCAGCTATCCCTGCTGCCACTAAACATGTCCACAACTAAGCCATAGTCCTGATAGTTTTCATAATATAACCATTTGTTTGCAACTCACGCTGTCCTTTGACATTCATTGAAACTACACTCTAGCCCCTTCAAATTTGAATGGCAATATCTAAACTGCGACTGTGCCTTCAATTTTAATATTTCAGAGACATACTATGTATCAAAATCTAGGTCTGGGTCTTGTGATTCTCACAATATAAAGATCTTCGCTGTAGGATTTATAGTTTTGAATTACTGCACAGTTATTACATCTATCATTAACCTGTGTATTGTGTATTGAGCAGTATTTGTGAAGCATAAACAGGACATGAGCGTTGCTATGAAGCAGTGGTTGTAAACACAAGATGCTGAGACCCCCAAATGCATGTGGTCATACCTTCATCTGCTAGATGAAGGTATGACAAAAGCTAACCCCCCATGATCAGCCAAAACAATATAACCACAACATGATCAGCCAAAGCATTATGACCACCCCATTATCAGCCAAAACATTATGACCACAACATGATCAGCCAAATCATTATGACTGCCCCATGATCAGCCAAAACATTATGACCACGCCATAATCAGCCAAATAATTATGACCCCCCCATGATCACCCAAAACATTATGTCCACCCCACGATCAGCCAAACCATTATGACCACAACATGATCAGCCAAAACATTATGACCACCCCATGATCAGCCAAAACATTATGTCCACCCCACGATCAGCCAAACCATTATGACCACAACATGATCAGCCAAAACATTATGACCACGCCATGATCAGCCAAAACATTATGTCCACCCCACGATCAGCCAAAACATTATGACCGCCCCATGATCAGCCAAAACATTATGTCCACCCCACGATCAGCCAAACCATTATGACCCCCCCATGATCAGCCAAACCATTATGACTCCCCCATGATCAGCCAAAACATTATGACCACGCCATAATCAGCCAAAATATTATGACCCCCCATGATCAGCCAAAACATTATGTCCACCCCACGATCAGCCAAAACATTATGACCACAACAAGATCAGCCAAAACATTATGATCACTAGTTGTAGCTTTTCTAGTTAAGTGTTTTTGCATAGCAAGACCACTTACTGTTATCTCACATATATATTATTAAGTGTTCTTGCATAGCAAGACCACTTACTGTTATCTCACATATATATTATTATTATTATAGCCAAATTTACCACCCTAACTCCTCCCACAGTTTTTACACTACATAGACAAGTAATATACCAAAACGTGCGGATTGTTCCCGAATGGCGTGCTATTACTTTGTGGAACGTTTCACCGAATGTTTCATGAAATATCGTCATTTTTGCAGCGAAATTGGTCCCATAGGAATGAATGGGGAAATGTTCAAAACTAGAGTGGGAGGTGACAAAAGCTGACAACCCCATGATCATACCACCCTAACTCCTCCCACAGCTTTTAAACTACATAGACAGTAATATACCGAAGGTGTGGATTGTTCCCGATTGGTGTGCTATTACTTTGTGGAACGTTTCGCCAAATTTTTCACGAAATATCGTAGTTTTTGCAGAAAATTGGTCCCATAGGAATGAATGGCGAAATGTTCAGTGTCATTTAATTGGTGTGCTATTACCTTGTGGAACTTTGTGAAAAGCTGAAAAATACCAGAGTGAATCCAGAATCAATGTCATTTAATTGGTGTGCTATTACTTTGTGGAACGTTTCGCCGAACGGTTCACGAAATATCGTTGTTTTTGCGGAGATATTGGTCCCATAGGAATGAATGGCGAAATGTTCAAAACTAGAGTGGTCGGTGACAAAAGCTGACAACCCCATGATCAGCCAAAACATTATGACCACCCCATGATCAGCCAAAACCTTATGACCGAAAATCTTTGAAAAAAAAATAATTTTTGAAAAAAAAATCATTTTTGGAAAAAAAAAAATCATTTTTGAAAAAAATAATAATTTTTGAAAGAAAAAAATAATAATTTTTGAAAAAAAAAAAAATTTTTGAAAAAAAAAAAAAATTTTTGAAAAAAAAAATTCATTTTTGAAAAAAAAAAATTTTTTGAAAAAAAAATCTTTGAAAAAAATAAAAAAATTTTAAAAATCATTTTTGGAAAAAAAAATTCATTTTTGAAAAAAAAAATTCATTTTTGAAAAAAAAAATCATTTTGGAAAGAAAAAAAAATCATTTTTGAAAAAAAAAAATCATTTTTGAAAAAAAAATCCTTTTTGAAAAAAAATAAATAATTTTTGAAAAAAATAAATCCTTTTTGAAAAAAAATAAATAATTTTTGAAAAAAATAAATCATTTTTGAAAAAAATAATAATAATTTTGAAAACAAAAACAAAATCATTTTTGAAAAAAAGTTCAGCTCTTTCAGCTAATGATGGGACTTCAACTGTTTTACTACTATTTATAAGTTTTAAAATATTAAGCTTTTTAACACTTTTCACAGTTAATCAAGCCTCTCCACCCCACCCAGTTACTCCGCCCACTCCAGTTGTAGAGGCAAGAACACTTTTCACAATTTCCCCAGAAATTGTAGCTTTTCTAGTTATTATTAAGTGGTCTTGCATAGCAAGACCACTTACTGTTATCTCACATATATATTATTAAGTGTTCTTGCATAGCAAGACCACTTACTGTTATCTCACATATATATTATTATTAGTGGGAATGCTTTAGCAGTCCCACTATTGTTATTCGTTTTTTTATTTATTTTTCTTATTATTATTCCGTACGTTTTTCGGTAATGCGTAACTTCTGCATACTTTCAGCTATTAAAACCATTCAACTATCAAAATGTTCGTCTCTTTTAGCTGAGGTGTGCTCTTTTTCAACTTTTTTTCTACCATTTATACTTTTTAAAATATTAAGCTTTTTATCACTTTTTTTTAACATTGAAGTCAATGGGAGCATGCTTGAAATCCTTAAATTTTTCTTCCGCTCCCAAAAGTTTCAGCTCCTTCATACTTTCACCTAGAGACACCAAACAAACTTTAAAATGTTCACAAAATATTCAGCTATCTGGCAATATCTTTTCAGTTTGATATCTTTTACAGTTTTTGAGAAAAAGCTTTTTGTTTAGAGGTCATTTCAAGAAATTTTAGCCATTAATCAGAGTGTACTGTGTGTGTTTTGTTGCCATGGTTACCAAAGCTTCTGTTATACACGGGGGGGAGGTGGCTGGAGCATCTCAGCTCTGATTACAGGGGAGGGGACAAAAGCTGAAAAATCAGAACATGATTTCTAAACTGCCACCACTCCCTCATTTTCAAGCCCACCTACACAAATCTTATATCAAAACGTTCAGCTATCCCTGCTGCCACTAAACATGTCCACGGCTAAGCCATAGTCCTGACAGTTTTCACAATATGACCATTTGTTTGCAACTCACACCGTCCATTGACATTCATTGAAACTACACTCTAGCCCCTTCAAATTTGAAGGGCAATTTCTAAACTGCGACCGTGCCTTCAATTTTAATATTTCAGAGACATACTATACATCAAAATCTAGGTCTGGGTCTTGTGATTCTCACAATATAAAGATCTTCGCTGTAGGATTTATAGTTTTTGGGAAAAAGCTTTTTGTTTAGAGGTCATTTCAGGAAATTTTAGCCATTAATCAGAGTGTACTGTGTGTGTTTTGTTGCCATGGTTACCAAAGCTTCTGTTATACACAGGGGGGGAGGTGGCTGGAGCATCTCAGCTTTGATTACAGAGCCCGGGGGAGGGGACAGACACACCATGTACTGATTTATAATAGAGGAATATGATGGGGCAGTTTTGATGGGGTAATTCTGATGGGGCAGTTTTGATGGTGGCAATATGATGGGGCAGTTTTGATGGTGGCAATATGATGGGGCTGTTTTGATAGGGCAATTCTGATGGGGCAGTTTTGATGGTGGCAATATGATGGTGCAGTTTTGATGGGGCAATTCTGATGGGGCAGTTTTGATGGTGGCAATATGATGGGACAGTTTTGATGGCAATATGATGGGGGCAATTTTGCTGGGGGCCATTTTAGCAATTCAGCATTCCCACGCATTTTCCCCAGGAAATGCATTTTCTAGTTCTTATTCTTATTATTCTTATTATTATTATAGCCAAATTTACCACCCTAACTCCTCCCACAGTTTTTACACTACATAGACAAGTAATATACCGAAACGTGCGGATTGTTCCCAAATGGTGTGCTATTATTTTGTGGAACGTTTCGCCGAATTGTTCACGAAATATCGTTATTTTTGCGGTGAAATTGGTCCCATAGGAATGAATGGGGAAACTAGAGTGGGAGGTGAAAAAAGCTGGAAAATCAGAACATGATTTCTAAACTGCTGCCACTCCCTCATTTTCAAGCCCACCTACACAAATCTTATATCAAAACGTTCAGCTATCCCTGCTGCCACTAAACATGTCCACGGCTAAGCCATAGTCCCGATAGTTTTCACAATATGACCATTTGTTTGCAACTCACGTCGTCCATTGACATTCATTGAAACTACACTCTAGCCCCTTCAAATTTGAAGGGCAATTTCTAAACTGTGACCGTGCCTTCAATTTTAATATTTCAGAGACACACTATGTATCAAAATCTAGGTCTGGGTCTTGTGATTCTCACAATATAAAGATCTTCGCTGTAGGATGTATAGTTTTTAAAATACGGCCATTTGTTTAGAGGTCATTTCAGGAAATTTTAGCCATTAATCAGAGTGTACTTTGTTTGTTTTGTTGCCATGGTTACCAAAGCTTCTGTTATACACAGGAGGGAGGTGGCTGGAGCATCTCAGCTCTGATTACAGAGCCCGGGGGAGGGGACAGACACACCATGTACTGATTTATAATAGAGGAATATGATGGGGCAGTTTTGATGGGGTGATTCTGATGGGGCAGTTTTGATGAAGTAGTATTTGGGAAGCATAAACAGGGCATGAGCGTTGCTAGGAAACAGTGGTTGTAAACACAAGATGCTGAGACACACCAAATGCATGTGACTTCATCTGCTAGACTTGATAATGCTTGTAGACTCCTCCCACAGTTTTTACACTACAGAGACAAGTAATATACCGAAACGAGCGGATTGTTCCCGATTGGTGTGTTATTACTTTGTGGAATGTTTCGCCGAATGGTCCACGAAATATCATCGTTTTTGCGGCGAAATTGGTCCCATAGGAATGAATGGCGAAATGTTCAAAACTAGAGTGGGAGGTGACAAATGCTGACAACCCCATGATCAGCCAAAACATTATGACCACCCCATGATCAGCCAAAACATTATGACCGCCCCATGTAAAAAAAAAAAAATATTTTTGAAAAAAAAAAAAGTCATTTTTGAAAAAAAAAATCATTTTGAAAAAAAAAATATATTCTTGAAAAAAAAATATATTTTTGAAAAAAAATATATATTTTTGAAAAAAAAATATATTTTTGAAAAAAAAAATATATTTTTGAAAAAAAATATATATTTTTGAAAAAAAAAATTTTTGAAAAAAAAAAATATATATATTTTGTGAAAAAAAAATCACTTTTGAAAAAAAAAAATCATTTTTGAAAAAAAAAATCATTTTTGAAAAAAAAAATGTTTGTGCTCTTTCATCTAATGATGAGACTTCAACTTTTTTACTACTATTTATACTTTTTAAAATATTAAGCTTTTTAACGCTTTTCACAGGAGCTCCAGCCACTCCAACCACACAACAGTTACTCAAGCCACTCCACCCAGTTACTCCGCCCACTCCAGTTGTAGAGGCAAGAACACTTTCACAATTTCACCAGAAATTGTACCTTTTCTAGTTCTTATTAGTGGGAGTGCTTTAGCAGTCCCACTATTGTTATTCGTTTTTTTATTTATTTTTCTTATTCTTCCGTACGTTTTTTGGTAATGCGTAACTTCTGCATACTTTCAGCTATTAAAACCGTTCAACTATCAAAATGTTCGTCTCTTTTAGCTGAGGTGTGCTCTTTTTCAACTTTTTTTCTACCATTTATACTTTTTAAAATATTAAGCTTTTTATCACTTTTTTTAACATTGAAGTCAATGGGAGCATGCTTGAAATCCTTAAATTTTTCTTCCGCTCCCAAAAGTTTCAGCTCCTTCATACTTTCACCTAGAGACACCAAACAAACTTTAAAATGTTCACAAAATATTCAGCTATCTGGCTATATCTTTTCAGTTTGATATCTTTTACAGTTTTTGAGAAAAAGCTTTTTGTTTAGAGGTAATTTCAAGAAATTTTAGCCATTAATCAGAGTGTACTGTGTGTGTTTTGTTGCCATGGTTACCAAAGCTTCTGTTATACACAGGGGGGGAGGTGGCTGGAGCATCTCAGCTCTGATTAGAGCCCAGGGGAGGGGACAAAAGCTGAAAAATCAGAACATGATTTCTAAACTGCCGCCACTCCCTCATTTTCAAGCCCACCTACACAAATCTTATATCAAAACGTTCAGCTATCCCTGCTGCCACTAAACATGTCCACGGCTAAGCCATAGTCCTGATAGTTTTCACAATATGACCATTTGTTTGCAACTCACACCGTCCATTGACATTCATTGAAACTACACTCTAGCCCCTTCAAATTTGAAGGGCAATTTCTAAACTGCGACCGTGCCTTCAATTTTAATATTTCAGAGACATGTATCAAAATCTAGGTCTGGGTCTTGTGATTCTCACAATATAAAGATCTTCGCTGTAGGATGTATAGTTTTTAAAATACGGCCATTTGTTTAGAGATCATTTCAGGAAATTTTAGCCATTAATCAGAGTGTACTGTTAATGTTTGTTTTGTTGCCATGGTTACCAAAGCTTCTGTTATACACAGGGGGGGAGGTGGCTGGAGCATGTCAGCTCTGATTACAGAGTCCGGGGGAGGGGACAGACCCACCATGTACTGATTTATAATAGAGGAATATGATGGGGCAGTTTTGATGGGGTAATTCTGATGGGGCAGTTTTGATGGTGGCAATATGATGGGGCAGTTTTGATGGTGGCAATATGATGGGGCAGTTTTGATGGTGGCAATATGATGGGGCTGTTTTGATGGTGGCAATATGATGGTGCAGTTTTGATGGGGCAATTCTGATGGGGCAGTTTTGATGGTGGCAATATGATGGTGCAGTTTTGATGGGGCAATTCTGATGGGGCAGTTTTGATGGTGGCAATATGATGGGACAGTTTTGATGGCAATATGATGGGGGCAATTTTGCTGGGGGCCGTTTTAGCAATTCAGCATTCCCACGCATTTTCCCCAGGAAATGCATTTTCTAGTTATTTTTAATCTACTTAATTAGTGGGACTGCTTTAGCAGTCCCACTATTGTTATTCGATTTTATTTATTTTTAAACTTAATTTTAATTTTATTCCGTACGTTTTTTGGTTCTGCGTAACTTCTGCATACTTTCAGCTATTAAAACCATTCAAATATCAAAATGTTCGTTTCTTTTAGCTGAGGTGTGCTCTTTTTCAACTTTTTTTCTACCATTTATACTTTTTAAAATATTAAGCTTTTTAACACTTTTTTTTAACATTGAAGTCAATGGGAGCATGCTTGAAATCCTTAAATTCTTCTTCCGCTCCCAAAAGTTTCAGCTCCTTCATACTTTCACCTAGAGACACCAAACAAACTTTAAAATGTTCACAAAATATTCAGCTATCTGGCTATATCTTTTCAGTTTGATATCTTTTACAGTTTTTGAGAAAAAGCTTTTTGTTTAGAGGTCATTTCAAGAAATTTTAGCCATTAATCAGAGTGTACTGTGTGTGTTTTGTTGCCATGGTTACCAAAGCTTCTGTTATACACAAGGGGGAGGTGGCTGGAGCATCTCAGCTCTGATTAGAGCCCAGGGGAGGGGACAAAAGCTGGAAAATCAGAACATGATTTCTAAACTGCCGCCACTCCCTCATTTTCAAGCCCACCTACACAAATCTTATATCAAAATGTTCAGCTATCCCTGCTGCCACTAAACATGTCCACGGTTAAGCCATAGTCCTGATAGTTTTCACAATATGACCATTTGTTTGCAACTCACGCCGTCCATTGACATTCATTGAAACTACACTCTAGCCCCTTCAAATTTGAAGGGCAATTTCTAAACTGCGACCGTGCCTTCAATTTTAATATTTCAGAGACATACTATGTATCAAAATCTAGGTCTGGGTCTTGTGATTCTCACAATATAAAGATCTTCGCTGTAGGATGTATAGTTTTTAAAATACGGCCATTTGTTTAGAGGTCATTTCAGGAAATTTTAGCCATTAATCAGAGTGTACTGTTTGTTTTGTTGCCATGGTTACCAAAGCTTCTGTTATACACAGGGGGGGAGGTGGCTGGAGCATCTCAGCTTAGATTACAGAGCCCGGGGGAGGGGACAGACACACCATGTACTGATTTATAATAGAGGAATATGATGGGGCAGTTTTGATGGGGTAATTCTGATGGGGCAGTTTTGATGGTGGCAATATGATGGGGCAGTTTTGATGGTGGCAATATGATGGGGCTGTTTTGATAGGGCAATTCTGATGGGGCAGTTTTGATGGTGGCAATATGATGGGACAGTTTTGATGGCAATATGATGGGGGCAATTTTGCTGGGGGCCGTTTTAGCAATTCAGCATTCCCACGCATTTTCCCCAGGAAATGCATTTTCTAGTTTTAATTTTAATTTTATTCCGTACGTTTTTTGGTTCTGCGTAACTTCTGCATACTTTCAGCTATTAAAACCATTCAACTATCAAAATGTTCGTCTCTTTTAGCTGAGGTGTGCTCTTTTTCAACTTTTTTTCTACCATTTATACTTTTTAAAATATTAAGCTTTTTATCACTTTTTTTTAACATTAAAGTCAATGGGAGCATGCTTGAAATCCTTAAATTCTTCTTCCGCTCCCAAAAGTTTCAGCTCCTTCATACTTTCACCTAGAGACACCAAACACGCTTTAAAATGTTCACAAAATATTCAGCTATCTGGCTATATCTTTTCAGTTTGATATCTTTTACCGTTTTTGAGAAAAAGCTTTTTGTTTAGAGGTCATTTCAGGAAATTTTAGCCATTAATCAGAGTGTACTGTGTTTGTTTTGTTGCCATGGTTACCAAAGCTTCTGTTATACACAGGGGGGGAGGTGGCTGGAGCATCTCAGCTCTGAATACAGAGCCCGGGGGAGGGGACAGACACACCATGTACTGATTTATAATAGAGGAATATGATGGGGCAGTTTTGATAAGGCAATTCTGGTGGGGCAGTTTTGATGGGGCAATTATGATGGGGCAGTTTTGATAGTGGCAATATGACGGGGCAGTTTTGATGGGGCAATTCTGATGGGGCAGTTTTGATGGTGGCAATATGATGGGGCTGTTTTGATGGTGGCAATATGATGGTGCAGTTTTGATGGGGCAATTCTGATGGGGCAGTTTTGATGGTGGCAATATGATGGTGCAGTTTTGATAGGGCAATTCTGATGGGGCAGTTTTGATGGTGGCAATATGATGGGGCAGTTTTGATGGGGACAATTTTAATGGAGCAGTTTTAAAGGTGGCAATATGATGGGGCAGTTTTGATAGTGGCAATATGATGGGGCAGTTTTGATGGGGCAATTCTGATGGGGCAGTTTTGATGGTGGCAATATGATGGGGCAGTTTTAATGGGGACAATTTTGATGGGGCAATTCTGATGGGACAGTTTTGATGGTGGCAATATGATGGGGCAGTTTTGATGGGGCAATTCTGATGGAGCAGTTTTAAAGGTGGCAATATGATGGGGAAGTTTTAATGGGGACAATTTTGATGGGGCAGTTTTGATGGCAGTATGATGGGGCAAAAAAAATATATATTTTTGAAAAAAAAAATTATTTTTGAAAAAAAAAAATTATTTTTGAAAAAAAAAAACTATTTTTGAAAAAAAAAAAATATTTTTGAAAAAAAAAATTATTTTTGAAAAAAAAAATCATTTTTGAAAAAAATTAAATATTTTTGAAAAAAAATTATTTTTGAAAAAAAAAAATATTTTTGAAAAAAAAAAAATCATTTTTGAAAAAAAAAAAATATTTTTGAAAAAAAAAAAATTATTTTTGAAAAAAAAAAAAATATTTTTGAAAAAAAAAAATTATTTTTGAAAAAAAATATATATATATTTTTGAAAAAAAAAAATTGAGCAATTCTGATGCGGCAGTTTTGATGGTGGCAATATGATGGGGCAGTTTTAATGGGGACAATTTTGATGGGGCAGTTTTGATGGTGGCAATATGATGGGGCAGTTTTAATGGGGACAATTTTGATGGGGCAATTCTGATGGGCAGTTTTGATGGTGGCAATATGATGGGGCAGTTTTGATGGGGCAATTCTGATGGGGCAGTTTTGATGGTGGCAATATGATGGGGCAGTTTTGATGGGGACAATTTTTATGGAGCAGTTTTAAAGGTGGCAATATGATGGGGCAGTTTTAATGGGGACAATTTTGATGGGGCAGTTTTGATGGCAGTATGATGGGGCAAAAAAAATATATATTTTTGAAAAAAAAATTATTTTTGAAAAAAAAAATTATTTTTGAAAAAAAAAATTATTTTTGAAAAAAAAAAATATTTTTGAAAAAAAAAATTATTTTTGAAAAAAAAAATCATTTTTGAAAAAAAAAAATATTTTTGAAAAAAAATAAATATTTTTGAAAAAAAAAATTATTTTTGAAAAAAAAAAATATTTTTGAAAAAAAAAAACAATCATTTTTGAAAAAAAAAATATTTTTGAAAAAAAAAATATTTTTGAAAAAAAATAAAATAATTTTTGAAAAAAAAAAAAATTATTTTTGAAAAAAAAAAATTATTTTTGAAAAAAAAAAAATATATTTTTTTGAAAAAAAAAATGGAGCTATTCTGATGCGGCAGTTTTGATGGTGGCAATATGATGGGGCAGTTTTAATGGGGACAATTTTGATGGGGCAATTCTGATGGGGCAGTTTTGATGGCGGCCGTTTTAGCAATTTAGCTATTCAGCATTCCCACGCATTTTCCTCAGGAAATGCATTTTCTAGTTAGTGGGAATGCTTTAGCAGTCCCACTATTGTTATTCGATTTTATTTATTTTTAAACTTAATTTTAATTTCTAATTTTATTCCGTACGTTTTTCGGTAATGCGTAACTTCTGCATACTTTCAGCTATTAAAACCATTCAACTATCAAAATGTTCGTCTCTTTTAGCTGAGGTGTGCTCTTTTCCAACTTTTTATCTACCATTTATACTTTTTAAAATATTAAGCTTTTTAACACTTTTATTTAACATTGAAGTCAATGGGAGCATGCTTGAAATCCTTAAATTTTTCTTCCGCTTCCAAAAGTTTCAGCTCCTTCATACTTTCACCTAGAGACACCAAACAAACTTTAAAATGTTCACAAAATATTCAGCTATCTGGCTATATCTTTTCAGTTTGATATCTTTTACAGTTTTTGAGAAAAAGCTTTTTGTTTAGAGGTCATTTCAGGAAATTTTAGCCATTAATCAGAGTGTACTGTGTTTGTTTTGTTGCCATGGTTACCAAAGCTTCTGTTATACACAGGGGGGGAGGTGGCTGGAGCATCTCAGCTCTGATTACAGAGCCCAGGGGGAGGGGACAAAAGCTGAAAAATCAGAACATGATTTCTAAACTGCCGCCACTCCCTCATTTTCAAGCCCACCTACACAAATCTTATATCAAAACGTTCAGCTATCCCTGCTGCCACTAAACATGTCCACGGCTAAGCCATAGTCCTGATAGTTTTCACAATATGACCATTTGTTTGCAACTCACACCGTCCATTGACATTCATTGAAACTACACTCTAGCTCCTTCAAATTTGAAGGGCAATTTCTAAACTGCGACCGTGCCTTCAATTTTAATATTTCAGAGACATACTATGTATCAAAATCTAGGTCTGGGTCTTGTGATTCTCACAATATAAAGATCTTCACTGTAAGATGTATAGTTTTTAAAATACGGCCATTTGTTTAGAGGTCATTTCAGGAAATTTTAGCCATTAATCAGAGTGTACTGTGTGTGTTTTGTTGCCATGGTTACCAAAGCTTCTGTTATACACAGGGGGGGAGGTGGCTGGAGCATCTCAGCTCTGATTACAGAGCCCGGGGGAGGGGACAGACACACCATGTACTGATTTATAATAGAGGAATATGATGGGGCAGTTTTGATGGGGTAATTCTGATGGGGCAGTTTTGATGGTGGCAATATGATGGGGCAGTTTTGATGGTGGCAATATGATGGGGCTGTTTTGATAGGGCAATTCTGATGGGGCAGTTTTGATGGTGGCAATATGATGGGACAGTTTTGATGGCAATATGATGGGGGCAATTTTGCTGGGGGCCGTTTTAGCAATTCAGCATTCCCACGCATTTTCCCCAGGAAATGCATTTTCTAGTTATTTTTAATCTACTTAATTAGTGGGACTGCTTTAGCAGTCCCACTATTGTTATTCGATTTTATTTATTTTTAAACTTAATTTTAATTTTAATTTTATTCCGTACGTTTTTTGGTTCTGCGTAACTTCTGCATACTTTCAGCTATTAAAACCATTCAACTATCAAAATGTTCGTCTCCTTTAGCTGATGTGTGCTCTTTTTCAACTTTTTATCTACCATTTATACTTTTTAAAATATTAAGCTTTTTATCACTTTTTTTTAACATTGAAGTCAATGGGACCATGCTTGAAATCCTTAAATTCTTCTTCCGCTCCAAAAGTTTCAGTTCCTTCATACTTTCACCTAGAGACACCAAACAAACTTTAAAATGTTCACAAAATATTCAGCTATCTGGCTATATCTTTTTAGTTTGATATCTTTTACAGTTTTTGAGAAAAAGCTTTTTGTTTAGAGGTCATTTCAGGAAATTTTAGCCATTAATCAGAGTGTACTGTGTTTGTTTTGTTGCCATGGTTACCAAAGCTTCTGTTATACACGGGGGGAGGTGGCTGGAGCATCTCAGCTCTGAATACAGAGCCCGGGGGAGGGGACAGACTCACGATGTACTGATTATAATAGAGGAATATGATGGGGCAGTTTTGATAGGGCAAATCTGATGGGGCAGTTTTGATGGGGCAATTATGATGGGGCAATTATGATGGGGCAGTTTTGATGGTGGCAATATGATGGGCAGTTTTGATAGGACAATTCTGATGGGGCAGTTTTGATGGTGGCAATATGATGGGGCAGTTTTGATGGTGGCAATATGATGGGCAGTTTTGATGGGGCAATTCTGATGGGGCAGTTTTGATGGTGGCAATATGATGGGGCAGTTTTGATGGGGACAATTTTAATGGAGCAGTTTTAAAGGTGGCAATATGATGGGGCAGTTTTGATGGGGGCAGTTTTGATGGTGGCAATATGATGGGGCAGTTTTGATGGGGCAATTCTGATGGGGCAGTATTGATGGTGGCAATATGATGGGGCAGTTTTAATGGGGACAATTTTGATGGGGCAATTCTGATGGGGCAGTTTTGATGGCAGTATGATGGGGCAGTTTTGATGGCGGCCATTTTAGCAATTTAGCTATTCAGCATTCCCACGCATTTTCCCCAGGAAATGCATTTTTTTGTTTTAATTTTAATTTTATTCCGTACGTTTTTTGGTTCTGCGTAACTTCTGCATACTTTCAGCTATTAAAACCATTCAACTATCAAAATGTTCGTCTCTTTTAGCTGAGGTGTGCTCTTTTTCAACTTTTTTTCTACCATTTATACTTTTTAAAATATTAAGCTTTTTATCACTTTTTTTTAACATTGAAGTCTATGGGAGCATGCTTGAAATCCTTAAATTCTTCTTCCGCTCCCAAAAGTTTCAGCTCCTTCATACTTTCACCTACAGACACCAAACAAACTTTAAAATGTTCACAAAATATTCAGCTATCTGGCTATATCTTTTCAGTATGATATCTTTTACAGTTTTTGAGAAAAAGCTTTTTGTTTAGAGGTCAGTTCAGGAAATTTTAGCCATTAATCAGAGTGTACTGTGTTTGTTTCGTTGCCATGGTTACCAAAGCTTCTGTTATACACAAGGGGGGAGGTGGCTGGAGCATCTCAGCTTTGATTACAGAGCCCGGGGGAGGGGACAGACACACCATGTACTGATTTATAATAGAGGAATATGATGGGGCAGTTTTGATGGGGCAGTTTTGATGGGGCAGTTTTGATGGTGGCAATATGATGGGGTAGTTTTGATAGGGCAATTCTGATGGGGCAGTTTTGATGGGGCAGTTTTGATGGTGGCAATATGATGGGGTAGTTTTGATAGGGCAATTCTGATGGGGCAGTTTCATGGTGGCAATATGATGGGGCAGTTTTGATGGGGCAATTCTGATGGGTCAGTTTTGATGGTGGCAATATGATGGGGCAGTTTTGATGGGGCAATTCTGATGGGGCAGTTTTGATGGGGCAATTCTGATGGGGCAGTTTTGTAGGTGGCAATATGATGGGGCAGTTTTGATGGTGGCAATATGATGGGGCAGTTTTGATGGGACAATTCTGATGGGGCAGTTTTGATGGTGGCAATATGATGGGCAGTTTTGATGGGACAATTTTGATGGGGCAGTTTTGATGGCAATATGATGGGGCAGTTTTGATGGGACAATTTTGATGGGGCAGTTTTGATGGCAATATGATGGGGGCAGTTTTGATGGTGGCAATATGATGGGGCAGTTTTGATGGTGGTAATATGATGGGGCAATTCTAATGGGGCAGTTTTGATGGCAATATGATGGGGGCAGTTTTGATGGTGGTAATATGATGGGGCAGTTTTGATGGTGGTAATATGATGGGGCAATTCTGATGGGGCAGTTTTGATGGTGGCAATATGATGGGGCAGTTTTGATGGGGCAATTCTGATGGTGGCAATATGATGGGACAATTTTGATGGAGCAATTCTGATGGTGCAGTTTTGATGGTGGTAATATGATGGGGCAGTTTTAATGGGGACAATTTTGATGGGGCAATTCTGATGGGGCAGTTTTGATGGCAGTATGATGGGGCAATTTTGATGGCGGCCGTTTTAGCAATTTAGCTATTCAGCAATTATTTTTGAAAAAAAATAAAATTATTTTTGAAAAAAAAAAAATTACCTTTGAAAAAAAATATATATTTTTGAAAAAAAAAAATTATTTTTGAAAAAAAAAGAGGAATATGATGGGGCAGTTTTGATGGGGTAATTCTGATGGGGCAGTTTTGATGGTGGCAATATGATGGGGCAGTTTTGATGGTGGCAATATGATGGGGCTGTTTTGATAGGGCAATTCTGATGGTACAGTTTTGATGGTGGCAATATGATGGTGCAGTTTTGATGGGGCAATTCTGATGGGGCAGTTTTGATGGTGGCAATATGATGGGACAGTTTTGATGGCAATATGATGGGGGCAATTTTGCTGGGGGCCGTTTTAGCAATTCAGCATTCCCACGCATTTTCCCCAGGAAATGCATTTTCTAGTTAGTGAGACTGCTTTAGCAGTCCCACTATTGTTATTCGATTTTATTTATTTTTAAACTTAATTTTAATTTTAATTTTATTCCGTACGTTGTTTGGTTCTGCGTAACTTCTGCATACTTTCAGCTATTAAAACCATTCAAATATCAAAATGTTCGTCTCTTTTAGCTGAGGTGTGCTCTTTTTCAACTTTTTTTCTACCATTTATACTTTTTAAAATATTAAGCTTTTTAACACTTTTTTTAACATTGAAGTCAATGGGAGCATGCTTGAAATCCTTAAATTCTTCTTCCGCTCCCAAAAGTTTCAGCTCCTTCATACTTTCACCTAGAGACACCAAACAAACTTTAAAATGTTCACAAAATATTCAGCTATCTGGCTATATCTTTTCAGTTTGATATCTTTTACAGTTTTTGAGAAAAAGCTTTTTGTTTAGAGGTCATTTCAAGAAATTTTAGCCATTAATCAGAGTGTACTGTTTGTTTTGTTGCCATGGTTACCAAAGCTTCTGTTATACACAGGGGGGGAGGTGGCTGGAGCATCTCAGCTCTGATTACAGAGCCCGGGGGAGGGGACAGACACACCATGTATTGATTTATAATAGAGGAATATGATGGGGCAGTTTTGATAAGGCAATTCTGATGGGGCAGTTTTGATGGGGCAATTATGATGGGGCAGTTTTGATAGTGGCAATATGACGGGGCAGTTTTGATGGGGCAATTCTGATGGGGCAGTTTTGATGGTGGCAATTCTGATGGGGCAATTTTGATGGTGGCAATATGATGGGGCAGTTTTGATAGGGCAATTCTGATGGGGCAGTTTTGATGGGGCAGTTTTGATGGCCGTATGATGAGGCAGTTTTGATGGCGGCCATTTTAGAAATTTAGCTATTCAGCAATTATTATAGAAAAAAAATTATTTTTGAAAAAAAAAAATATTTTTGAAAAAAAAAATTATTTTTGAAAAAAAAAATTATTTTTGAAAAAAAATATTTTTGAAAAAAAAAATTATTTTTGAAAAAAAAAATTATTTTGGAAAAAAAAAAATTATTTTTGAAAAAAAAAATATTTTTGAAAAAAAAAATATTTTTGAAAAAAAAAATTTTTTTGAAAAAAAAAAAATTTTTTTGAAAAAAAAAAATTATTTTTGAAAAAAAAAATTATTTTTGAAAAAAAAAATTATTTTTGAAAAACAAAAATTACTTTTTGAAAAAAAAAATACTTTTGAAAAAAGAATTACTTTTAGTTTTGATGGGGCAATTCTGATGGGGACAATTTTGATGGGGCAATTCTAATGGGGCAGTTTTGATGGCAATATGATGGGGCAATTTTGATGGCGGCCGTTTTAGCAATTTAGCTATTCAGCATTCCCATGCATTTTCCCCAGGAAATGCATTTTCTAGTTATTTTTAATCTACTTAATTTTAATTTTAATTTTATTCCGTACGTTTTTTGGTTCTGCGTAACTTCTGCATACTTTCAGCTATTAAAACCATTCAACTATCAAAATGTTCGTCTCTTTTAGCTGAGGTGTGCTCTTTTTCAACTTTTTTTCTACCATTTATACTTTTTAAAATATTAAGCTTTTTATCACTTTTTTTTAACATTGAAGTCTATGGGAGCATGCTTGAAATCCTTAAATTCTTCTTCCGCTCCCAAAAGTTTCAGCTCCTTCATACTTTCACCTACCGACACCAAACAAACTTTAAAATGTTCACAAAATATTCAGCTATCTGGCTATATCTTTTCAGTTTGATATCTTTTACAGTTTTTGAGAAAAAGCTTTTTGTTTAGAGGTCAGTTCAGGAAATTTTAGCCATTAATCAGAGTGTACTGTGTTTGTTTCGTTGCCATGGTTACCAAAGCTTCTGTTATACACAAGGGGGGGAGGTGGCTGGAGCATCTCAGCTTTGATTACAGAGCCCGGGGGAGGGGACAGACACACCATGTACTGATTTATAATAGAGGAATATGATGGGGCAGTTTTGATGGGGCAGTTTTGATGGTGGCAATATGATGGGGTAGTTTTGATAGGGCAATTCTGATGGGGCAGTTTTGATGGGGCAGTTTTGATGGTGGCAATATGATGGGGTAGTTTTGATAG
This sequence comes from Aquarana catesbeiana, assembly GCF_042186555.1. Taxonomy (NCBI): domain Eukaryota; kingdom Metazoa; phylum Chordata; class Amphibia; order Anura; family Ranidae; genus Aquarana; species Aquarana catesbeiana. The sequence continues at coordinate 13,515,455 of NC_133330.1, forward strand.
GGCAATTCTGATGGGGCAGTTTTGATGGGGCAATTCTGATGGGTCAGTTTTGATGGTGGCAATATGATGGGGCAGTTTTGATGGGGCAATTCTGATGGGGCAGTTTTGATGGGGCAATTCTGATGGGGCAGTTTTGTAGGTGGCAATATGATGGGGCAGTTTTGATGGTGGCAATATGATGGGGCAGTTTTGATGGGACAATTCTGATGGGGCAGTTTTGATGGTGGCAATATGATGGGGCAGTTTTGATCGGACAATTTTGATGGGGCAGTTTTGATGGCAATATGACGGGGCAGTTTTGATGGGACAATTTTGATGGGGCAGTTTTGATGGCAATATGATGGGGGCAGTTTTGATGGTGGCAATATGATGGGGCAGTTTTGATGGTGGTAATATGATGGGGCAATTCTAATGGGGCAGTTTTGATGGCAATATGATGGGGGCAGTTTTGATGGTGGTAATATGATGGGGCAGTTTTGATGGTGGTAATATGATGGGGCAATTCTGATGGGGCAGTTTTGATGGTGGCAATATGATGGGGCAGTTTTGATGGGGCAATTCTGATGGTGGCAATATGATGGGACAATTTTGATGGAGCAATTCTGATGGTGCAGTTTTGATGGTAGCAATATGATGGGGCAGTTTTAATGGGGACAATTTTGATGGGGCAATTCTGATGGGGCAGTTTTGATGGCAGTATGATGGGGCAATTTTGATGGCGGCCGTTTTAGCAATTTAGCTATTCAGCAATTATTTTTGAAAAAAAAAAATTATTTTTGAAAAAAAAAAAATTACTTTTGAAAAAAAATATATATTTTTGAAAAAAAAAAATTATTTTTGAAAAAAAAAAATTATTTTTGAAAAAAAAAAAATTATTTTTGAAAAAAATATATATATTTTTTAAAAAAAAATATTTTTGAAAAAAAAAATATATTTTTGAAAAAAAATCATTTTTGAAAAAAAAAATCATTTTTGAAAAAAAAATTCATAATTTTTGAAAAAAAAATCTAAATTTTTGAAAAAAATGTTCAGCTCTTTCAGCTAATGATGAGACTTCAACTTTTTTACTTCTATTTATACTTTTTAAAATATTAAGCTTTTTAACACTTTTCAAAGGAGCTCCAGCCACTCCAACCACAGAACAGTTACTCCAGCCACTCCACCCAGTTACTCCGCCCACTCCAGTTGTAGAGGCAAGAACACTTTTCACAATTTCCCCAGAAATTGTAGCTTTTTCTAGTTAAGTGTTCTTGCATAGCAAGACCATTTACTGTTATCTCACATATATATTATTATTATTAGTGGGACTGCTTTAGCAGTCCCACTATTGTTATTCGATTTTATTTATTTTTATTAATTTTAATTTTAATTTTATTCCGTACGTTTTTTGGTTCTGCATAACTTCTGCATACTTTCAGCTATTAAAACCATTCAAATATCAAAATGTTCGTCTCTTTTAGCTGAGGTGTGCTCTTTTTCAACTTTTTTTCTACCATTTATACTTTTTAAAATATTAAGCTTTTTAACACTTTTTTTTTAACATTGAAGTCAATGGGAGCATGCTTGAAATCCTTAAATTCTTCTTCCGCTCCCAAAAGTTTCAGCTCCTTCATACTTTCACCTAGAGACACCAAACAAACTTTAAAATGTTCACAAAATATTCAGCTATCTGGCTATATCTTTCCAGTTTGATATCTTTTACCGTTTTTGAGAAAAAGCTTTTTGTTTAGAGGTCATTTCAGGAAATTTTAGCCATTAATCAGAGTGTACTGTGTTTATTTTGTTACCATGGTTACCAAAGCTTCTGTTATACACAGGGGGGGAGGTGGCTGGAGCATCTCAGCTCTGATTACAGAGCCCGGGGGAGGGGACAGACACACCATGTACTGATTTATAATAGAGGAATATGATGGGGCAGTTTTGATAGGGCAATTCTGATGGGGCAGTTTTGATGGTGGCAATATGATGGGGCTGTTTTGATGGTGGCAATATGATGGGGCAGTTTTGATGGGGCAATTCTGATGGGGCAGTTTTGATGGTGGCAATATGATGGGGCTGTTTTGATGGGGCAATTCTGATGGGGCAGTTTTGATGGTGGCAATATGATGGGGCAGTTTTGATTGGGCAATTCTGATGGGGCAGTTTTGATGGGGCAATTATGATGGGGCAGTTTTGATGGTGGCAATATGATGGGGCAATTTTGATGGGGCAATTCTGATGGGGCAGTTTTGATGGTGGCAATATGATGGGGCAGTTTTGATAGGGCAATTCTGATGGGGCAGTTTTCATGATGGCAATATGATGGGGCAGTTTTGATGGGGCAATTCTGATGGGGCAGTTTTGATGGTGGCAATATGATGGGGCAGTTTTGATGGGGCAATTCTGATGGGGCAGTTTTGATGGGGCAATTCTGATGGGGCAGTTTTGATGGGGCAATTCTGATGGAGCAGTTTTGATGGTGGCAATATGATGGGGCAGTTTTGATGGGGCAATTCTGATGGGGCAGTTTTGATGGTGGCAATATGATGGGGCAGTTTTGATGGCAATATGATGGGGGCAGTTTTGCTGGGGGCCATTTTAGCAATTCAGCATTCCCACGCATTTTCCCCAGGAAATGCATTTTCTAGTCCCACTGTTGTTGTTTGATTTTATTAGTGGGAATGCTTTAGCAGTCCCACTATTGTTATTCGATTTTATTTATTTTTAAACTTAATTTTAATTTTAATTTTATTCCGTACGTTTTTTGGTTCTGCGTAACTTCTGCATACTTTCAGCTATTAAAACCATTCAAATATCAAAATGTTCGTCTCTTTTAGCTGAGGTGTGCTCTTTTTCAACTTTTTTTCTACCATTTATACTTTTTAAAATATTAAGCTTTTTAACACTTTTTTTTTAACATTGAAGTCAATGGGAGCATGCTTGAAATCCTTAAATTCTTCTTCCGCTCCCAAAAGTTTCAGCTCCTTCATACTTTCACCTAGAGACACCAAACAAACTTTAAAATGTTCACAAAATATTCAGCTATCTGGCTATATCTTTTCAGTTTGATATCTTTTACAGTTTTTGAGAAAAAGCTTTTTGTTTAGAGGTCATTTCAAGAAATTTTAGCCATTAATCAGAGTGTACTGTTTGTTTTGTTGCCATGGTTACCAAAGCTTCTGTTATACACAGGGGGGGAGGTGGCTGGAGCATCTCAGCTCTGATTACAGAGCCCGGGGGAGGGGACAGACACACCATGTACTGATTTATAATAGAGGAATATGATGGGGCAGTTTTGATAAGGCAATTCTGGTGGGGCAGTTTTGATGGGGCAATTATGATGGGGCAGTTTTGATAGTGGCAATATGACGGGGCAGTTTTGATGGGGCAATTCTGATGGGGCAGTTTTGATGGTGGCAATATGATGGGGCAGTTTTGATAGGGCAATTCTGATGGGGCAGTTTTGATGGTGGCAATATGATGGGGCAGTTTTGATAGGGCAATTCTGATGGGGCAGTTTTGATGGGGCAGTTTTGATGGCCGTATGATGAGGCAGTTTTGATGGCGGCCATTTTAGCAATTTAGCTATTCAGCAATTATTATAGAAAAAAAATTATTTTTGAAAAAAAAAATTATTTTTGAAAAAAAATATTTTTGAAAAAAAAAATTATTTTTGAAAAAAAAAAAATTATTTTTGAAAAAAAAAAATATTTTTGAAAAAAAAAATATTTTTGAAAAAAAAATTTTTTTTGAAAAAAAAAATTATTTTTGAAAAAAAAAATTATTTTTGAAAAACAAAAATTACTTTTTGAAAAAAAAAAAAATACTTTTGAAAAAAGAATTACTTTTAGTTTTGATGGGGCAATTCTGATGGGGACAATTTTGATGGGGCAATTCTAATGGGGCAATTTTGATGGCAATATGATGGGGCAGTTTTGATGGCGGCCGTTTTAGCAATTTAGCTATTCAGCATTCCCACGCATTTTCCCCAGGAAATGCATTTTCTAGTTTATTTTATTATTCCGTACTTTTTTGGCTCTGCGTAACTCCTGCATACTTTCAGCTATTAAAACCATTCAACTATTAAAATGTTCGTCTCTTTTAACTGATGTGTGCTCTTTTTCAACTTTTTTTCTACCATTTATACGTTTTAAAATATTCAGCTTTTTTACACTTTTTTTTAACATTGAAGTCAATGGGAGCATGTTTCAGATCCTTAAAATCTTCTTCCGCTCCCAAAAGTTTCAGCTCCTTCATACTTTCACCTACAGACGCCAAACAAACTTTAAAATGTTCACAAAATATTCAGCTATCTGGCTATATCTTTTCAGTTTGATATCTTTTACAGTTTTTGAGAAAAAGCTTTTTGTTTAGAGGTCATTTCAGGAAATTTTAGCCATTAATCAGAGTGTACTGTGTTTGTTTTGTTGCCATGGTTACCAAAGTTTTTGTTATACACAGGGGGGGAGGTGGCTGGGCAATCTCAGCTCTGATTACAGAGCCGGGGGAGGGGACAGACACACCATGTACTGATTTATAATAGAGGAATATGATGGGGCAGTTTTGATAGGGCAATTCTGATGGGGCAGTTTTGATGGGGCAATTATGATGGGGCAGTTTTGATGGTGGCAATATGATGGGGCAGTTTTGATAGGGCAATTCTGATGGGGCAGTTTTGATGGTGGCAATATGATGGGGCAGTTTTGATGGGGCAATTCTGATGGGGCAGTTTTGATGGTGGCAATATGATGGGGCTGTTTTGATGGGGCAATTCTGATGGGGCAGTTTTGATGGTGGCAATATGATGGGGCATTTTTGATGGGGCAATTCTGATGGGGCAGTTTTGATGGGGCAATTCTGATGGGGCAGTTTTGATGGTGGCAATATGATGGGGCAGTTTTGATAGGGCAATTCTGATGGGGCAGTTTTGATGGGGGCAGTTTTGATGGTGGCAATATGATGGGGCAGTTTTGATGGGGCAATTCTGATGGGGCAGTTTTGATGGTGGCAATATGATGGGGCAGTTTTGATGGGGACAATTTTGATGGGGCAATTCTAATGGGGCAGTTTTGATGGCAATATGATGGATCAGTTTTGATGGTGGCAATATGATGGGGCAGTTTTGATGGTGGTAATATGATGGGGCAGTTTTGATGGGGCAATTCTGATGGTGGCAATATGATGGGACAAATTTGATAGAGCAATTCTGATGGGGCAGTTTTGATGTTGGCAATATGATGGGGCAGTTTTGATGGGGCAATTCTGATGGTGGCAATATGATGGGACAATTTTGATGGGGCAATTCTGATGGGGCAGTTTTGATGGCAGTATGATGGGGCAGTTTTGATGGCGGCCGTTTTAGCAATTTAGCTATTCAGCATTCCCACGCATTTTCCCCAGGAAATGCATTTTCTAGTTCTTATTCTTATTAGTGGGAATGCTTTAGCAGTCCCACTATTGTTATTCGATTTTATTTATTTTTAATAATTTTAATTTTAATTTTATTCCGTACGTTTTTTGGTTCTGCGTAACTTCTGCATACTTTCACTATTAAAACCATTCAACTATCAAAATGTTCGTCTCTTTTAGCTGAGGTGTGCTCTTTTTCAACTTTTTTTCTACCATTTATACTTTTTAAAATATTAAGCTTTTTAACACTTTTTTTTAACATTGAAGTCAATGGGAGCATGCTTGAAATCCTTAAATTCTTCTTCCGCTCCCAAAAGTTTCAGCTCCTTCATACTTTCACCTAGAGACACCAAACAAACTTTAAAATGTTCAGCTATCTGGCTATATCTTTTAGAACAAATGTATACCTCAAGATGGGATTTTAGGGGCAATGCAATAATTGGGCAGTGTTAAATTATAATTAAAAAAGAATTTTATTGGTACAAAAATGAATAGAATATACATAAACATACACATTGGTCTATAATTAAGAAGTATTGAATGATTATAAAAACATCAGATATATGAAAACATATGATGCATCCTACTGCTAGTTACAAGTACCACCCCCGATAGGTGTGATGGGGGTGGTACTTGTAACTAGCAGTAGGATGCATCATATGTTTTCATATATCTGATGTTTTTATAATCATTCAATACTTCTTAATTATAGACCAATGTGTATGTTTATGTATATTCTATTCATTTTTGTCCCAATAAAATTCTTTTTTGATTATAATTTAACACTGCCCAATTATTGCATTGCCCCTAAAATCCCATCTTGAGGTATACATTTGTTCTAAAAATTATAAGGGATGATGGCAATGACACAGCCAACCCTCTGAGTCATATATTTGTGTAAACAATCTGGCTATATCTTTTCAGTTTGATATCTTTTACAGTTTTTGAGAAAAAGCTTTTTGTTTAGAGGTCATTTCAAGATATTTTAGCTATTAATCAGAGTGTACTGTGTTTGTTTTGATGCCATGGTTACCAAAGCTTCTGTTATACACAGGGGGGTAGGTGGCTGGAGCATCTCAGCTCTGATTACAGAGCCCGGGGGAGGGGACAGACACACCATGTACTGATTTATAATAGAGGAATATGATGGGGCAGTTTTGATGGGGCAGTTTTGATGGTGGCAATATGATGGGGCAGTTTTCATAGGGCAATTCTGATGGGGCAGTTTTGATGGTGGCAATATGGTGGGGCAGTTTTGATGGGGCAATTCTGATGGGGCAGTTTTGATGGGGCAATTCTGATGGGGCAGTTTTGATGGTGGCAATATGATGGGGTAGTTTTGATAGGGCAATTCTGATGGGGCAGTTTCATGGTGGCAATATGATGGGGCAGTTTTGATGGGGCAATTCTGATGGGGCAGTTTTGATGGTGGCAATATGATGGGGCAGTTTTGATGGGGCAATTCTGATGGGGCAGTTTTGATGGGGCAATTCTGATGGGGCAGTTTTGATGGTGGCAATATGATGGGGCAGTTTTGATGGTGGCAATATGATGGGGCAGTTTTGATGGGGCAATTCTGATGGGGCAGTTTTGATGGTGGCAATATGATGGGGCAGTTTTGATGGGGCAATTCTGATGGGGCAGTTTTGATGGTGGCAATATGATGGGGCAGTTTTGATGGTGGCAATATGATGGGGCAGTTTTGATGGGACAATTCTGATGGGGCAGTTTTGATGGTGGCAATATGATGGGGCAGTTTTGATAGGGCAATTCTGATGGGGCAGTTTTCATGGTGGCAATTCTGATGGGGCAGTTTTGATGGGGCAATTCTGATGGGGCAGTTTTGATGGTGGCAATATGATGGGGCAGTTTTGATGGGGCAATTCTGATGGGGCAGTTTTGATGGGGCAATTCTGATGGGGCAGTTTTGATGGTGGCAATATGATGGGGCAGTTTTGATGGTGGCAATATGATGGGGGCAGTTTTGCTTGGGGCCATTTTAGCAATTCAGCATTCCCACGCATTTTCCCCAGGAAATGCATTTTCTAGTTTATTTTTCTTCTTATTCCGTACGTTTTTTGGTTCTGCATAACTTCTGCATACTTTCAGCTATTAAAACCATTCAACTATCAAAATGTTCATCTCTTTTAGCTGAGGTGTGCTCTTTTTCAACTTTTTTTCTACCATTTATACTTTTTAAAATATTAAGCTTTTTAACACTTTTTTTTTACATTGAAGTCAATGGGAGCATGCTTGAAATCCTTAAATTCTTCTTCCGCTCCCAAAAGTTTCAGCTCCTTCATACTTTCACCTAGAGACACCAAACAAACTTTAAAATATTCAGCTATCTGGCTATATCTTTTCAGTTTGATATCTTTTACAGTTTTTGAGAAAAAGGTCTTTGTTTAGAGGTCATTTCAGGAAATTTTAGCCATTAATCAGAGTGTACTGTGTTTGTTTTGTTGCCATGGTTACCAAAGCTTCTGTTATACACAGGGGGGGAGGTAGCTGGAGCATCTCAGCTCTGATTACAGAGCCCGGGGGGAGGGGACAGACACACCATGTACTGATTTATAATAGAGGAATATGATGGGGCAGTTTTGATGGAGCAATTCTGATGGGGCAGTTTTGATGGTGGCAATATGATGGGGGCAGTTTTGATGGGGACAATTTTTATGGAGCAGTTTTAAAGGTGGCAATATGATGGGGCAGTTTTGATGGGGGCAGTTTTGATGGGGCAGTTTTGATGGGGCAGTTTTAATGGGGACAATTTTGATGGGGCAATTCTGATGGGGCAGTTTTGATGGCAGTATGATGGGGCAGTTTTGATGGGACAATTCTGATGGGGCAGTTTTGATGGCGGTCGTTTTAGCAATTTAGCTATTCAGCAATTATTTTTGAAAAAAAATATATATTTTTGAAAAAAAATATATATTTTGGAAAAAAAAAAAATATTTTTGAAAAAAAAAAATATTTTTTTTAACCACTTCAGCCCCGGAAGGTTTTACCCCCTTCCTGACCAGAGCACTTTTTACAATTCGGCACTGCGTCGCTTTAACTGCTAATTGCGCGGTCATGCAATACTGTACCCAAGCGAAATTTGCGTCCTTTTCTTCCCACAAATAGAGCTTTCTTTTTATGGTATTTGATCACCTCTGCCGTTTTTATTTTTTGCGCTATACACGGAAAAAGACCGAAAATTTTGAAAAAAAATGATATTTTCTACTTTTTGTTCTAAAAAAAATCCAATAAACTCAATTTTAGTCATACATTTAGGCCAAAATGTATTCGGCCACATGTCTTTGGTAGAAAAAATGTCAATAAGTGTATATTTATTGGTTTGCGCAAAAGTTATAGCGCCTACAAACTAGGGTACATTTTCTGGAATTTACACAGCTTTTATTTTATGACTGCCTATGTCATTTCATGAGGTGCTAAAATGGCAGGGCAGTACAAAACCCCCCCAAATGACCCCATTTTGGAAAGTAGACACCCCAAGGAAATTGCTGAGAGGCATGTTGAACCCATTGAATATTTATTTTTTTTGTCCCAAGTGATTGAATAATGACAAAAAAAAAAAAAAAAAATTACAAAAAGTTGTCACTAAATGATATATTGCTCACACAGGCCATGCGCATATGTGGAATTGCACCCCAAAATACATTTAGCTGCTTCTCCTGAGTACGGGGATACCACATGTGTGGGACTTTTTGGGAGCCTAGCCGCATACGGGGCCCCAAAAACCAAGCACCGCCTTCAGGATTTCAAAGGGCATAAATTTTTGATTTCACTCCTCACTACCTATCACAGTTTTGAAGGCCATAAAATGCCAAGATGGCACAAACCCCCCCCAAATGACCCCATTTTGGAAAGTAGACACCCCAAGCTATTTGCTGAGAGGCATGTTGAGTCCATGGAATATTTTATTTTTTGACACAAGTTGCGGGAATGTGACAATTTTTTTTTTTTTTGCACAAAGTTGTCACTAAATGATATATTGCTCACACAGGCCATGGCCATATGTGGAATTGCACCCCAAAATACATTCTGCTGATTCTCCTGAGTATGGGGATACCACATGTGTGGGACTTTTTGGGAGCCTAGCCGCGTACAGGGCCCCGAAAACCCAGCACCGCCTTCAGGATTTCTAAGGGCGTAAAGTTGTGATTTCACTCCTCACTACCTATCACATTTTTGAAGGCCATAAAATGCCCAGATGGCACAAACCCCCCCCAAATGACCCCATTTTGGAAAGTAGACACCCCAAGCTATTTGCTGAGAGGCATGATGAGTCCATGGAATATTTTATATTTTGACACAAGTTGCGGGAAAGTGACAATTTTTTTTTTTTTTTTTTTGCACAAAGTTGTCACAAAATGATATATTGCTCAAACATGCCATGGGCATATGTGGAATTACACCCCAAAATACATTCTGCTGCTTCTCCTGAGTACGGGGATACCACATGTGTGGGGCTTTTTGGGAGCCTATCCGCGTACGGAGCCCCGAAAACCAAGCACCGCCTTCAGGATTTCTAAGGGCATAAATTTTTGATTTCACTCCTCACTACCTATCACAGTTTTGAAGGCCATAAAATGCCAAGATGGCACAAAACCCCCCCAAATGACCCCATTTTGGAAAGTAGACACCCCAAGCTATTTGCTGAGAGGCATGTTGAGTCCATGGAATATTTTATTTTTTGACACAAGTTGCAGGAAAGTGACAATTTTTTTTTTTTTTGCACAAAGTTGTCACTAAATGATATATTGCTCACACAGGCCATGGGCATATGTGGAATTGCACCCCAAAATACATTCTGCTGATTCTCCTGAGTACGGGGATACCACATGTGTGGGACTTTTTGGGAGCCTAGCCGCGTACGGGGCCCCGAAAACCCAGCACAGCCTTCAGGATTTCTAAGGGCGTAAAGTTGTGATTTCACTCCTCACTACCTATCACATTTTTGAAGGCCATAAAATGCCCAGATGGCACAAAACCCCCCCAAATGACCCCATTTTGGAAAGTAGACACCCCAAGCTATTTGCTGAGAGGCATGTTGAGTCCATGGAATATTTTATATTTTGACACAAGTTGCGGGAAAGTGACAATTTTTTTTTTTTTTTTGCACAAAGTTGTCACAAAATGATATATTGCTCAAACATGCCATGGGCATATGTGGAATTACACCCCAAAATACATTCTGCTGCTTCTCCTGAGTACGGGGATACCACATGTGTGGGACTTTTTGGGAGCCTATCCGCGTACGGAGCCCCGAAAACCAAGCACCGCCTTCAGGATTTCTAAGGGCATAAATTTTTGATTTCACTCCTCACTACCTATCACAGTTTTGAAGGCCATAAAATGCCAAGATGGCACAACCCCCCCCCAAATGACCCCATTTTGGAAAGTAGACACCCCAAGCTATTTGCTGAGAGGCATGGTGAGTATTTTGCAGCTCTCATTTGTTTTTGAAAATGAAGAAAGACAAGAAAAACATATTTTTTTTTTTCTTTTTTCAAATTTCAAAAGTTTGTGACAAAAAGTGAGGTCTGCAAAATACTCACTATACCTCTCAGCAAATAGCTTTGGGTGTCTATTTTCCAAAATGGGGTCATTTGGGGGGGGGTTTGTGCCATCTGGGCATTCCATGGCCTCCGAAACTGTGATAGGCAGTGAAGAGTGAAATCAAAAATTTACGCCCTTAGAAAGCCTGAAGGCGGTGATTGGTTTTCGGGGTCCCGTACGCCGCTAGGCTCCCAAAAAGTCTCACACGTGTGGTATCCCCATACTCAGGAGAAGCAACAGAATGCATTTTGGGGTGTAATTTCACATATTCCCATGGCATGTTTGAGCAATATATCATTTAGTGACAACTTTGTACAAAAAAAAAAAAAAAAATTGTCTTTTTCCCGCAACTTGTGTCACAATATAAAATATTCCATGGACTCGACATGACTCTCAGCAAATAGCTTGGGGTGTCTACTTTCCAAAATGGGGTCATTTGGGGGGGGTTTGAACTGTCCTGGCATTTTATGCACAACATTTAGAAGCTTATGTCACACATCACCCACTCTTCTAACCACTTGAAGACAAAGCCCTTTCTGACACTTTTTGTTTACATGAAAAAATTATTTTTTTTTGCAAGAAAATTACTTTGAACCCCCAAACATTATATATTTTTTTAAAGCAAATGCCCTACAGATTAAAATGGTGGGTGTTTCATTTTTTTTTTTCACACAGTATTTGCGCAGCGATTTTTCAAACGCATTTTTTGGGGAAAAAACACACTTTTTAAAATTTTAATGCACTAAAACACACTATATTGCCCAAATGTTTGATGAAATAAAAAAGATGATCTTAGGCCGAGTACATGGATACCAAACATGACATGCTTTAAAATTGCGCACAAACGTGCAGTGGCGACAAACTAAATACATTTTTAAAAGCCTTTAAAAGCCTTTACAGGTTACCACTTTAGATTTACAGAGGAGGTCTACTGCTAAAATTACTGCCCTCGATCTGACCTTCGCGGTGATACCTCACATGCATGGGGCAATTGCTGTTTAAATTTGACGCCAGACCGACGCTTGCGTTCGCCTTTGCGCGGGAGCAGGGGGGGACAGGGGTGCTTTTTTTTTTTTTTTTTTTTTTTTCTTTATTAATTTTTTAATTTTTTTTCTTATTTTTAAACTGTTCCTTTCATTTTTTATTTTTTTTTAAATCATTTTTATTGTTATCTCAGGGAATGTAAATATCCCCTATGATAGCAATAGGTAGTGACAGGTACTCTTTTTTGAAAAAATTGGGGTCTATTAGACCCTAGATCTCTCCTCTGCCCTCAAAGCATCTGACCACACCAAGATCGGTGTGATAAAATGCTTTCCCAATTTCCCAATGGCGCTGTTTACATCCGGCGAAATCTAAGTCATGAAATGCTCGTAGCTTCCGGTTTCTTAGGCCATAGAGATGATTGGAGCCATTCTGGTCTCTGATCAGCTCTATGGTCAGCTGGCCGAATCACCGGCTGCATTCTCAGGTTCCCTGTTGGGCCAGGAGAGCCAGAGAAAAACATGGAAGATGGTGGGGGGGGGGGGATCCCTCCCACTGCTTGTAAAAGCAGTCTAGAGTAGGGATGAGCCGAACACCCCCCTGTTCGGTTCGCACCAGAACATGCGAACAGGAAAAAAGTTCGTTCGAACATGCGAACACCGTTAAAGTCTATGGGATACGAACATGAATAATCAAAAGTGCTAATTTTCAAGGCTTATATGCAAGTTATTGTCATAAAAAGTGTTTGGGGACCTGGGTCCTGCCCCAGGGGACATGGATCAATGCAAAAAAAAGTTTTAAAAACGGCCGTTTTTTCAGGAGCAGTGATTTTAATAATGCTTAAAGTCAAACAATAAAAGTGTAATATCCCTTTAAATTTCGTACCTGGGGGGTGTCTATAGTGTGCCTGTAAAGGGGCGCATGTTTCCTGTGTTTAGAACAGTCTGACAGCAAAATGACATTTTGAAGGAAAAAACTCATTTAAAACTACCCGCGGCTATTGCATTGCCGACAATACACATAGAAGTTCATTGATAAAAACGGCATGGGAATTCCCCAAAGGGGAACCCCGAACCAAAATTAAAAAAAAAAAAATGACGTGGGGTTCCCCCTAAATTCCATACCAGGCCCTTCAGGTCTGGTATGGATTTTAAGGGGAACCCCGCGCCAAAAAAAAAAAAAAAAACGGCGTGGGGTCCCCCCAAAAATCCATACCAGACCCTTATCCGAGCACGCAACCTGGCAGGCCGCAGGAAAAGAGGGGGGGACGAGAGTGCGCCCCCCCTCCCTCCTGAACCGTACCAGGCCACATGCCCTCAACATTGGGAGGGTGCTTTGGGGTAGCCCCCCAAAACACCTTGTCCCCATGTTGATGAGGACAAGGGCCTCATCCCCACAACCCTGGCCGGTGGTTGTGGGGGTCTGCGGGCGGGGGGCTTATCGGAATCTGGAAGCCCCCTTTAACAAGGTGACCCCCAGATCCCGGCCCCCCCCCTGTGTGAAATGGTAAGGGGGTACATAAGTACCCCTACCATTTCACGAAAAAAGTGTCAAAAATGTTAAAAATGACAAGAGACAGTTTTTGACAATTCCTTTATTTAAATGCTTCTTCTTTCTTCTATCTTCCTTCATCTTCTGGTTCTTCTGGCTCTTCTGGTTCTTCTGGTTCTTCCTCCGGCGTTCTCGTCCAGCATCTCCTCCGCGGCGTCTTCTGTCTTCTTCTCCTCGGGCCGCTCCGCACCCATGGCATGGGGGGGAGGCTCCCGCTCTTCTCTTCTTCTTTTCTTCTTTTCTTCTTTTCTTCTCTTCTTCTCTTCTTCTTCATTTTCTTCTCCGGGCCGCTCCGCAATCCATGCTGGCATGGAGGGAGGCTCCCGCTGTGTGACGGCGCTCCTCGTCTGACAGTTCTTAAATAACGGGGGGCGGGGCCACCCGGTGACCCCGCCCCCCTCTGACGCACGGTGACTTGACGGGACTTCCCTGTGACGTCACGGGGAATGCCACAGGGAAGTCCCGTCAAGTCACCGTGCGTCAGAGGGGGGCGGGGTCACCGGGTGGCCCCGCCCCCCCCCGCTATTTAAGAACTGTCAGACGAGGATCGCCGTCACACAGCGGGAGCCTCCCTCCATGCCAGCATGGATTGCGGAGCGGCCCGGAGAAGAAAATGAAGAAGAAGAGAAGAAGAGAAGAAAAGAAGAAAAGAAGAAAAGAAGAAAAGAAGAAGAGAAGAAGAGAAGAGCGGGAGCCTCCCCCCCATGCCATGGGTGCGGAGCGGCCCGAGGAGAAGAAGACAGAAGACGCCGCGGAGGAGATGCTGGACGAGAACGCCGGAGGAAGAACCAGAAGAACCAGAAGAGCCAGAAGAACCAGAAGATGAAGGAAGATAGAAGAAAGAAGAAGCATTTAAATAAAGGAATTGTCAAAAACTGTCTCTTGTCATTTTTAACATTTTTGACACTTTTTTCGTGAAATGGTAGGGGTACTTATGTACCCCCTTACCATTTCACACAGGGGGGGGGCCGGGATCTGGGGGTCACCTTGTTAAAGGGGGCTTCCAGATTCTGATAAGCCCCCCGCCCGCAGACCCCCACAACCACCGGCCAGGGTTGTGGGGATGAGGCCCTTGTCCTCATCAACATGGGGACAAGGTGTTTTGGGGGGCTACCCCAAAGCACCCTCCCAATGTTGAGGGCATGTGGCCTGGTACGGTTCAGGAGGGAGGGGGGGCCGCACTCTTGTCCCCCCCTCTTTTCCTGCGGCCTGCCAGGTTGCGTGCTCGGATAAGGGTCTGGTATGGATATTTGGGGGGACCCCACGCCGTTTTTTTTTTTTTTTTTGGCGCGGGGTTCCCCTTAAAATCCATACCAGACCTGAAGGGTCTGGTATGGAATTTAGGGGGAACCCCACGTCATTTTTTTTTTTAAATTTTGGCCGGGGTTCCCCTTAATATCCATACCAGACCTGAAGGGCCTGGTATGGAATTTAGGGGGACCCCCACGTCATTTTTTTCTTTTAATTTTGGTTCGGGGTTCCCCTTTGGGGAATTCCCATGCCGTTTTTATCAATGAATTTCTATGTGTATTGTCGGCAATGCAATAGCCGCGGGTAGTTTTAAATGAGTTTTTTCCTTCAAAATGTCATTTTGCTGTCAGACTGTTCTAAACACAGGAAACATGCGCCCCTTTACAGGCACACTATAGACACCCCCCAGGTACGAAATTTAAAGGGATATTACACTTTTATTGATTGACTTTAATTATTATGAAAATCACTGCTCCTGAAAAAACGGCCGTTTTTAAAACTTTTTTTTGCATTGATCCATGTCCCCTGGGGCAGGACCCAGGTCCCCAAACACTTTTTATGACAATAACTTGCATATTAGCCTTTAAAATTAGCACTTTTGATTTCTCCCATAGACTTTTAAAGGGTGTTCCGCGGCATTCGAATTTGCCGCGAACACCCCAAATTGTTCGCTGTTCGGTGAACTTGCGAACAGCCAATGTTCGAGTCGAACATGAGTTCGACTCGAACTCGAAGCTCATCCCTAGTCTAGAGGCTAATTAGCCGCTAGGATTGCTTTTACATGAAAGCCGACCGCTGGCTGAAAAGAATGATACCAAGATGGATGATACCTAAACCTGCAGGCATCATTCTGGTATAACCACTCAAAGTCCAGCAACATACCAGTACGTTGCTGGTCCTTGTATTGTAAACTTTTTTTTTCATGCAGCCTGTGGGCTGAACGAAAAAAAGATATTGATCAGTGGGTATGCCCACCATTAGAATACCTCCCTTCATCCGCCCACTTCTAATGATGGGCATACATGCACCATTTATATATGCCGAAGCATGGGGGCATCCTCCCGCAAAAGGCAGGAGCAAATTGCTCCTCCACCCACTGCTGCCCCCACGCTTCGGCATATATGCTGAAGTATGTAACTGTGGTGGTGAAATCACCTCCGACAGCGCTGGAGTCACGGCTTTATATATCGTGGGAGCAAACGCTGTTGCTGTCAAGATAAATAAATCCGCGCTGCAACTGAATGGCGTACCTGCTAAGCAAATGATGGTTAACAAAAAAACAAAGTAACATTACAGTATAACAGTAATACTTACCATACCTGCAAAGCAAATACAAAAAAAACCATAGTAAAAAATAAAACATTTAACGCAACCTGTGCCTACCTAAAATATATATATGCCGAAGCATGGGGGCATCCTCCCACAAAAGGCAGGAGCAAATTGCTCCTCCACCCACTGCTGCCCCCACGCTTCGGCATATATGCTGAAGTATGTAACTGTGGTGGTGAAATCACCTCCGACAGCGCTGGAGTCACGGCTTTATATATCGTGGGAGCAAACGCTGTTGCTGTCAAGATAAATAAATCCGCGCTGCAACTGAATGGCGTACCTGCTAAGCAAATGATGGTTAACAAAAAAACAAAGTAACATTACAGTATAACAGTAATACTTACCATACCTGCAAAGCAAATACAAAAAAAACCATAGTAAAAAATAAAACATTTAACGCAACCTGTGCCTACCTAAAATATATATATGCCGAAGCATGGGGGCATCCTCCCGCAAAAGGCAGGAGCAAATTGCTCCTCCACCCACTGCTGCCCCCACGCTTCGGCATATATGCTGAAGTATGTAACTGTGGTGGTGAAATCACCTCCGACAGCGCTGGAGTCACGGCTTTATATATCGTGGGAGCAAACGCTGTTGCTGTCAAGATAAATAAATCCGCTCTGCAGCTGAATGGCGTACCTGAAAACAAAAAAGTGGTTAACAATAAAAAAACAAAGTATAAAAAACATTGCAGTATAGAATGCAGAACAATAGAGAGAGAATAGAGAGAGAGAACAATAAAACGACAACTATTTTTGGTTTTTTTTATTTTATATTTTTTTTGTATTTTTATTTTTGTATTTTTTTTTTTATTTTTTTTTTTTTTTTTAACACTTTTTTTAGTAACTTTAACTTTTAACTGTAACTGTACCAGGTTTGGGTCTCTCAAAATGCGATGGCATCTTGGGAGACCCTGTGTTAGTGTGCCTAGTCTGTGCCGTGCTGAACCCTACGCTAATACTCCACTAGTGTATGGTAGCGTTCAAAACATTCACCAATGCATAGACCAGGATTGTCAGGACAGGAGGGACAATAATACCGGGTGTCACGCCTAAATCCGCGCTTGCTGCAGACACGACATCTTTTTTGGGGGGCTCGTTGGGTAGGGGTACTCTGGAGGACATAAGGAAAATGCCTCCCATGCAGCCGGCTTACTGCATCTGGTTGGGGAAGGTGAGGTGGAGCACCGTCTGGATACAGAAGGGCTCTGACGATCTCTTCCTGGAATTTAAGGAAGGATCCAGTCCGTCCTGAAGCTCTGTATAGCACATGAGCATTCAGCAAAGCCAATTGAAATAAATAAACAGACACTTTTTTGTACCAGCGTCTGGCCTTACGGGCAATTAGGTACGGCGCCAACAACTGGTCGTTGAGGTCCACCCCTCCCATATTAAGGTTGTATTCGTGGACACAGAGGGGTTTCTCCACAACACCAGTCGCCGTAGTAATTTGGGTCGTCGTGTCTGCATGAAGGGAGGTAAGAACGAAAACATTCTTATTGTCCCTCCACTTCATAGCGAGCAAATTATTATACTTCAAGCAGGCTCTCTCCCCCAGCCTAAGACGGGACTCTACAAGCCGCTGGGGAAAGCCCCGGCGATTAGGTCGCACGGTGCCACATGCTCCAATCTGATGATCAAACAAGTGACTAAAAAGTGGCACGCTCGTATAATAATTGTCCACGTACAAGTGGTACCCCTTTCCGAATAAGGGTGACACCAAGTCCCACACTATCTTGCCAGCGCTTCCTATGTAGTCAGGGCAGTTGATCGGCTCTACGTGACTATCTTTGCCCTCGTAAACCATAAATCTACATGTATAGCCTGTGGCCCTGTCACAGAGCTTATACATCTTGACCCCGTATCTGGCACGCTTGCTGGGAAGGTACTGTTTGAAGGACAAGCGGCCAGAAAACTTAATCAGGGACTCATCAACGCAGACAACTTGATGGGGGGTAAACAAGTCTGCAAAACGTTGGTTGAAGTGGTTTACGAGGGGCCGAATTTTGTAGAGCCGATCGTATGCAGGGTCTCCACGAGGACGACAGAGTTCATTGTCGTTGAAGTGCATGAACCGCAAAATCTGCTCGTATCGTGCCCTGGCCATGGAGGCAGAGAACACGGGCATATGGTGAATTGGGTCAGTGGACCAATATGACCGCAACTCACTCTTTTTGGTTATGCCCATGAGGAGGGAAAGGCCCAGAAAGATCTTAAATTCGGAGACCGTAATTGGTCTCCAATCTCTGGCAAGGGAGGACTGGGGAATAGTGGCGATGTGTTGACCAGCGTACAAATTGCTTTGGTCCACAATAGATCTATAGAGATCTTCGGTGAAAAACAGCGAATAAAAATCCAGTGGCGTAAAGTCAACTGTTTCCACCTGAATTCCGGGTTGGCCAGTGAAAGGGGGAAGTACGGGTGCTGCAGAAGTGGTGGGTTCCCAATTCGGATTGGCGAATGCAGCAGGAAGGGCACTATGGGCACGACGGGCCTGTGTTCGTCTTCTTGGTGGCAGCGGGACGCTACTTGTGCTTGCCACCTCGCCAGCTTGAACTGCACTTATGGGACTCGCCACGTCACCACGTGATACTGCAGTGCTGGATGTACGACCAGGGTGTACTAGGCCGCTGGTGCTTGCCAGTTCACCAGAAGGAGTAGCGGCACTAGTACCTCTCTGCTCCATACGAGAGCCCTGCGGTTCTTGCACTTCAAGGACAGAAGAAGTTCGGGGTCTGGTACGCCTGACCCTAGCAGGGACCACAACTCCGTCGTCAGAGCTATCTGTCATGGAGCCGCTGTCCTCTACAGGTTCGTATTCTGAGCCTGAACTTGACAGATGAGTGACTTCCTCTTCACTATCTGTCATACTCAGAATCCTGTAGGCCTCTTCACTAGTGTACCTTCGATTTGCCATTTTGGCCTCTAAATTTAGGGGTACACTAGTGAGACTCACAGGCAAAAAAGCTCCTGACTGTTAGCGACTGATTCAAAACGCTACCAAAAAACTGTTAGCGATCGCAGGGATCAGGCCTGACTCTGCGAACGCTGCAGTTATGTGTGCTTAGTGTTTTGTAAGTGACAGTTATCGATCGATACTGCACTTGGGTGGGCTGGGCTGGGCTGGGCAGAGGAGCAAAACGCAGGTGCTAGCAGGTATCTGGGCTGATCCCGCTAACACTGCGTTTCAGGGAACCCTAAACTGCTGGGGAGTATAGATCTGATCGGATCAGATATCGATCCGTTCAGATACTATAGCACTAAGGGAGGTGTATGCTGCGTGCGTGGGTTTTAGCGGTACTGGCGCTAACCTGACGCTGCCTGGGGCGACGCAGACCTTATCAGATCCTAAAAACTTAACTTATATCACCGCCGGGCAATTAGGGGGTTAAACCTTTATAAGGTAATAAACGGCGGGTGCCCTAAAACTATAATAAACTGTAATAAACTGTAATAAACTACAAAAAACAAACTAGCTAACCAGCGTCACCCGTAACACTTATACGGTGATCGCTGGTGAAAGGGTTAACTAGGGGGCAATCAAGGGGTTAAAACCTTTAGCAGGTAGTATATGGGGGTCCCTGTCGCTATAAAACACTGACAGCGAACCTATATACTTACCTCCCTAACTAGCGTCACCTGTGTCACTAATACAGCGATCAGAAAAACGATCGCTTAGCGACACTGGCGACGGGGGGTAATCAAGGGGTTAACTTTTATTAGGGGGGGGTTAGGGGGGTACCCTGGACCTAAAGGGGGGTACCCTAGACCTAAAGGGGGCTAACCTAACTGCCCTAACACTTGTAACTGACACAAACTGACACCAATGCAAAAAAAAAAAAAACTGCTATTGGTGACAGAGTGACAGGGGGTACAGGGGGGTGATCGGGGGGTGATCGGGGGGTGACAGGGGGGTGAAATGTGTGCCTGCGTGTTCTACTGTAAGTGTAGTGTTGGTGCACTTACTTGGATGTCTTCTCTCCTCTGCGTCGGATCAAAAAGACCGACTCGAGGAGAGATGACATCACTTCCTTTCCCTCTGTTTACATTACAGAGGGAAAGGAAGCGTTTCCATTCGCTGGGAGCGATCGGGAGGGGGTGGCCAACAATGGATGGCCTCCCCCTCACCTCTCATCGCCCGCGAACGAGAGCCGACCGCCTATGGCACCGGGGGGGGGTCCGATCGGACCCCCCACCCGCGGGAGGCAGATCACGTACAGGTACGTGATTCTGCCTGCCCGTGCCATTCTGCCGCCGTATATATGCGTTAGGCGGTCGGCAAGTGGTTAAAAAAAAATTTTTGAAAAAAAAAAATTATTTTTGAAAAAAAAAAATATTTTTGGAAAAAAAAATTACTTTTGAAAAAAAAAATTACTTTTAGTTTTGATGGGGCAATTCTGATGGGGCAGTTTTGATGGGGACAATTTTGATGGGGCAATTCTAATGGGGCAGTTTTGATGGCAATATGATGGGGGCAGTTTTGATGATGGCAATATGATGGGGCAGTTTTGATGGTGGTAATATGATGGGGCAATTCTGATGGGGCAGTTTTGATGGTGGCAATATGATGGGGCAGTTTTGATGGGGCAATTCTGATGGTGGCAATATGATGGGACAATTTTGATGGAGCAATTCTGATGGGGCAGTTTTGATGGTGGCAATATGATGGGGCACTTTTAATGGGGACAATTTTGATGGGGCAATTCTGATGGGCAGTTTTGATGGCGGCCATTTTAGCAATTTAGCTATTCAGCATTCCCACGCATTTTCCCCAGGAAATGCATTTTCTAGTTATTATAGCCAAATTTACCACCCTAACTCATCCCACAATTTTTACACTACATAGAAGAGTAATATACCGAAACATGCGGATTGTTCCTGAATGGTGTGCTATTACTTTGTGGAACGTTTCGCCGAATGGTTCACGAATAGGGATGAGCTTCGTGTTCGAGTCGAACCCATGTTCGACTTGAACATCGGCTGTTCGATCGTTCGCCGAATTGCGAACGATATGGGCCGTTTGCGCCAAATTCGTGTGGCGCATCACGGCCCATAATTCACTGCGGCATCGCAGTGCATTGCTTGCTGATGATTGGCCAAGCATGCACTATGACCCGCATGCTTGGTCAATCACAGCACCGCCTTAACAGAGAGCCATAATTGGCCAAAGCCAAGGAGGCTTTGGCCAATTATGGCTCAGGGGATTTAGTACACGCCCCACACTATATAAGGCTGCCTGCACGGCGGCCCTGTGCAGTGTGTTCCGGTGTGCTTAGAGAGAGAGAGAGAGACAGTGTCATTTCATTTGAGTTAGCTAGATTAGGCAGGACAGTCAGTCAGTTAGCTGCACTTAAAGTGTATTGTGTATATATATGCATCCCAGGTGTTGCATATATATATATATATACACTGTATTCAGTTTAGCTAGATCCGTTCCTGTTATCTTCTAGACTATTTACATTTAGTGCAGTGCGTCCTGCTCACAGTGTTCAGCTAGATCCATTCCTGTTATATTCCTACTGACAGGCAGGCTTGTCTTGTTACAGTATTTTGAAGAAAATTACTGGTGTTCTTTTGATCCTATTAGTACCACAGTCAGGCAGCTAGACTATTTACATTTAGTGCAGTGCGTCCTGCTCACAGTGTTCAGCTAGATCCGTTCCTGTTATCTTCTTACTGACAGGCAGGCTTGTCTTGTTACAGTATTTTAAAGAAAATTACTGGTGTTCTTTTGATCCTATTCGTACCACAGTCAGGCAGCTAGACTATTTACAGTTAGTGCAGTGCGTCCTGCCCACAGTGTTCTGCTAAACCTACAAGTAAGTGGGGTGCGTCCTGCTCACAGTGTTCAGCTAAACCTACAAGTTAGTGGGGTGCGTCCACCTCACAGTGTTCAGCTAAACCTACAAGCTAGTGGGGTGCGTCCTGCTCACAGTGTTCAGCTAGATCCGTTTCTGTTATCTTCTTACTGACAGGCAGGCTTGTCTTGTTACAGTAAATACAGCTACCTGAAGAAAATTGCTGGTGTTCTTTTGATCCTATTAGTACCACAGTCAGGCAGCTAGACTATTTACAGTTAGTGCAGTGCGTCCTGCTCACAGTGTTCTGCTAAACCTACAAGTTAGTGGGGTGCGTCCTGCTCACAGTGTTCAGCTAAACCTACAAGTTAGTGGGGTGCATCCACCTCACAGTGTTCAGCTAAACCTACAAGCTAGTGGGGTGCGTCCTGCTCACAGTGTTCAGCTAGATCCGTTTCTGTTATCTTCTTACTGACAGGCAGGCTTGTATTGTTACAGTAAATACAGCTACCTGGAGAAAATTGCTGGTGTTCTTTTGATCCTATTAGTACCACAGTCAGGCAGCTAGACTATTTACAGTTAGTGCAGTGCGTCCTGCTCACAGTGTTCTGCTAAACCTACAAGTTAGTGGGGTGCGTGCTGCTCACAGTGTTCAGCTAAACCTACAAGTTAGTGGGGTGCGTCCACCTCACAGTGTTCAGCTAAACCTACAAGCTAGTGGGGTGCATCCTGCTCACAGTGTTCAGCTAGATCCGTTCCTGTTCTCTTCTTACTGACAGGCAGGCTTGTCTTGTTACAGTATTTTAAAGAAAATTGCTGGTGTTCTTTTGATCCTATTAGTACCACAGTCAGGCAGCTATACTATTTACAGTTAGTGCAGTGCCTCCTGCTCACAGTGTTCTGCTAAACCTACAAGTTAGTGGGGTGCATCCTGCTCACAGTGTTCAGCTAAACCTACAAGTTAGTGGGGTGCGTCCACCTCACAGTGTTCAGCTAAACCTACAAGCTAGTGGGCTGCGTCCTGCTCACAGTGTTCAGCTAGATCCGTTCCTGTTATCTTCTTACTGACAGGCAGGATTGTCTTGTTACAGTATTTTAAAGAAAATTGCTGGTGTTCTTTTGATCCTATTAGTACCACAGTCAGGCAGCTAGACTATTTACAGTTAGTGCAGTGCGTCCTGCTCACAGTGTTCTGCTAAACCTACAAGTTAGTGGGGTGCATCCTGCTCACAGTGTTCAGCTAAACCTACAAGTTAGTGGGGTGCGTCCACCTCACAGTGTTCAGCTAAACCTACAAGCTAGTGGGGTGCGTCCTGCTCACAGTGTTCAGCTAGATCCGTTCCTGTTATCTTCTTACTGACAGGCAGGCTTGTCTTGTTACAGTATTTTAAAGAAAATTACTGATGTTCTTTTGATCCTATTAGTACCACAGTCAGGCAGCTAGACTATTTACAGTTAGTGCAGTGCGTCCTGCTCACAGTGTTCTGCTAAACCTACAAGTTAGTGGGGTGCGTCCTGCTCACAGTGTTCAGCTAAACCTACAAGTTAGTGGGGTGCGTCCACCTCACAGTGTTCAGCTAAACCTACAAGCTAGTGGGGTGCATCCTGCTCACAGTGTTCAGCTAGATCCGTTTCTGTTATCTTCTTACTGACAGGCAGGCTTGTCTTGTTACAGTAAATACAGCTACCTGAAGAAAATTGCTGGTGTTCTTTTGATCCTATTAGTACCACAGTCAGGCAGCTAGACTATTTACAGTTGGTGCAGTGCGTCCTGCTCACAGTGTTCAGCTAAACCTACAAGCTAGTGGGCTGCGTCCTGCTCACAGTGTTCAGCTAGATCCGTTCCTGTTATCTTCTTACTGACAGGCAGGATTGTCTTGTTACAGTATTTTAAAGAAAATTGCTGGTGTTCTTTTGATCCTATTAGTACCACAGTCAGGCAGCTAGACTATTTACAGTTAGTGCAGTGCGTCCTGCTCACAGTGTTCTGCTAAACCTACAAGTTAGTGGGGTGCATCCTGCTCACAGTGTTCAGCTAAACCTACAAGTTAGTGGGGTGCGTCCACCTCACAGTGTTCAGCTAAACCTACAAGCTAGTGGGGTGCGTCCTGCTCACAGTGTTCAGCTAGATCCGTTCCTGTTATCTTCTTACTGACAGGCAGGCTTGTCTTGTTACAGTATTTTAAAGAAAATTACTGATGTTCTTTTGATCCTATTAGTACCACAGTCAGGCAGCTAGACTATTTACAGTTAGTGCAGTGCGTCCTGCTCACAGTGTTCTGCTAAACCTACAAGTTAGTGGGGTGCGTCCTGCTCACAGTGTTCAGCTAAAGCTACCTGTAGAAGGTTGGTGGTGTTCTCATACTACAGGCAGGCAGTTGATTTTGCTAGCTGCAGTATCAGTACATATATATATATATAAATATATATCTCAGCTTAGTGCAGCTATAGGCCATTAGTATGTCTGGAAGGCCACGAAGGAGAGGCAGACAGTCACAAGCCAATAAGAGAGGGCAAGCAGGCTCTGTGTCTAGTGCTGGTCGTGGAGACGGTGCATCCTCATCAGCACGTGGCCATGGGACACGCTTGGCCTTTTTTTTTCGGCAGCTGGCCATGTTGAGCCGCAACATGCGGAAGACTTGGTCGAGTGGATGACCAAGCCGTCCTCATCCTCCTCATCCTCTCTCACCCATGCCCAGGGTACTTTGTCTGGCAAAGCAGCGTCCTCTTCCCTCGGCTCAATGTCATCAGTGACTCCTTCCCTAGCCCCACCATGTCCTCCTGAGGAGTCCCTCGAACTGTTTGACCACAGTGTTGGGTACATGCTCCAGGAGGATGCCCAGCGTTTGGAAGGCTCTGATGATGATACTGAGCTCGATGAAGGCAGTAACACGAGCACGGACAGAGGGGGTGCCCAAGAAGGACAGCAATCTGGCAGTCATGCTCCCCCTGCTGCAGCATACTGCCAGGTTTGCTCCAGTGATGAGGAGGGAGGGGATGATGAGGTCACTGACTCAACGTGGGTGCCTGATAGGAGAGAGGAGGAGGAGGAGGAGGCGGCACATCACCAACGAGGCAGGATGCCCTCCAGGGGCCAGCCTAAGGGCAGCACATTGACTGCATCACACCCCAAAGCTCCACATGTGCAGGGCGCTGCAGTCTCTGCGCGTTATTCAAAAAGTTCTTTGGTGTGGGCCTTTTTTGAGACGAGTGCATCAGATCGCACCGCTGCTATTTGCAACATATGTCTCAAGCGTATCTCGCGTGGCCAAAACATCTCCCGCTTGGGTACCACATGCTTGACCAGACATATGTTGACCTGCCATGCAGTTCGTTGGCAAGCGTATCTAAAAGACCCACACCAAAGAACAAAGAGGACCTCTGCTTGCTCCTCATCAGCTGAGATTTCCAATCCCACTAGACCTTCAGTCCTCTCTGAGACCTGCACTGAGAGGAATGAAGGTGTAGAATTAGGTGTGTCACAGCCACGTACTTGTGGGCAATCTGATTTTGGTACACCGACGTCAGATTGTACCAGGCAAATTTCCCTGCCCCAGCTGCTGCTCCGCCGAAAGAAGTTTGCTCCCAGCCATCCACATGCCCAGCGGTTGAATGCTAGCTTGGCAAAATTGCTAGCACTTCAACTGCTGCCTTTTCAGTTGGTAGACTCTGCCCCCTTCCGTGAGTTTGTGAAATGTGCGGTTCCTCAGTGGCAGGTACCCAAACGCCACTTTTTCTCACGGAAGGCGATTCCGGCTCTCTACCAGCATGTGGAAGGCAATGTCCATGCCTCGCTGGACAGGGCGGTCAGCGGTAAGGTGCATATTACCGCTGACTCATGGTCCAGCAGGCATGGACAGGGACGTTACCTAAGTTTCACGGCGCATTGGGTGACTCTGCTGGCAGCTGGGAAGGATGCAGGACAAGGTGCAGTAGTGTTGGAGGTTGTTCCGCCACCACGCCTCCAAAATGCTAATGATTGTGACACACCTCTCTCCTCCACCCCTCCTCTTCTTCTTCCTCCATGGCCTCTTCCTCGGAACCAGCGGTGCTCCGTAGTCGTTCAAGGGGCTACGCAAGTACGCAGGCCAAAAGATGCCATGCGGTGCTTGAGCTGGTGTGCTTGGGGGACAGGAGCCACACTGGGGCAGAGGTTCTGTCAGCTCTGCAGGGGCAGGTTCAGAGGTGGTTGACGCCACGCCAACTTAAGGCAGGAATGGTGGTTTGCGACAATGGCACCAACCTCCTCTCTGCCCTCCGACAGGGACAAATGACCCATGTGCCCTGTTTGGCTCACATCCTTAACTTGGTGGTGCAGCAGTTCTTGGGCAGGTACCCGGGCTTACAGGATGTCCTGAGGCAGGCCAGGAAAGTCTGTGTGTATTTCCGCCGGTCATATAATGCCAGTCCTCGGCTGACGGACCTCCAAAAGGAGTTTAACCTGCCCAAGAACCGCCTAATCTGTGACATGCCCACCAGGTGGAACTCAACGTTGGCCATGCTGCAGCGGCTGCACACGCAGCAGAGGGCCATCAATGAGTACCTGTGCGACTATGGCACCAGGACAGGGTCAGGGGAGCTTGTTTTTTTTTCCCCACGCCAGTGGGCCATGATCAGGGATGCATGCACTGTCCTGTCACCATTTGAGGAGGCCACGAGGATGGTGAGCAGTGACGGTGCATGCATCAGTGACACTGTCCCCCTTGTCCACCTGTTGGAGCACACGCTGCGTGGAATAATGGACAGGGCACTTGAGGCAGAACAGAGGCAAGAAGAGGAGGACTTCCTTAGCTCTCAAGGCCCCCTTTATCCAGACAGTGTTCCTGCGTGCCCGCCGATCACACAGGAAGAGGACGAGGAGGAAGAGGAGGAGGAAGATTGTGTCAGTATGGAGGTGGAGCCTGGCACTCAGCATCAGCAGCAGTCTTTAAGGGATCAGTCCCAAGAAACACATGGACTTGTACGTGGCTGGGAGGAGGTGGCTGCGGACCATGTCGTCCTTAGTGACTCAGAGGACTCCGGACCGAATGCCTCAGCAAACCTACGCTGCATGGTCTCCCTGATCCTGCAAAGCCTGCGTAAGGATCCTCGTATTCGTGGTATCAAGGAGAAGGACCAATACTGGCTGGCAACCCTCCTTGATCCACATTACAAGGGTAAGGTTGCGGACCTTATCTTGCCATCGCAGAGGGAGCAGAGGATGAAACATCTTCGGGAGGCCTTGCAGAAAGGTCTGTGCAACGCGTTCCCAGAGACTGGGAGGTTACAAACTCCTGTTTCTGGACAACGTGTTGCTGAGGCTTCGGTCAGTCAAAGAAGGAGCGGTGGAGAAGGTCGCCGTCTGACCGATGCGTTCAGACAATTTTTTGGTCCGCAGCCCCAAGGTATGATCGGTTCCAGCAACCATCACCAGCGTCTGTTTTACATGGTGCAGGAATACCTAGGGGCAAGATCAGACTTGGACACCTTTCCCACCGAAAATCCTCTGGGTTACTGGGTCTTGAGGATGGATCACTGGCCAGAGCTTGCACAGTATGCAATTGAGCTACTGGCCTGTCCTGCATCCAGCGTTCTTTTGGAACGCACATTCAGTGCTGCTGGAGGCGTGGTAACCGATCACAGGGTGCGTCTGTCCACTGACTCGGTCGATCGACTGACCTTCATAAAAATGAATGAGTCTTGGATCACCACCAGCTACCAAGCACCTGATGCTGATGTAACCGAATAATTTTTTTTGAAATCTCAGATCCCTTCAAAGACTGCCTATGCTGATGCTGAGTGACTATCCCTGAGTAATTATCCTCTTCCTCCTCAATCATCATGCTGATAGCTTGTAAGAGCATTTTTGGTTCTGGGCGCCACCACCAGTGCCTAAGGCACAATTTTTCAGCTCCTGTTTAACAGGGGCGTGTAATTACGATTTTTGATGTAATACTTTGCAGCAGGGCTCGTTCCTGCATTCCAACCAGAACCAAAAATGCTCTTACAAGCTATCAGCATGATGATTGAGGAGGAAGAGGATAATTACTCAGGGATAGTGTCTGTGAGGGGTTGCAGTGTTGTGGCACCAGCACCAGTGCCTAAGGCCCAATTTTTCAGCCCTTGTTTAACAGGGGCGTGTAATTACAATTTTTGATGCAATACTTTGCAGCAGGGCTCGTTCCTGCGTTCCAACTAGAGTGTCTGTGAGGGGTTGCAGTGTTGTGGCACCAGCACCAGTGCCTAAGGCCTAATTTTTCAGCTCCTGTTCAACAGGGGCATGTAATTACAATTCTTGATCTAATATTTCACAGCAGAGCCCTGTGAGGGCTTACAGTGTTGTGGCCACAGCAACACCTAAGGCCCAAATTTCTGCTGAGTATATAGGGCAGGACCCTACTTTCAAACAACTAACTTACAAACGACTCCTACTTGCAAACGGAAGGAGACATTCTCTCCTGTAAGAGTTAATATGGGAAAAACATTTCTCCTTTCCACTGATGCTTTCCAATCCATTGGGACAAAAAGTGAGGTGAAATCTTCTGAAGAGGAGGTTCTACTTAACAACAAACCTACAGCCTGTATACTGCTGTTCAGAGTATATAGGGCCTGGTGGCCCCACACCTTTCCTTATTTTAATTTGGGTGCGGGGTTCCCCTTAATATCCATACAAGACCCAAAGGGCCTGGTAATGGACTGGGGGGTACCCATGCCATTTGTCTCACTGATTTTCATCCATATTGCCAGGACCCGACATTACATTAAACCCGCAAGCAGTTTTAAATGAGATTTTTTCCTTTAAAAATGACATTTGGTGCAGGGACTGTTCTAAACACGGGAAACACGCGTCACTTTACAGGCATACTATAGACACCCCTCAGGTACGATATTTAAAGGAATATTTCACTTTTTTTTTTTACTTTAAGCATCATTAAAATCACTGCTACCGAAAAAACGTCCATTTTTAAAAGTTTTTTTTGCATTGATACATGTCCCCTGGGGTAGGACCCGGGTCCCCAAACCCTTTTTAGGACAATACCATGCAAATTAGCCTTTAAAATGAGCACTTTTGATTTCGAACGTTCGAGTCCCATAGACGTCAATGGGGTTCTAACGTTCGTGCGAACTTTCGGTCCGTTCGCAGGCTCTGGTGCGAACCGAACCGGGGGGTGTTCGGCTCATCCCTTTTCACGAAATATCGTCGTTTTTGCGACGCAATTGGTCCCATAGGAATGAATGGGGAAACTAGAGTGGGAGGTGACAAAAGCTGAAAAATCAGAACATGATCTCTAAACTGCCGCCACTCCCTCATTTTCAAGCCCACCTACACAAATCTTATATCAAAACGTTCAGCTATCCCTGCTGCCACTAAACATGTCCACGGCTAAGCCATAGTCCTGATAGTTTTCACAATATGACCATTTGATTGCAACTCACACCGTCCATTGACATTCATTGAAACTACACTCTAGCCCCTTCAAATTTGAAGGGCAATTTCTAAACTGCGACCGTGCCTTCAATTTTAATATTTCAGAGACATAATATGTATCAAAATCTAGGTCTGGGTCTTGTGATTCTCACAATATAAAGATCTTCGCTGTAGGATTTATAGTTTTTAAAATACGGCCATTTGAATTACTGCACAGTTACTACATCTATCATGGTCCTGTGTATTGTGTATTGAGCAGTAGGGATGAGCTGAACACCCCCCGGTTCGGTTCGCACCAGAACCCGCGAACGGACCGAAAGTTCGCACGAACGTTAGAACCCCATTGACGTCTATGGGACTCGAACGTTCAAAATCAAAAGTGCTCATTTTAAAGGCTAATTTGCATGGTATTGTCCTAAAAAGGGTTTGGGGACCCGGGTCCTACCCCAGGGGACATGTATCAATGCAAAAAAAACTTTTAAAAACGGCCGTTTTTTCGGGAGCAGTGATTTTAATGATGCTTAAAGTAAAAAAAAAAGTGAAATATTCCTTTAAATATCGTACCTGAGGGGTGTCTATAGTATGCCTGTAAAGTGACGCGTGTTTCCCCTGTTTAGAACAGTCCCTGCACCAAATGTCATTTTTAAAGGAAAAAATCTCATTTAAAACTGCTTGCGGGTTTAATGTAATGTCGGGTCCTGGCAATATGGATGAAAATCAGTGAGACAAACGGCATGGGTACCCCCCAGTCCATTACCAGGCCCTTTATGGATATTAAGGGGAACCCCGCACCCAAATTAAAATAAGGAAAGGTGTGGGGCCACCAGGCCCTATATACTCTGAACAGCAGTATACAGGCGGTGCAAACAAGACTGGGACTGTAGGTTTGTTGTTAAGTAGAATCTGTTTGTAATTTTGAACTGGTACATTTCTAACGTGTTTAGCTCCAGCCAAAACATCTATTTTAAGCTTTTTGGAAAACATAGGGAAGGGTTATCACCCCTGTGACATTTGTTTTGCTGTCTGTGCTCCTCTTCAGAAGATTTCACCTCACTTTTTGTCCTAATGACAAATGTTTTTTGAAAATTTGGGTTTTTTCGTGAAACAAGGATTGGTGATAAAGCATCAGTGGAAAGGAGAAAAGTTTTTCCCATATTAACTCTTACAGGAGAGAATTTCCCTTCCTAGGGGTAGATTTATTCTCACTTCCTGTTGTCTCCTTCCGTTTGCAAGTAGGAGTCGTTTGTAAGTTAGTTGTTTGAAAGTAGGGGCCTGCCCTATATACTCAGCAGAAATTTGGGCCTTAGGTGTTGCTGTGGCCACAACACTGTAAGCCCTCACAGGGCTCTGCTGTGAAATATTAGATCAAGAATTGTAATTACATGCCCCTGTTAAACAGGAGTTGAAAAATTGGGCCTTAGGCACTGGTGCTGGTGCCACAACACTGCAACCCCTCACAGACACTCTAGTTGGAATGCAGGAACGAGCCCTGCTGCAAAGTATTGCATCAAAAACTGTAATTACACGCCCCTGTTAAACAGGGGCAGAAAAAATGGGCCTTAGGCACTGGTGCTGGTGCCACAACACTGCAACCCCTCACAGACACTCTAGTTGGAATGCAGGAACGAGCCCTGCTGCAAAGTATTACATCAAAAATTGTAATTACACGCCCCTGTTAAACAGGGGCTGAAAAATTGTGCCTTAGGCACTGGTGGTGGCGCCCAGAATCAAAAATGTTCTTACAAGCTATCAGCGTGATGATTGAGGAGGAAGAGGATAATTATTCAGGGATAGTCACTCAGCATCAGCATAGGCAGTCTTTGAAGGGATCTGAGATTTCAAAAAAAATTATTCGGTTACATCAGCATCAGGTGCTTGGTAGCTGGTGGTGATCCAAGACTCATTCATTTTTATGAAGGTCAGTCGATCGACCGAGTCAGTGGACAGACGCACCCTGTGATCGGTTACCACGCCTCCAGCAGCACTGAATGTGCGTTCCAAAAGAACGCTGGATGCAGGACAGGCCAGTAGCTCAATTGCATACTGTGCAAGCTCTGGCCAGTGATCCATCCTCAAGACCCAGTAACCCAGAGGATTCGGTGGGAAAGGTGTCCAAGTCTGATCTTGCCCCTAGGTATTCCTGCACCATGTAAAACAGACGCTGGCGATGGTTGCTGGAACCGATCATACCTTGGGGCTGCGGACCAAAAAATTGTCTGAACGCATCGGTCAGACGGCCACCTTCTCCACCGCTCCTTCTTTGACTGACCGAAGCCTCAGCAACACGTTGTCCAGAAACAGGAGTTTGTAACCTCCCAGTCTCTGGGAACGCGTTGCACAGACCTTTCTGCAAGGCCTCCCGAAGATGTTTCATCCTCTGCTCCCTCTGCGATGGCAAGATAAGGTCCGCAACCTTACCCTTGTAACGTGGATCAAGGAGGGTTGCCAGCCAGTATTGGTCCTTCTCCTTGATACCACGAATACGAGGATCCTTACGCAGGCTTTGCAGGATCAGGGAGGCCATGCAGCGTAGGTTTGCTGAGGCATTCGGTCCGGAGTCCTCTGGGTCACTAAGGACGACGTGGTCCGCAGCCACCTCCTCCCAGCCACGTACAAGTCCATGTGTTTCTTGGGACTGATCCCTTAAAGACTGCTGCTGATGCTGAGTGCAAGGCTCCACCTCCATACTGACACAATCTTCCTCCTCCTCCTCCTCCTCTTCCTCCTCGTCCTCTTCCTGTGTGATCGGCGGGCACGCAGGAACACTGTCTGGATAAAGGGGGCCTTGAGAGCTAAGGAAGTCCTCCTCTTCCTGCCTCTGTTCTGCCTCAAGTGCCCTGTCCATTATTCCACGCAGCGTGTGCTCCAACAGGTGGACAAGGGGGACAGTGTCACTGATGCATGCACTGTCACTGCTCACCATTCTCGTGGCCTCCTCAAATGGTGACAGGACAGTGCATGCATCCCTGATCATGGCCCACTGGCGTGGGGAAAAAAACCAAGCTCCCCTGACCCTGTCCTGGTGCCATAGTTGCACAGGTACTCATTGATGGCCCTCTGCTGCGTGTGCAGCCGCTGCAGCATGGCCAACGTTGAGTTCCACCTGGTGGGCATGTCACAGATTAGGCAGTTCTTGGGCAGGTTAAACTCCTTTTGGAGGTCCGTCAGCCGAGCACTGGCATTATATGACTGGCGGAAATGCACACAGACTTTCCTGGCCTGCCTCAGGACATCCTGTAAGCCCGGGTACCTGCCCAAGAACCGCTGCACCACCAAGTTAAGGACGTGAGCCAAACAGGGCACATGGGTCATTTGTCCCTGTCGGAGGGCAGAGAGGAGGTTGGTGCCATTGTCGCAAACCACCATTCCTGCCTTAAGTTGGCGTGGCGTCAACCACCTCTGAACCTGCCCCTGCAGAGCTGACAGAACCTCTGCCCCAGTGTGGCTCCTGTCCCCCAAGCACACCAGCTCAAGCACCGCATGGCATCTTTTGGCCTGCGTACTTGCGTAGCCCCTTGAACGACTACGGAGCACCGCTGGTTCCGAGGAAGAGGCCATGGAGGAAGAAGAAGAGGAGGGGGTGGAGGAGAGAGGTGTGTCACAATCATTAGCATTTTGGAGGCGTGGTGGCGGAACAACCTCCAACACTACTGCACCTTGTCCTGCATCCTTCCCAGCTGCCAGCAGAGTCACCCAATGCGCCGTGAAACCGCCCTGTCCAGCGAGGCATGGACATTGCCTTCCACATGCTGGTAGAGAGCCGGAATCGCCTTCCGTGAGAAAAAGTGGCGTTTGGGTACCTACCACTGAGGAACCGCACATTCCACAAACTCACGGAAGGGGGCAGAGTCTACCAACTGAAAAGGCAGCAGTTGAAGTGCTAGCAATTTTGCCAAGCTAGCATTCAACCGCTGGGCATGTGGATGGCTGGGAGCAAACTTCTTTCGGCAGTGCAGCAGCTGGGGCAGGGAAATTTGCCTGGTACAATCTGACGTCGGTGTACCAAAATCAGATTGCCCACAAGTACGTGGCTGTGACACACCTAATTCTACACCTTCATTCCTCTCAGTGCAGGTCTCAGAGAGGACTGAAGGTCTAGTGGGGTTGGAAATCTCAGCTGATGAGGAGCAAGCAGAGGTCCTCTTTGTTCTTTGGTGTGGGTCTTTTAGATACGCTTGCCAACGAACTGCATGGCAGGTCAACATATGTCTGGTCAAGCATGTGGTACCCAAGCGGGAGATGTTTTGGCCACGCGAGATACGCTTGAGACATATGTTGCAAATAGCAGCGGTGCGATCTGATGCACTCGTCTCAAAAAAGGCCCACACCAAAGAACTTTTTGAATAACGCGCAGAGACTGCAGCGCCCTGCACATGTGGAGCTTTGGGGTGTGATGCAGTCAATGTGCTGCCCTTAGGCTGGCCCCTGGAGGGCATCCTGCCTCGTTGGTGATGTGCCGCCTCCTCCTCCTCCTCCTCCTCCTCCTCTCTCCTATCAGGCACCCACGTTGAGTCAGTGACCTCATCATCCCCTCCCTCCTCATCACTGGAGCAAACCTGGCAGTATGCTGCAGCAGGGGGAGCATGACTGCCAGATTGCTGTCCTTCTTGGGCACCCCCTCTGTCCATGCTCGTGTTACTGCCTTCATCGAGCTCAGTATCATCATCAGAGCCTTCCAAACGCTGGGCATCCTCCTGGAGCATGTACCCAACACTGTGGTCAAACAGTTCAAGGGACTCCTCAGGAGGACATGGTGGGGCTAGGGAAGGAGTCACTGATGACATTGAGCCGAGGGAAAAGGCCGCTGCTTTGCCAGACAAAGTACCCTGGGCATGGGTGAGAGAGGATGAGGAGGATGAGGACGGCTTGGTCATCCACTCGACCAAGTCTTCCGCATGTTGCGGCTCAACATGGCCAGCTCCCGAAAAAAAGGCCAAGCGTGTCCCATGGCCACGTGCTGATGAGGATGCACCGTCTCCACAACCAGCACTAGACACAGAGCCTGCTTGCCCTCTCTTATTGGCTTGTGACTGTCTGCCTCTCCTTCTTGGCCTTCCAGACATACTAATGCATTATTAAAATCACTGCTCCTGAAAAAATGGCCGTTTTTCAAACTTTTTTTTGCATTGATCCATGTCCCCTGGGGCAGGACCCGGATCCCCAAACACTTTTTATGACAATAACTTGCATATTAGCCTTTAAAATTAGCACTTTTGATTATTCATGTTCGTGTCCCATAGACTTTAACCACTTAAGGACCGCCTAACGCCGATTTACGTCGGCAAAGCGGCACGGGCAGGCAAAATCACGTACATGTACGTGATTTGCCTTCCGCGGGTGGGGGGTCCGATCGGACCCCCCCCCGCCGCCCGAGGCGGTCCCGTTCTGTTCCCCGGCGATCCGAGATGAGGGGGAGGCCATCCGTTCGTGGTCCCCCCCTCGCGATCGCCGCCGGCTAATGGGAACATTCCTTTGCTGCTGTATGCTAAACAGCAGCAAAGGAAATGATGTCATCTCCCCTCAGCTCGGTATTCCGTTCCAGCGCCGAGGGGAGAAGACATCAATGTAAGTGCACAACACACTACACACACAGTAGAACATGCCAGGCATACAAAACACCCCGATCCCCCCCCCGATCGCCCCCCGATCCCCCCCCAATCACCCCCCCCCCTGTCACAAACTGACACCAGCAGGTTTTTTTTTTTTTTTTTTTTTTTTCTGATTACTACATAGTGTCAGTTTGTGACAGTTACAGTGTTGGGACAGTTAGTATTACCCCCCTTTAGGTCTAGGGTACCCCCCTAACCCCCCCTAATAAAGTTTTAACCCCTTGATCACCCCCTGTCACCAGTGTTGCTAAGCGATCATTTTTCTGATCGCTGTATTAGTGTCACTGGTGACGCTAGTTAGGGACGTAAATATTTAGGTTCGCCGTCAGCGTTTTATAGCGTCAGGGACCCCCATATACTATCTAATAAATGTTTTAACCCCTTGATTGCCCCCTAGTTAACCCTTTCACCACTGATCACCGTATAAACGTTACGGTTGACGCTGGTTAGTTCGTTAATTTTTTATAGTGTCAGGGCACCCGCCGTTTATTACCGAATAAAGGTTTAGCCCCCTGATCGCCCGGCGGTGATATGCGTCGCCCCAGGCAGCGTCAGATTAGCGCCAGTACCGCTAACACCCACGCACGCAGCATACGCCTCCCTTAGTGGTATAGTATCTGATCGGATCAATATCTGATCCGATCAGATCTATACTAGCGTCCCCAGCAGTTTAGGGTTCCCAAAAATGCAGTGTTAGCGGGATCAGCCCAGATACCCGCTAGCACCTGCGTTTTGCCCCTCCGCCCGGCCCACCCAAGTGCAGTATCGATCGATCACTGTCACTTACAAAACACTAAACGCATAACTGCAGCGTTCGCAGAGTCAGGCCTGATCCCTGCGATCGCTAACAGTTTTTTTGGTAGCATTTTGGTGAACTGGAAAGCAAGCACCAGCCCCAGGCAGCATCAGGTTAGCGCCAGTACCGCTAACACCCACGCACGCACCGTACACCTCCCTTAGTGGTATAGTATCTGAACGGATCAATATCTGATCCGATCAGATCTATACTAGCGTCCCCAGCAGTTTAGGGTTCCCAAAAACGCAGTGTTAGCGGGATCAGCCCAGATACCTGCTAGCACCTGCGTTTTGCCCCTCCGCCCGGCCCGGCCCACCCAAGTGCAGTATCGATCGATCACTGTCCCTTACAAAACACTAAACGCATAACTGCAGCGTTCGCAGAGTCAGGCCTGATCCCTGCAATCGCTAACAGTTTTTTTGGTAGCGTTTTGGTGAACTGGCAAGCACCAGCGGCCTAGTACACCCCGGTCGTAGTCAAACCAGCACTGCAGTAACACTTGGTGACGTGGCGAGTCCCATAAGTGCAGTTCAAGCTGGTGAGGTGGCAAGCACAAGTAGTGTCCCACTGCCACCAAAAAGACAAACACAGGCCCGTCATGCCCATAGTGCCCTTCCTGCTGCATTCGCCAATCCTAATTGGGAACCCACCACTTCTGCAGCGCCCGTACTTCCCCCATTCACATCCCCAATCAAATGCAGTCGGCTGCATGAGAGGCATTTTCTTTATGTCCTCCCGAGTACCCCTACCCAACGAACCCCCCCAAAAAAGATGTCGTGTCTGCAGCAAGCGCGGATATAGGGGTGACACCCGCTATTATTGTCTCTCCTGTCCTGACAATCCTGGTCTTTGCATTGGTGAATGTTTTGAACGCTACCATTCACTAGTTGAGTATTAGCGTAGGGTACAGCATTGCACAGACTAGGCACACTTTCACAGGGTCTCCCAAGATGCCATCGCATTTTGAGAGACCCGAACCTGGAACCGGTTACAGTTACAAAAGTTAGTTACAAAAAAAGTGTCAAAAAAAAAATATATATATAAAATAAAAAAAAATAGTTGTCGTTTTATTGTTCTCTCTCTCTCTATTCTCTCTCTATTGTTCTGCTCTTTTTTACTGTATTCTATTCTGCAATGTTTTATTGTTATTATGTTTTATCATGTTTGCTTTTTCAGGTATGCAATTTTTTATACTTTACCGTTTACTGTGCTTTATTGTTAACCATTTTTTTGTCTTCAGGTACGCCATTCACGACTTTGAGTGGTTATACCAGAATGATGCCTGCAGGTTTAGGTATCATCTTGGTATCATTCTTTTCAGCCAGCGGTCGGCTTTCATGTAAAAGCAATCCTAGCGGCTAATTAGCCTCTAGACTGCTTTTACAAGCCGTGGGAGGGAATGCCCCCCCCACCCCACCGTCTTCCGTGTTTTTCTCTGGCTCTCCTGTCTCAACAGGGAACCTGAGAATGCAGCCGGTGATTCAGCCAGCTGACCATAGAGCTGATCAGAGACCAGAGTGGCTCCAAACATCTCTATGGCCTAAGAAACCGGAAGCTACGAGCATTTTATGACTTAGATTTCGCCGGATGTAAATAGCGCCATTGGGAAATTGGGGAAGCATTTTATCACACCGATCTTGGTGTCATCAGATGCTTTGAGGGCAGAGGAGAGATCTAGGGTCTAATAGACCCCAATTTTTTCAAAAAAGAGTACCTGTCACTACCTATTGCTATCATAGGGGATATTTACATTCCCCGAGATAACAATAAAAATGATTAAAAAAAAAAAAATATGAAGGGAACAGTTTAAAAATAAGATAAAAAAAGCAGAAAAATAATAAAAGAAAAAAAAAAAGCACCCCTGTCGCCCCCTGCTCTCGCGCTAAGGCGAACGCAAGCGGCGGTCTGTCGTCAAACGTAAACAGCAATTGCACCATGCATGTGAGGTATCACCGCGAAGGTCAGATCGAGGGCAGTAATTTTTGCAGTAGACCTCCTCTGTAGATCTAAAGTGGTAACCTGTAAAGGCTTTTAAAGGCTTTTAAAAATGTATTTATTTTGTTGCCACTGCACGTTTGTGCGCAATTTTAAAGCATGTCATGTTTGGTATCCATGTACTCGGCCTAAGATCATCTTTTTTATTTCATCAAACATTTGGGCAATATAGTGTGTTTTAGTGCATTAAAATTTAAAAAAGTGTGTTTTTTCCCCAAAAAATGCGTTTGAAAAATCGCTGCGCAAATACTGTGTGAAAAAAAAAAATGAAACACCCACCATTTTAATCTGTAGGGCATTTGCTTTAAAAAAAATATATAATGTTTGGGGGTTCAAAGTAATTTTTTTGCAAAAAAAAAATAACTTTTTCATGTAAACAATAAGTGTCAGAAAGGGCTTTGTCTTCAAGTGGTTAGAAGAGTGGGTGATGTGTGACATAAGCTTCTAAATGTTGTGCATAAAATGCCAGGACAGTTCAAAACCCCCCCAAATGACCCCATTTTGGAAAGTAGACACCCCAAGCTATTTGCTGAGAGGCATGTCGAGTCCATGGAATATTTTATATTGCGACACAAGTTGCGGGAAAGAGACACATTTTTTTTTTTTTTTTTTTGCACAAAGTTGTCACTAAATGATATATTGCTCAAACATGCCATGGGAATATGTGAAATTACACCCCAAAATACATTCTGCTGCTTCTCCTGAGTACGGGGATACCACATGTGTGAGAATTTTTGGGAGCCTAGCCACGTACGGGACCCCGAAAACCAAGCACCGCCTTCAGGCTTTCTAAGGGCGTGAATTTTTGATTTCACTCTTCACTGCCTATCACAGTTTCGGAGGCCATGGAAAGCCCAGGTGGCACAAACCCCCCCAAATGACCCCATTTTGGAAAGTAGACACCCCAAGCTATTTGCTGAGAGGTATAGTGAGTATTTTGCAGACCTCACTTTTTGTCACAAAGTTTTGAAAATTGAAAAAAGAAAAAAAAAATGTTTTTTCTTGTCTTTCTTCATTTTCAAAAACAAATGAGAGCTGCAAAATACTCACCATGCCTCTCTGCAAATAGCTTGGGGTGTCTACTTTCCAAAATGGGGTCATTTGGGGGGGTTTTGTGCCACCTGGGCATTCCATGGCCTCCGAAACTGTGATAGGCAGTGAAGAGTGAAATCAAAAATTTTCACCCTTAGAAATCCTGAAGGCGGTGATTGGTTTTCGGGGTCCCGTACGCGGCTAGGCTCCCAAAAAGTCCCACACATGTGGTATCCCCATACTCAGGAGAAGCAGCTAAATGTATTTTGGGGTGCAATTCCACATATGCCCATGGCCTGTGTGAGCAATATATCATTTAGTGACAACTTTATGCAAAAAAAAAAGTGTCACTTTCCCACAACTTGTGTCAAAATATAAAATATTCCATGGACTCAATATGCCTCTCAGCAAATAGCTTGGGGTGTCTACTTTCCAAAATGGGGTCATTTGGGGGGGTTTTGTGCCACCTGGGCATTCCATGGCCTCCGAAACTGTGATAGGTAGTGAGGAGTAAAATCAAAAATTTACACCCTTAGAAATCCTGAAGGTGGTGATTGGTTTTCGGGGCCCCGTACGCGGCTAGGCTCCCAAAAAATCCCACACATGTGGTATCCCCATACTCAGGAGAAGCAGCTGAATGTATTTTGGGGTGCAATTCCACATAGGCCCATGGCCTGTGTGAGCAATATATCATTTAGTGACAACTTTTTGTAAATATTTTTTTTTTTTTTTTTTGTTGTCATTATTCAATCACTTGGGACAAAAAAAATAAATATTCAATGGGTTCAACATGCCTCTCAGCAATTTCCTTGGGGTGTCTACTTTCCAAAATGGGGTCATTTCGGGGGGTTGTACTGCCCTGCCATTTTAGCACCTCAAGAAATGACATAGGCAGTCATAAACTAAAAGCTGTGTAAATTACAGAAAATGTACCCTAGTTTGTAGACGCTATAACTTTTGCGTAAACCAATAAATATACGCTTATTGACATTTTTTTTACCAAAGACATGTGGCCGAATACATTTTGGCCTAAATGTATGACTAAAATTTAGTTTATTGGATTTTTTTTATAACAAAAAGTAGAAAATATCATTTTTTTTCAAAATTTTCGGTCTTTTTCCGTTTATAGCGCAAAAAATAAAAACCGCAGAGGTGATCAAATACCATCAAAAGAAAGCTCTATTTGTGGGAAGAAAAGGACGCAAATTTCGTTTGGGTACAGCATTGCATGACCGCGCAATTAGCAGTTAAAGCGACGCAGTGCCAAATTGGAAAAAGACCTCTGGTCCTTAGGCAGCATAATGGTCCGGGGCTCAAGTGGTTAACGGTGTTCGCGTGTTCGAACGAACTTTTTTCCTGTTCGCATGTTCTGGTACGAACCGAACAGGGGGGTGTTCGGCTCATCCCTAGTCCCATAGGAATGAATGGCAAAATGTTCAAAACTAGAGTGGGAGGTGACAAAAGCTGACAACCCCATGATCAGCCAAAACATTATGACCACCCCATGATCAGAAAAAACATTATGACCGCCCCATAAAAAAAATATTTTTGAAAAAAAAATATTTTTGAAAAAAAAATCATTTTTGAAAAAAATAAATCATTTTTGAAAAAAAAAATTCATTTTTGAAAAAAAAAAATTCATTTTTGAAAAAATAAAATAAAATCATTTGTAAAAAAAAAAATCATTTGTGAAAAAAAAATCATTTGTGAAAAAAAAATTCATTTTTGAAGAAAAAAAAATATTTTTGAAAAAAAAAATTATTTTTGAAAAAAAAAAATTATTTTTGAAAAAAAAATTTAATTAAAAAAAAAAAAATCATTTTTGAAAAAAAAAATCATTTGTGAAAAAAAAAATCATTTTTGAAAAAAAAAATCATTTTTGAAAAAAAATATTATTTTTGAAAAAAAAATCATTTTTGAAAAAAAAAATTATTTTTGAAAAAAAAAATTATTTTTGAAAAAAAAATTATTTTTGAAATAAAAAAATTACTTTTGAAAAAAATATATATTTTTGAAAAAAAAATATTTTTGAAATAAAAAAAATTACTTTTGAAAAAAATATAAATTTTTGAAAAAAAAATATTTTTGAAAAAAACATTTTCATTTAAAAAAAAAAATCATTTTTGAAAAAAAAAAAACTTTTGAAAAAAATGTTCAGCTCTTTCAGCTAATGATGGGACTTCAACTTTTTTTACTACTATTTATACTTTTTAAAATATTAAGCTTTTTAACACTTTTCACAGTTACTCCAGCCACTCCAACCACACAACAGTTACTCAAGCCACTCCACCCAGTTACTCCGCCCACTCCAGTTGTAGAGGCAAGAACACTTTTCACAATTTCCCCAGTAATTGTAGCTTTTCTAGTTATTATTATTATTATTATAGCCAAATTTACCACCCTACCTCCTCCCACAGTTTTTACACTACATAGACAAGTAATATACCAAAAGGTGCGGATTGTTCCCGAATGGTGTGCTATTACTTTGTGGAACGTTTTGCCAAATGGTTCACGAAATATCGTCATTTTTGCGATGAAATTGGTCCTATAGGAATGAATGGGGAAACTAGAGTGGGAGGTGACAAAAGCTGAAAAATCAGAACATGATTTCTAAACTGCCACCACTCCCTCATTTTCAAGCCCACCTACACAAATCTTATATCAAAACGTTAAGCTATCCCTGCTGCCACTAAACATGTCCACGGCTAAGCCATAGTCCTGATAGTTTTCACAATATGACCATTTGTTTGCAACTCACACCGTCCATTGACATTCATTGAAACTACACTCTAGCCCCTTCAAATTTGAAAGTCAATATCTAAACTGCGACTGTGCCTTCAATTTTAATATTTCAGAGACATACTATGTATCAAAATCTAGGTCTGGGTCTTGTGATTCTCACAATATAAAGATCTTCGCTGTAGGATTTATAGTTTTTAAAATACGGCCATTTGAATTACTGCACAGTTACTACATCTATCATGGTCCTGTGTATTGTGTATTGAGCAGTATTTGTGAAGCATAAACAGGACATGAGCGTTGCTAGAAAACAGTGGTTGTAAACACAAGATGCTGAGACCCCCCAAATGCATGTGGTCATACCTTCATCTGCTAGACTTGATAATGCTTGTAGACTCCTCCCACAGTTTTTACACTACATAGACAAGTAATATACCGAAACGTGCAGATTGTTCCTGATTGGTGTGCTATTACTTTGTGGAACGTTTCGCCAAATGGTCCACGAAATATCGTTTTGCAGCGAAATTGGTCCCATAGGAATGAATGGCGAAATGTTCAATGTCATTTAATTGGTGTGCTATTACCTTGTGGAACTTTGTGAAAAGCTGAAATATACCAGTGTGAATCTGGCCTCAATGTCATTTAATTGGTGTGCTATTACTTTGTGGAATGTTTCGCCGGATGGTTCACGAAATATCGTCGTTTTTGCGGTGAAAATGGTCCCGTAGGAATGAATGGCGAAATGTTCAAAACTAGAGTGGGAGGTGACAAAAGCTGACAACCCCATGATCAGCCAAAACATTATGACCGCCCTATGAAAAAAAAATCATTTTTGAAAAAAAAAAACATTTTTGAAAAAAAAAATAATAATTTTTGAAAAAAAATACATTTTTGAAAAAAACCTTAATTTTTGAAAAAAAATCATTTTTGAAAAAATAAAATTCATTTTTGAAAAAAAAAAATTCATTTTTGAAAAAAAAATTTCATTTAAAAAAAATAATAATTTTTGAAAAAAATAATTCATTTTTGAAAAATAAGAACTTTTGAAAAAAATGTTCAGCTCTTTCAGCTAATGATGGGACTTCAACTTTTTTTACTACTATTTATACTTTTTAAAATATCAAGCTTTTTAACACTTTTCACAAACACAGGGAAGTAACCCATCGCCAGTGTCCGGCCACCCAGAGAGTATAAAACATAACATATAAAATAAATAAGTTAGCTGTACCATCCGTCAAAAAAATGTTAATGTATATATAGCATAATACATATAGAAAAATAAAAAAGAAACCAAAAACTACAATAAACATAATAATGATACCCTGTGCTGCCAGACAAACTGTAACTGATGGAAACAGATCATAACAGGAAAAAACATATAAATAGTCCAGCGCTCAGGATATTGTTGAGAAGCAAAATACGACAAGCATAAAAGTTTATAGTAGTTTTAATAAACGATAGTCTAAAATAACAATAAAAACTGCCAGAAAAACCGGGTTCAGAAACTCCATTGAGAAAGAAAACGCATTGTAATGAAAAAACACATGATAAAAAAAAAAAAAAAAAATTGCACAATAAGAAATATTAAGACTATTAAAAACCACAAGCTCTTGATAATGTTATTAGTGATCAATTAAAACATCAACAGAGGGACAGAGGCATTGAGCAGCAGGAGGCTAACACAGGAGATCCATCCAAAAAGGTATGCAGAGACCAAGCCAGGTGGAAAAGCTCAGAGTTGCCTCATGGAGTGGGGAGGTTTGTGACATGTAGATGGATGCACAGGCTGGGGTGGATGATGATATGGCCGCGGTGTTGTAAATAAGCCAGGTGGAAAAACTCAAAGTTGCCTCATGGAGTGGGGAGGTTTGTATCATGTAGATGGATGCACAGGCTGGGATGGATGATGAGATGGTCGCGGTGTAAAAATGTAAAGCTCCGCCGTGTGCAGAGCAGCCTGGCCGGAGCTGTGTGTCTGTAAGGGATGACGTCAGCATGGGGGAGCCGCTGGAGCACCAGAGGAAGTGAGACAAACCGCTGATCAGCTGAGCGGTGTCTCCACAAAGATGAAGTCTCATCAGTGAGACATAATGACACTGCGCTGAAGTTGAGACTGCCACTGGGAGGCTGTCTGAAGGGGGAATTGTGGCGACAGGCTGATGGAGCTCACATCTGCCTGACCAGCCTGAGAAAGTAACCAACAGTCCTCAGAGGAAACAACTGGTCAAAAACATCAAACTCGAATGGAGTGGTGGAAATGATAATGAAGTTGAAAGAGACCCTTGCTGATTGGAGGGGCGGCTTCACAGGAAAGGTGGAGAGAAAAAAAAAAAAAAAAAAGGAATGGATGAAAACTCACGGTGAAGGGCTCAAGCTGAAACCTCTGCCTTGTGGAGGGGGGAGAGAGGTTGCCTTGACAACGCGTTTCGTGCATGAGCGCTTTGTCATAGTCAAGGATACAGGCAACTCGCAGGATTTAAATAGATAAGTGAAGATTAGGGGTGGGGACAAAAAAAAAAAGGG
Source organism: Aquarana catesbeiana (assembly GCF_042186555.1). Classification (NCBI taxonomy): domain Eukaryota; kingdom Metazoa; phylum Chordata; class Amphibia; order Anura; family Ranidae; genus Aquarana; species Aquarana catesbeiana. The sequence goes on from NC_133330.1 coordinate 13,559,422, forward strand.
GAGGGGGTTGAGGAAAAGCAGGGAGGGAACAGAGATCTCCAATGTTAACCCCCCGCAGTCCCAAACACTCCGCCAATGGCTAAACATAAAAATATAAGAATGATCAGGATATAGGTCCAAGGAACACATAATTTACAATTCATCATAAAATTAAAATTAACAATGATAGTCACTTAACATTTTACTATAAAAAACATATTCAAACATGTTAAAATATGTTAAAACCACATTAAAAATCATAACTCTTCAATAATAGCCCAGAGATGTTTAAAAAAAAAATAAAAAAATAATAAATAAATAAATAAATTAAAAAAAAAATAATTTCTTTCTTTTCCTTTCTTTTTTTCCCTCTTTTTTCTTTTTTCCTATACAAACTCTCATTGAGATTACACAAAACTACATGTTTCTAATTCTTCATTCAACCCCTTGGGGGCAAGCGAGTCAAACATGTAGATCCAAAAAACCTCACGCTTGCACAACAGGGAGAATCTTTCATTATTGGTTAGCGTGCTCTTGGGGATCGTTTCGATAACAAAGACCTCCAAAAGTCTAATGTCCTTGTCGTGGAAACGCAGGAAGTGACGGGGTACACTATGGTCATCGCGCCCTTTCAAAATTAGTCTGCGGTGGTCACCTACTCTGGCCCGTAAGGCCCGAATAGTCCGGCCAACGTAGACCAACCCACAAGGGCAACGAAAAACATATATAACAAAATCAGTAGAACAGGTGATGAATTGCCTAATCTCATATTTTTTTCCTGTGTTAGTTGTAATGATATTAGTGCCATGGGTGATAAATTGGCAGGTATGGCACCCCCTCTTTTTACACTGGAATATGCCTTTTCTATCATGAAAATAGGACCTGATATCAAAGAAAGATTTGGACGATTTGTTAGTTATTTTACTGGGTGCCAGCAAGTTTTTTATAGTGCGTGCTTTCCGGAACGTCACCTGTGGGATCTCAGGTAGCACCGGGGCAAGACGTTGGTCCAGACGAAGAATGCCAAAGTGTTTTCTAACTATATTAGAGATGGATTTGTAGTTATCATTAAAAGTCGAGATAAATCTGACTGTCTGATTCGTTCTTGATTCGTCATTCGGACGCTTATCTCTAATAGCGGGATTCAGATGAGACCGAAAGGCATCATTAATGAGATCGGGTGGGTACCCCTTCTCTAGAAATTTCTTTGTCATCACTGTTCCCTGTTCAATATAATCCTCCAATTTTGAGCAGTTGCGTCTGAGTCTATTAAATTGGCCACTGGGGATGTTGCGTTTCCATAATGGGTGGTGGCAACTTCTAAAATGAAGGTAGGAGTTGCCACTTGTAGGCTTAACATTGTGTATGGTAAGAATCCTCTGTTGATCATGGAATAGGACCAAATCTAAAAATACAAGTTCCTGGGAGTCTATAACATGGGTGAATGCCAGACCAAGAGCATTGGAGTTACAATGGGCCACAAAGGAGGAAAACAAATCAGGGCTCCCACTCCAAATGATCACAATGTCATCTATGTACCGCCCGAAGAAGACTATGTGCTCAGCAAACGGGTTGTTAGCCCAGATGTTGTGTTCCTCCCAGTAGCCCATAGTAAGATTCGCATAGACTGGAGCAAAGTTCGCTCCCATGGCGGTACCTCTACGCTGCAGGTAGAATTGTTCACCGAACGTAAAGTAATTCTGTCTTAGGCAAAACTCGGTAGCTTGAACCAAGAATTGTGATTGTAACGAATTAAAATCACCGCTGTTGGTCAAGAAGTGTTGAACGGCTCTCAGACCTATATCATGGGGTATCGAAGTGTAGAGAGAAGACACATCGAGAGATGCCCACCAGTAGCCTTCTTCCCATGAATAATTCTGAAGGGCATTGATTACGTCATTAGAGTCTTTGATGTAAGATGGTAATTGGCACACAAGGGGTTGCAGACAGTAGTCAATGTACATAGATAGACCGTTACTGAAACTATTTGTACTTGCTACAATCGGTCTCCTAGGGGGGTCCACCAAGGATTTGTGGACCTTTGGGAGGTGGTAGAAATAGGGAGTACTACATTCAGATGGTAATAAAAATTGTCTTTCTTTATTGGTAAGTACTCCATTTTGCCAGGCTTCCTGAACAAGCGATTTTAATTCTAGTTGAAACTCTGGAAGAGGATCAGACTGTAGTCTCAGATACGTATCAGTGTCGGCTAACAGTCTGCTGGCCTCTTTAATATAGTCAGTGCGATTTTGTATCACAAGCCTGCCCCCTTTGTTTGCCTGCCTAATGGTGATTTTAGTATTGGACACTAGCTCTTTCAAGGCTATATTCTCACATCTGTTTAGATTCCGGTGTTTATGCCTACTGGAATCATCACATAATGATAGAAAATCCTTGTATACCGCTTGATTGTAGGTTTCAATATAAGGGCCCTTTGAATTGGTTGGAAAAAAGGTTGATTTGGGCCGGAAGGGGGTATGTGTTACTGATGGTTCTAGACAAGCAGAGGGTACAAAACCCTCTATATGCCCTTCGGCCCATAGTTCCTCTAGGGCCTGTAGTGCCACTTCGTCAAGTTCTGTAGAAGATGTGCACTCTGGTGCCGGATCATGTATAGACGTGGCCTCTTTCCTATCTTTTTTATGTGAAGCTAATGGATTAGGGGCATAGTGACGTTTAAGGGTTAATAACCGTATAAAGCGATGTAAATCTTTAAAAAGACCAAACTTATTTGGGCCTATAGTTGGAGAAAAACCTAGGCCTTTCCGAAGTAGCATTTCTTCGGACGGAGTGAGAGTATGTGAGGATAAGTTATATATTTTTATAGTACTATTACTTCTGTTGGTTCCAACCTCTCTTTTTTGTTTAATCTTCCTAGTGGTTCCTCCTCTCCGTCCTCTTCTAGTTTTCTTTTCTCTTTGGACACTCCCTTTGGAGGAGAGAACTGAAAATTTGGAGGGTTGGAACCCTTAGGGGATAAAGTACAACAGTTTGTATCCTGGAGATAGAATTCCTCTCTAGTATCTTGGGATTTTGGTCTAGCTCCCAGCAGAATATAGTTTTCCAGGTCTCGAGATAAGGGGCTAAAGCTATTGTGAGTAGGTATATTGTATGCCAGTTTGAGATGAGTAGTGGGTGGTGAAACAGTAGTCACCTCCTGCCTATCGACAGAAGGAATGAGCGGTGCCATCAGAGAGGAGGATGACATTAGGGGGGAAGGATTCAAATCTAAGATGGTGGTAGTCGGTACAATCCCACCTCTGGTGTCAGATATTGGTATATTTGAACTAATCGGTTTGGGAGCTTCCGTAGTTTGTAGATGAGGAGTAGACTTGGGAATGGCTTTCTTAGAATTATTGGAGTTATGTTTTTTTGATTTTGTTTTTTTAGGCTTAGATGTATTTATAGGTTTTGAACGGGTTGAATGTGTTACAATGTCATTGGCCCTTTGTTTATGGCGTTGCCAGTCGAATACCTGGCCATTATCATAATCAAAAAGGTCTCGTTCTAGCTTTTTGGTTTTCTTAAACACCAAAGCGTCTTCATCCTTCTTGACATTTCTCTCAAGAACTTGGAGCCACTTCGGAAACAAACATGAAGCACTGAATTCTTGAACAGTGTCCTCTTTGTCCTTTACCTGTTTTGTTGCTAGTTCTAATTTTCTTTCTCTTTGTGAAATCAGAATTTTGATCCATTTAATAGTACAAAACTCTGCTAACGATCGCCATTCCTTGTGGAGGTCTTCGTCCAAGAAGCTGCATTGCTTCTTGATACGGAGTCCTCTAATGGGTAATACCCAATTCTATATATTTCTTGAGAAATGCCAAATCCCACCATTGGGTCTGTTCATACTGTCTAGCATCTTGTAACCGTAGGAAGGCTTTCCTCATACGAATTTCATAAGCTTCCGTATGTGGTCGTTGGGAGGGGGCACACGTGGGTGCTTCATCTAATTTAGATCGAACAGTATTATTATTGTTCATATTTTCAAAAATGGCCTGTAGCCGATGTGTTCTCTCGGTCCCCATGATAGGGGAAGAAAAAAAAAAAAAAACAGGAATGGGGTTGGGATCTGTGTATTATAGGGTATAGCTCTTTCTAGTGGGACTTAACCCTCAATGTTACTCGGGGTGACCCTTCAGAGGCTGCCGGTGCACCAGAGAAAAACAGAAACAAACACAGGGAAGTAACCCAGCGCCAGTGTCCGGCCACCCAGAGAGTATAAAACATAACATATAAAATAAATAAGTTAGCTGTACCATCCGTCAAAAAATGTTAATGTATGTATAGCATAATACATATAGAAAAATAAAAAAGGAAACCAAAAACTACAATAAACATAATAATGATACCCCGTGCTGCCAGACAAACTGTAACTAGTGGAAACAGATCATAACAGGAAAAAACATATAAATAGTCCAGCGCTCAGGATATTGTTGAGAAGCAAAACACGACAAGCAAGGGCACGCTACCCAATAATAAAAGATTCTCCCTGTTGTGCAAGCGTGAGGTTTTTTGGATCTACATGTTTGACTCGCTTGCCCCCAAGAGGTTGAATGAAGAATTAGAAACATGTAGTTTTGTGTAATCTCAATGAGAGTTTGTATAGGAAAAAAGAAAAAAGAGGGAAAAAAGAAAGGAAAAGAAAGAAATTTTTTTTTTTTTTTTTAAATTTATTTATTTATTTATATATATTTTTTTTTAAACATCTCTGGGCTATTATTGAAGAGTTATGATTTTTAATGTGGTTTTAACATATTTTAACATGTTTGAATATGTTTTTTATAGTAAAATGTTAAGTGACTATCATTGTTAATTTTAATTTTATGCTGAATTGTAAATTATGTGTTCCTTGGACCTATATCCTGATCATTCTTATATTTTTATGTTTAGCCATTGGCGGAGTGTTTGGGACTGCGGGGGGGTTAACATTGGAGATCTCTGTTCCCTCCCTGCTTTTCCTCCACCCCCCTCCCCTTTTTTTTTTTTTTTTCGTCCCCACCCCTAATCTTCACTTATCTATTTAAATCCTGCGAGTTGCCTGTATCCTTGACTATGACAAAGTGCTCATGCGCGAAACGCGTCGTCAAGGCAACCTCTTTCCCCCCTCCACAAGGCAGAGGCTTCAGCTTGAGCCCTTCACCGCGAGTTTTCATCCATTCCTTTTTTTTTTTTTCTCTCCACCTTTCCTGTGAAGCCGCTCCTCCAATCAGCAAGGGTCTCTTTCAACTTTATTATCATTTCCACCACTCCATTCGAGTTTGATGTTTTTGACCAGTTGTTTCCTCTGAGGACTGTTGGTTACTTTCTCAGGCTGGTCAGGCAGATGTGAGCTCCATCAGCCTGTCGCCACAATTCCCCCTTCAGACAGCCTCCCAGTGGCAGTCTCAACTTCAGCGCAGTGTCACTATGTCTCACTGATGAGACTTCATCTCTATGGAGACACCGCTCAGCTGATCAGCGGTTTGTCTCACTTCCTCTGGCGCTCCAGCGGCTCCCCCGTGCTGACGTCATCCCCTACAGACACACAGCTCCGGCCAGGCTGCTCTGCGCACGGCGGAGCTTTACATCTCTACACCGCGGCCATCTCATCATCCATCCCAGCCTGTGCATCCATCTACATGATACAAACCTCCCCACTCCATGAGGCAACTCTGAGCTTTTCCACCTGGCTTGGTCTCTGCATGCCTTTTTGGATGGATCTCCTGTGTTAGCCTCCTGCTGCTCAATGCCTCTGTCCCTCTGTTGATGTTTTAATTGATCGCTAATAACATTATCAAGAGCTTGTGGTTTTTAACACTTTTCACAGTTACTCAAGCCACTCCATCCAGTTACTCCGCCCACTTCCAATTGTAGAGGCAAGAACACTTTTCACAATTTCCCCAGAAATTGTAGCTTTTCTAGTTATTCTTATTATAGCCAAATTTACCACCCTAACTCCTCCCACAGCTTTTAAACTACATAGACAAGTAATATACCGAAGGTGTGGATTGTTCCTGATTGGTGTGCAATTACTTTGTGGAACGTTTCGCCGAATTTTTCATGAAATATCGTAGTTTTTGCGGTGAAATTACTTCCATAGGAATGAAGGGCAAAATGTTCAAAGCTAGAGTGGGAGGTGACAAAAGCTGACAACCCCATGATCAGCCAAAACATTATGACCACCCCATGAAAAAACAATAATTTTTTTTTCACGAAATATCGTAGTTTTTGCAGAAAATTGGTCCCATAGGAATGAATGGCGAAATGTTCAATGTCATTTAATTGGTGTGCTATTACCTTCTGGAACCTTGTGAAAAGCTGAAAAATACCGGTGTGAATCCGGCCTCAATGTCATTTAATTGGTGTGCTATCATTTTTGAAAAAAAAAATCATTTTTGAAAAAAAATCATTAAAAAAATAATCCTTTTTGAAAAAATAAAATCATTAAAAAAAATAATTTTTGAAAAAAAAAATAATTTTTGAAAAAAAAAATAATTTTTGAAAAAAAAAAATTAAAATTCATTTTTGAAAAAAAAAATTCATTTTTGAAAAAAAAAAATTCATTTTTGAAAAAAAAATCTTTTTGAAAAAAAAAATCATTTTTGAAAAAAAAATAATTTTTGAAAAAAATCATTAAAAAAAAATTTGAAAAAGAAATAATTTTTGAAAAAAAATCATTAAAAAAAAAATCCTATTTGAAAAAATAAAATCATTAAAAAAATCATTTTTGAAAAAAGAAAAATCATTTTTGAAAAAAAAAATTCATTTTTGAAAAAAATAATTTTTGAAAAAAAATCATTAAAAAAATTTTGAAAAAAAAATCATTTTTGAAAAAAAATCATTAAAAAAATCATTTTTGAAAAAATAAAATCTTTAAAAAAATCATTTTTGAAAAAAAAACAATCATTTTTGAAAATTAAAAAAAAAAAAAAAAATGTTCAGCTCTTTCAGCTAATGATGAGACTTCAACTGTTTTACTACTATTTATACTTTTTAAAATATTAGGCTTTTTAAAACTTTTCACAGTTACTCCAGCCACTCCAACCACACAACAGTTACTCAAGCCACTCCACCCAGTTACTCCGCCCACTCCAGTTGTAGAGGCAAGAACACTTTTCACAATTTCCCCAGAAATTGTAGCATTTCTAGTTATTATTATTATTATACAGGATTTATTTAGCGCCAACAGTTTGTGCAGCGCTTTACAACATGAGGGCAGACAGTACAGTTACATTACAATTCAATACAGGAGGGATCAGAGGGCCCCGCTCATTAGAGCTTACAATCTAGAAGGGAGGTCAAGTGGAACAAAAGGTGATAACTGTGGGAGGTGAGTTGATGGAGAAAATGAAAATACAGTTGTTAGGTGTGGGTAGGGTAGGCTTTTCTGAAGAGAGGGGTTTTCAGGGTAAACACAGTTTACTATGCCTCAGTTATAAATGAACTGCAGATCCCTGCAGATCACTGACTCTATTCATTAAGACAAGGGAGGAGCCGGTAAACTACACATTTACCGGCCCCTTCCCCACTCTCCATCCAGAAAGCATCCCTCGCAGCATCCGGGAAGGAGAGGGGAGGGGGGAACCCGGCAGGACTGTGGGGGATGAGGGGGAACCCGGCAGAACTGTGGGGGATGAGGGGGGGCCAAAGAATACACAGGAGCTTGGGGCAGTAGGTGGTGGATAGGGGAGGGCATATAAAGGAACCGTTCCCCTTCATTTTTCTCTTGCAGTAGCTGAAAGGCTGCAGGAGGAAAATGAAGGGGATTGGTTCCTCTATATGCCACCCCTCCTATCCAGGTGTGCCGGGGGCTGCATGGGAAACCTGGAGCATGCAATTGTGACCCCTGCAACTCCTGTACACACGCGTAAAATTAATTGTATACACTGCGCTAAAAACTAAGGTGAAAGTAAGAAGCAGCTACATACAAAGTGACAACAAACAAGAAATACTGGGAAAGTAAATGTAGCGCATAAACTGTGAAAAAAGGTCCCAAATCAAGGAAACAACTGAATAATAATAATACTCAATGAATAGTGTCCACAACCACAAAATGACTTATAAGTCTCTCGGTATGGATAAATAAAATCCAATAAGTGAGTAGAAAAACTATAAAGTGTAAAGTGTCCCACTAGAAATAGTGAGTAAATGTGTAGCGGCAAGTGTTCAAACACAGGTAGATCCTTAAATCTTCCAAAAGAACTGTATCCAACAACTGTATATGTCTTGGTACCAATGGTGTGTAAGAAACTCTTACCGGATACATTGGACTCCCTTGTCAGCGACAGGGAATCACTCGTGTAGATTGCCTCTCAAGGCCTGGAAGCGGACATCACAACTCTGGAAACCTTCTGGGTCAAACTCTGTATGGATCTCCCGGGGTCGCCAGGTGGGTCCTCCCAAAGGATGGCCAAGGTACGGATCAGAGGAGATGGTGCGTCCCGCATGAGACTGGAGTGGAGGCTGAATATTCTCTCAGATGGTATGTGGAGAAAAAATAAACAGGCTCCACATAGTGCAAGATGAGCAAGGTGGGTATTTTATTGCTAAAAAGCCTAGTTGACAATAAAAATGTGATCACAAGATATAAAAACAAAAATGGGCGCACAAGGAGGATGCTGAGAGCGCCCGACGCGTTTCGATCAATGGATCATCTACTGGGGCATACAGCATCCCCTCCAAGTTGCCTTATATTTATAAGTAAAAACATACATAAAAGCAAATAGTATGGGGTGGCAATCAAACTTCCCCATTGGATGGATGGGATCACCTGATCTCACCTGACTAAACAAGGTGTGAATCATCCCTCATTTGCATTAGTGATGTGTAATTAACCTGTTGAGTGTTGTTAAAACAACATCTCACTGAACCCTGCATCACTGATGTAACTATCAAAATAATCCGAAAACATCATGAAAATGGAGTAAACTGGAAACCGAACCAGCAATGAGTTCACACATTGCTGACACTTCTGTATTGTCTAAAGACTAGGATGAGTCTGTGCCAATCAAAGACAGTGTCTACGTGGGCGGGCGGAGCTGACAGCCAATGACTGAAAGGACAGGAAGTCTCCGTCAGCGCCGCCCGACAACCACGAGACAAACAAAAGGAAGTGACGTCAGGCTGAGCAGCGTGCCCGGCGTCCTTCCCCTGTCACGTGGTACATCCATGGGCGCATCAGAGGGACAGAGAAGGAGGAGTAACGTACGTCGAACAAAACGTTCCCGACGTTGACTCCAATGCTCCTCCTCCGTGTCCCCAATGATGACATTCAATGCAGGTGATGGTTACTTGTCCCCCACGGATAGTGGGGCACAAAACGAACACCACCGAGTCGACGTCCGGAACGTTTTGTTCGACGTACGTTACTCCTCCTTCTCTGTCCCCCTGACGCGCCCATGGATGTACCACGTGACAGGGGAAGGACGCCGGGCATGCTGCTCAGCCTGACATCACTTCCTTTTGTTTGTCTCGTGGTTGTCAGGGCGCTGATGGAGACTTCCTGTCCTTTCAGTCATTGGCTGTCAGCTCCGCCCGCCCACGTAGACACTGTCTTTGATTGGCACAGACTCATCCTAGTCTTTAGACAATACAGAAGTGTCAGCAATGTGTGAACTCATTGCTGGTTCGGTTCCCAGTTTACTCCATTTTCATGATGTTTTCGGATTATTTTGATAGTTACATCAGTGATGCAGGGTTCAGTGAGATGTTGTTTTAACAACACTCAGCAGGTTAATTACACATCACTAATGCAAATGAGGGATGATTCACACCTTGTTTAGTCAGGTGAGATCAGGTGATCCCATCCATCCAATGGGGAAGTTTGATTGCCACCCCATACTATTTGCTTTTATGTATGTTTTTACTTATAAATATAAGGCAACTTGGAGGGGATGCTGTATGCCCCAGTAGATGATCCATTGATCGAAACGCGTCGGGCGCTCTCAGCATCCTCCTTGTGCGCCCATTTTTGTTTTTATATCTTGTGATCACATTTTTATTGTCAACTAGGCTTTTTAGCAATAAAATACCCACCTTGCTCATCTGCACTATGTGGAGCCTGTTTATTTTTTCTCCACATACCATCTGAGAGAATATTCAGCCTCCACTCCAGTCTCATGCGGGACGCACCATCTCCTCTGATCCGTACCTTGGCCATCCTTTGGGAGGACCCACCTGGCGACCCCGGGAGATCCATACAGAGTTTGACCCAGAAGGTTTCCAGAGTTGTGATGTCCGCTTCCAGGCCTTGAGAGGCAATCTACACGAGTGATTCCCTGTCGCTGACAAGGGAGTCCAATGTATCCGGTAAGAGTTTCTTACACACCATTGGTACCAAGACATATACAGTTGTTGGATACAGTTCTTTTGGAAGATTTAAGGATCTACCTGTGTTTGAACACTTGCCGCTACACATTTACTCACTATTTCTAGTGGGACACTTTACACTTTATAGTTTTTCTACTCACTTATTGGATTTTATTTATCCATACCGAGAGACTTATAAGTCATTTTGTGGTTGTGGACACTATTCATTGAGTATTATTATTATTCAGTTGTTTCCTTGATTTGGGACCTTTTTTCACAGTTTATGCGCTACATTTACTTTCCCAGTATTTCCTGTACACACGCCCCTGCTGGTGGGATGGGATGAGTGACAGTGTAGGGGGGGTGAGTGACAGTGCTGGGGGATAGGATGAGTGGGATTGCTGGGGGGATGAGATGAGTGGCAGTGCTAGGGGGATGGGACGAGTGGCAATAGTCGGGGGGTGGGATCAGTGTCAGTGCTGGGGGAAGGGATGAGTGGCAGTGGTGGGGGGGTGGGATGAGTGTCAGTGGGGGGAGGGATCAGTGTCAGTGCTGGGGGAGGGATGAATGGCAGTGGTGGGGGGTGGGATCAGTGTCAGTGCTGTGGGGAAGGGATGAGTGGCAGTGCAGGGGGGATGGGATGAGTGTCAGTGCTGGGGGGGAGGAATGAGTGGCAATAGTGGGGGGGATCAGTGTCAGTGCTGGGGGGAGGGATGAGTGGCAGTGGTGGGGGGTGTGATGAGTGTCAGTGCTGGGGGGATCAGTGTCAGTGCTGGGGGGTGAGTGGCAGTGGTGGGGGGTGTGATGAGTGTTAGTGGGGGGATCAGTGTCAGTGCTGGGGGGGTCAGTGGCAGTGCTGGGGGGATGAGTGGCAGTGGTGGGGGATGTGATGAGTGTCAGGGGGATCAGTGTCAATGCTGGGGGGGTGAGTGGCATGGGTGTGGGGTGTGATGAGTGTCAGTGGGGGGGATCAGTGTCAGTGCTGGGGGGATGAGTGGCAGTGGTGGGGGGTGTGATGAGTGGCAGTGGGGGGGATCAGTGTCACTGCTGGGGGGGATGAGTGGCAGTGGTGGGGGGTGTGATGAGTGTCAGTGGGGGGGATCAGTGTCAGTGCTGGGTGGGATGAGTAGCAGTGGTGGGGGGTGTGATGCGTGTCAGTGGGGGGATCAGTGTCACTGCTGGGGGGGATGAGTGGAAGTGGTGGGGGTGTGATGAGTGTCAGTGGGGGGAGGATCAGTGTCAGTGCTGGGGGGTATGAGTGGCAGTGGTGGGGGGTGTGATGAGTGTCAGTGGGGAGATCAGTGTCAGTGCTGGGGGGGATGAGTGGCAGTGGTGGGGGTGTGATGAGTGTCAGGGGGGATCAGTGTCAATGCTGGGGGGTGAGTGGTAGTGGTGTGGGGTGTGATGAATGTCAGTGGGGGATCAGTGTCAGTGCTGGGGAGATGAGTGGCAGTGGTGGGGGGTGTGATGAGTATCAGTGGGGGGATCAGTGTCAGTGCTGGGGGGATGAGTGGCAGTGGCGGGGGTGTGATGAGTGTCAGGGGGGATCAGTGACAATGCTGGGGGGGTGAGTGGTAGTGGTGTGGGGTGTGATGAGTGTCAGTGGGGGGGTCAGTGTCAGTGCTGGGGGGATGAGTGGCAGTGGTGGGGGGTGTGATGAGTGTCAGTGGGAGGGATCTGTGCCAGTGCTGGGGGGGTTGAGTGGCAGTGGTGGGGGGTGGGATGAGTGTCAGTGGAGGGGATCAGTGTCAGTGCTGGGGGGATGAGTGGCAGTGGTGGGGGGTGTGATGAGTGTCAGGGGGGATCAGTGTCAATGCTGGGGGGGTGAGTGGCAGGGGTGTGGGGTGTGATGAGTGTCAGTGGGGGGGATCAGTGTCAGTGCTGGGGGGATGAGTGGCAGTGGTGGGGGGTGTGATGAGTGTCAGTGCTGGGGGGATCAGTGTCAGTGCTGGGGGGTGAGTGGCAGTGGTGGGGGGTGGGATGAGTGTCAGTGGGGGGAGGGATCAGTGTCAGTGCTGGGGGAGGGATGAGTGTCAGTGGGGGGGATCAGTGTCAGTGCTGGGGGGATGAGTGGCAGTGGTGGGGGGTGTGATGAGTGTCAGGGGGGATCAGTGTCAATGCTGGGGGGTGAGTGGCAGTGGTGTGGGGTGTGATGAGTGTCAGTGGGGGATCAGTGTCAGTGCTGGGGGGGATGAGTGGCAGTGGTGGGGGGTGTGATGAGTGTCAGTGCTGGGGGGATCCGTGTCAGTGCTGGGGGGTGAGTGGCAGTGGTGGGGGGTGGGATGAGTGTCAGTGGGGGGAGGGATCAGTGTCAGTGCTGGGGAAGGGATGAGTGTCAGTGGGGGGATCAGTGTCAGTGCTGGGGGGAGGGATGAGTGGTGGGGGGTGAGATGAGTGTCAGTGGGGGGAGAGATAAGTGTCAGTGCTGGGGGGGATGGAATCAGCGGTGGTGGTGGGGACTGGGTTCATTGGCAGCGCTGGGTGCAAGGAACAGAGACACTTACTTGCTGTCAGTGACACTGTCCACTCAGTTTCCCTGCATTGCTCCGTGTCTCTCTCGACTCCCTACGCTCCATGTGTCTCTTCTCCCATCTGTTAGGAGATGGGGGGTCTCCTCACACAGCAGCCGCGACCTCCTGCAGCTCCTCCCCCATCACTGTACTGGGTCAGCGAGCACTCTTCTAGATTTAGTAAAAAACATCCATGAGCGCCGAGCTCGTATCCCACCGTCAGTCTGTGACAGTTCCCGTGCTCCAATCCTCATGCGTATCGTCACGTTGTGTGACTTCATCAGAGTCACGATACGCGTGAGGATTGGAGCACGGGAACTGTCACAGACTGACGGTGGGATACGAGCTCGGCGCTCGTGGATGTTTTTTACTACAGCTTTCTGTTAAATGTAAGTGTATCATGTTGTTTTTAACCAAATAAATTGACTTGCATACGGGATCACGCAATGTGCACTCTCGTCCAACACTCCACATATACTTATCCCATTGTGACGAGCATTGAGGAACAGGGAAGGATTGAAGACACCCTTTTGAGGTATACGAACTCGGCGTTCGTGGATTGACGCCCACACTCATTTTCATAAAAGTGAGTGCATCCCCCTTCTGTGTCCTGTCCCCTTTCCACTCTGGCCGCCACGGAGTTATACTATATATTGTCTGCTTATGTTTTTTATATACCATCCTGCATATCCACCACCCGAATCGCCTGAATAACTGGATGGGACCCTTGCCTGCTAGTGATTTGTATTGAAATACAAGCTGTTATCTTACAGCAGTAAGGTGAGCTGCTTGCGAGCACAGAGGTGTCTCTACTGAAGACTTTTTCCCCTCCCCCGTGGCTTGTGGATTTGTCTTTTTGGAACTGCTGACTCATTGTTTGAGCACTTTGTACTACAAGGTGGTGGGACTGTCAATCATTTATTTATTTGGAGTCACCATTATTAGTTTGCTGAGTTGCCACTTATGTGCTAGTATGATACTAGCCCTTATGCACTTAGATTTTTTCTTTTTTTGATACTTTTTATATTTATATTTATGTGCTAGTATGATACTAGCCCTCATGCACGTGGACTTTTTTTGATATTTTTTTATATTATATATTTTTTTACATGGTTTAACTTTTTACCCACACTGATTATGTCACCTATTTTATGGCTTTATATATGTTAAGCAATTTTGTTTCTTCAGTTTATTCGTATTTAGTGCTTATGTGACTGCACTTATTTTTATGTTTTTTTCACCTCTCTATGCATCTGAGCTAGCCCCTTCCCCTTCCTTTTCCCCTTCTCTCCCCTTGTGTCACAGCGCAATCACCATTCACTTTTACTCATGCCATTTTGTCTGTTTGGATCAGCCACATAGGTGTTGCAGCAGTGTCCCTTAGCATAGGTATTTCTGGCAGCGCAGGAGTTTTTTTATTTTTTTTTTATTTTTCATACAATTCTGGTGAGGCTACATTGATGGGCACTGATGATGGGCACTGATGAGGCTGCATTTATGGACACTGGTGAGTCTGCATTGATGGGCACTGGTGAGTCTGCATTTATGGACACTGGTGAGTCTGCATTGATGGGCACTGATGAGGCTGCATTGATGGGCACTGATGAGGCTGCATTGAAAAACCAGGTGGGCATGGATGAGTTGATTCAGTCGTTCAATGGGCCACTTAACTGGACAGGCTGCCAGCCCTCCCCCGTATGACGTCACTTCTTGGACCAGGGATAAGTAAACAAAAATCCTTGCACTGGCCCTGCGCAGTTTGTTGTTGCCATTTAAAGGGGGACCCCACCTTCTCTCATTTTTTCGAGTGCACTCGAAAACAATTAGGAAACTGCTATTCCTTTAAACATGTTTAGATTACAGTTGTGTTGCTAAATATTGATTTACCTATTCTCGTATTGATTTTTTTGCTATTGATATAGAACTGCTTTTATAGATATATTTGTTTACCTTCATTACCTGAGGGTAGTTCTACTCTGCTTTGTGAACTGCATTTTTTATCATTTATGCAAGTTCCTAATTCTAGACAAATAGTGTCTACCACTAAGCACGTGTGTAATTGTTTATTGCCTATATCCTACAGTAAGGTGAAAGGTACTATACGTTATGTGTGTCTTTAGTGATTCAATCAACCAGGTGTGTCAGAGGGGCTGAGGGTGTTCTTGGAGTTGAGGCGCAGAACAGGGAACCCAAAATTACCAAGCGGCACCTTCAGGGATAGTGCGACACAAATTACCCCAGTTTTGATTGACAGGGGACCTCAACACTGCTGTGCTCAGGCAGCGTTAAGAGCCCTGTCTCACTTAAGCGTGCCGAACATCTGACCTGCAGCACTTTATTTAGAGGTGACAGGACATCTTAATGCCGCTGTGTGCAGGCAACGTTAAGATCCCTGTTACACTCACTTCTCGCGATAACCTAAGACTCCTGATGTTCTGCCTACCAGCCAATGAGGAGTGATGTTGAGTCTGCGCACGTCACTTTTGCCATCCACCGCACGAGGATCCCAATCTGGGAAGGCCTGCTGCATAGTTTAAGGGCATCAGTGGGGCCTCACGTCTAAGTTTTGCCTAAGGCCTCACAAAGCCTAGAGCCGCCTCTGTTAACACCAACATGTCAGAAATACATTTGAAAGAATTCAAAAACTGAGTTGGAAAAAGGTTCCCCCCTTTGTGTCAGTATTTTGTTGAACCCCTTTTGCTTTAACTCCAGCTTTTAGTCTTGTGGGATTTTTTCTCTACGAACTTCACACATCTAGACTTTGTAATATTTGCCCGCTCTTCTCTGCAGAACTGTTCAGGTTCAGTTACATTTGATGGTGAGTGTTTATGTACGGCAGTCTTCAATAATTCCACAGATTTTCAATGGGGTTTAGGTCTGGGCTCTGACTAGGTCATGCAAGGACATGGCCTGCATTCCCCTCCAACCACTGTGTGCTCATTGTTGCTGTGTGCTTGGGGTCATTGTCATGTTGGAAGGTAAACCTTCTTCCTATTGACAACTTTCTGGCAGAGGGCAGTAGAATTTCCTCAAGAATTTGATGGTGTTTTGCCCAATTCATTTTTCTTTCAAGTCATTGACAAGTGCTTCTGTCCCTGCTGCAGAGAAACACCCCCATAACAGGATATTACCACCCCCCATAACAGGATATTACCACCCCCCTATAACAGGATATTACCACCCTCCATAACAGGATATTACCACCCCCATAACAGGATATTACCACCCCCCTATAACAGGATATTACCACCCCCCTATAACCGAATATTACCACCCTCCATAACAGGATATTACCACCCCCATAACAGGATATTACCACCCCCATAACAGGATATTACCACTCCCCATAACAGGATATTACCGCCCCTCATAACAGGATATTACCACCCCCATAACAGGATATTACCACCCCCCATAACAGGATATTACCACCCTCCATAACAGGATATTACCACCCCCATAACAGGATATTACCACCCCCCATAACACGATATTACCACCCCATAACAGGATATTACCATCCCCCATAACAGGATATTACCACCCCCCATAACAGGATATTACCACCCCATAACAGGATATTACCACCCCCATAACAGGATATTACCACCCCATAATAGGATATTACCACCCCATAATAGGATATTATCACCCCATAACAGGCTATTACCACCCCATAACAGGATGTTACCACCCCCATAACAGGATGTTACCACCCCCATAACAGGATGTTACCACCCCCATAACAGGATATTACCACCCCTAAAACAGGATATTACCACACTCCATAACAGGATATTACACCCCCCATAATAGGATATTACCACCCCATAACAGGCTATTACCACCCCCATAACAGGATATTACAACCCACATAACAGGATATTACCACCCCCCCATAACAGGATATTACACCCCCCATAACAGGATATTACACCCCCCATAACAGGATATTACCACCTCATAACAGGATGTTACCACCCCCATAACACGATATTACCACCCCATAACAGGATATTACCACCCCCATAACAGGATAATTACCACCCCCCATAACAGGATATTACTACCCCCATAACATGATATTACCACCCCATAATAGGATATTACCACCCCGTAATAGGATATTACCACCCCATAACAGGCTATTACCACCCCATAACAGGATGTTACAACCCACATAACAGGATATTACCACCCCCAAAACAGGATATTACCACCCCCCATAACAGGATTTTACACCCCCCATAATAGGATATTACCACCCCATAACAGGCTATTACCACCCCATAACAGGATGTTACCACCCCATAACAAGATATTACAACCCCCATAATAGGATATTACCACCTCCCCATAACAGGACATTACCACTCCCCATAACAGGATATTACCCCCCCCATAACAGGATATTACCACTCCCCATAACAGGATATTACAACCCCCATAACAGGATATTACCACTCCCCCATAACAGGATATTACCACTCCCCCATAACAGGATATTACCACTCCCCATAACAGGATATTACCACTCCCCATAACAGGATATTACCACTCCCCATAACAGGATATTACCCCCCCATAACAGGATATTACACCCCCATAATAGGATGTTACCACCCACAAACCAGGATATTACCACCCCCATTCCAGGATATTACCCCCTCCATAACAGGATATTACCCCCTCCATGCATTACTGTAGGAAAGGTGTTATTTGGATGGTGAGCCGTATTGAATTATCGCCAGACATATCGTTTGGTGTTGAGGCCAAATCATTCAATTTTAGTCTCATCTGACCAGAACACCCTTTTCCATGTGGCCTCAGAACCTTCAAGGTGTGTTTTGGCAAAGCTCAGTGGTGACGGCATGGGGCCTTTCTTGAGGAGTGGCTTTTTTCTTGCACCCCTTCACAATTGGTGATATTGTTGTCACACAATGACCACTCTTTGTCAGAGTTTCTGTAGGCCTCTTGGTCACCTCTCTGACCAGTTTCCTCCTGGCTCTTTCATACAGTTTGGAGCGACGTCCTGATCCGGGGAGTGTCTGTGTTCTACCAAATACCTTCCACTTCTTAATAATAGACTTCACTCTGCTTCTAGGCTTTGATAAAGCCTTTGTATCATCTCCTGACTTGTGCCTGTCCACAACTCTTATCTCGAAGATCCCGGTGACAGCGCCTTGCCACCCATAGGTGATCATTTGCTTCAGTTGCACTAGCAGGGACTGATATGCACCAGGAAAGCCTTTTTTCATGCTGAGCTAAACAAAATGACCACAGCTGATCAGAGTTGAAAGTCAAATGTCTTTCTGTGTCATTGAGAAGGTGATTAGCTTCACCTACTTGAGTTTACAAGTCATTTTTAGGAGGGGAGGTGATCCTTTTTCCAACTCTGTGATTCTGTTTTTTATTTTTTTTTTTCATCAAATGTAACTGAACCTGAGCAGTACTGCAATGAAGAGCGGGCAAATATTGCAAAGTCTAGATGTGCAAAGTTAGTAGAGACAAATCCCAACAGGCTAAGAGCTGGAATAAAGCAAAAGGTGGTCCAACAAAATACTGACACAAGGAGGGGAGGATCCCTTTTCCAACTCTGTTTTTGAATTTTTTAAAAGTAGTTCCTGACATGTTGGTGTTATATCTTTTACTTGGATGTTATAAGTTCCACTGAGTAAATACAGCTGGATAAAACAAAAACTGTGTCTGTCTTCGTTTTAGGCTGCAAAGCAACAAAATATGTTTATTTTAAAGGGGGGAGTGATTCTTTTCTACCCACTGTATGTGCAGCACTAAGAGCCCTTTCATCCTGGGGCCGCTCCGCATTAGCGGTGAAGCACTGCTAGTTTTAGCGGTGCTGTTAGGCCGCTAGGGGGGCATCTTTAACCCCTGCTAGCGTCCGAAGAAAGAGTTAAAAGTGCACGAAAAGTGGAGCTGCCAAGGCGCTTTTTCAGGCGCTTCGGCAGCGCTGCCCAAGCATTCCACGTCCTGCAAGTGTGCCGCCCCAGTTTGAAAGCACTCAGGCTCTCACACTGAGGCTGCAGGGGAGGTGTTTTCCAGGCGCTTTACAGGTGCTATTTTTAGCCCAAAATCGCCTAAAAAATGCCTCCAGTGTGAAAGGGGTCTAAAAGTTCCAAATATATCAGCAAAGGCCCAAAAGAAGATTTTAGTCAACATTTAAATGGCATCACAACAAGTAAGCAATCTTAAAGCGGAATTCCACCCAACTTTATGATGGCCGCAGAGAGCAGGGGAAAGGGAAGCTGCCACCGCAGTTCCTGTGGAGAGCTGTGAAACCCAAGAGAAGCGCTACCAGCCAATAGATGGGGTAAGTGCTCCGGACCTGACCGACCCACCTGGGGGGGGGGATGGTGGTGACACTGTTTGCCCGCCTCCCAAAAAAAATGTTTTTTGGTCAGGAGGAGAAATGGCTTACCACTCATGAGCAATAGGACATCATGGGGCCCCCTGTGTCCCCGCCCACACTCAAGCCACACCCACACACAGCCCCACCTACATATTGCACTGCCCACATTACATGTGTTTGTTACAGAATTTTCTTGAAAATATGTTCAAAATAAATGTTTATTAAGTTAAGAAAATAAAGAAGAATTTACTTACATTAAAGAAAGTGCAACAATGATAGGTTTCTAAATGAAGGTTTTAATAAATTAAAATAATATAACAGGTGTAACAAATGTCTTCTTAGCTGAACAATACCCCCTGCACATGCCATACATTACCCCCTACACACTTCATGTACTGTATATACTGTATACACACTATATATAGATGTAGAGCCCTGGGGTTTAATCAGGGAGCTCCTCACCAAATTCATTGTCAAGAGTAGCTACTGCAGTCAATTGCTAGGGATTCATTGACTTCTCCCTAAGTTTGGCCTGGTTGTACTTTCCTCTTCTACCATCAGGTGGCTGGGCACTTGGAGGTATTCGATTGAGGACAACTCAGGGTAAGGTTATGGGTATATGGGGTATCTCAGCCAATGGGCAGGGGTTTTATTGAATCCCTTGGCCTGCTGGGAGAACCTATATATTCAGGTTGAGTCAGGTGATCTATGTTCTGTACCACGTAGACTGCTGTCTGGGTGGATGTGTGTTGTACGCCCCGGGCTGCTAGGCTAGAGACTGAGCCTATCCCAGGGGCATCAGGCTGCCAGTCTGTGTGAGGGCCTATCCAGAAGTAAGAGGGCAGCGCAGGGTTGGGACTGCGGCTTGCAGTCCAACCAAAAGTGACGGCTCTGCCGGCCGGAGAATCTGTTGTGGTTGGAGGTAGAAGGGAAGCTGTGGCCACAAAGGGACCAATCGCCTTTACCAGGGACCACAGTGTGTAACTGAAGCAAGTACCGGAGCAGTATTCTCACCGAACGGGCACGGTGGAGAATTGGGAAACTTCAGGCGGTGACCAAGTCAGGTACCCAACCAGCGGAGGTGACGCTTGCAGAGCAGCCTTGTGTGCCAAGCCAGGGACTGAGCCGGTTAGCAGGGGTGAAGCTTGAAGGTATCCGAAGTGCCAAGCTAGGGACCCAGCAGGGAAGCGTGGGTGACGCTTGAGGGAGATACCACCGCAAAAGCCTTGAGGAGCTCACGGGATTCAGAGTTGTGAATCAGAGCATCCAGTGAGAGACAAGGAGCTCAAGGGGCTGAAGAACTACAAGGAGAAGTTGTAGTACAGCTGAGAGAGCTGTTACTTTGAGTTAGAAACTGTTTAAGTACTGTTGCCATAGGAGACAGCAATCCAGCACGTGCAGAAGTGGCCCCTTGCTGGGGCCTTTCCCTGTATGGCTGTCTTCCTGTTGAAGTCTCAGAGTCTGCCATTTGAAATTGCAATTACTTAAGGGTGTCCTGGCACTAACCCTCTTTCCTTTGCAAAATATAAAAAGGACTGTCGAAGAAAAAAAAACCTCTTTTACATCCAAGAAGTGTCTGGCGCCCAATGACTTTTACCATCTTTGCACCGACTATGCCTCACAACCCCCCACATGAAGGATGTCAGCTAACTTTGGCCTTGAAGGTTCCAACTAGACTGGAAGAGGTCAGAGATTCTGCTATATATATATCAGTTCAGATGTACAATATAATAATTAATAATGGGGCGTGGCTTGGATGTAGAGCGCGGCAGACATCTGCTTGAGGAGCTCCTCACATCTTAACCAAATCCTGGCCGTTTCTCGTCGATTTTCAGCAGCTTTCTCCCTTCAGACTGCTCGGGAAACCTCCTGTGAGCTGCAGGTCATGCCATCTAGGATCTGCTCCATGGGTCCACGATCCAGAAAGAAGCAGTCGGCTTCTGCCACCTTGTGTCCCAATGCCATCTTGGCTGCAGGCTGCATGCCCAGCTAGCAGAGATGGAGGCTGACGGCATCTCTGAGAAACCAGCGTGTTCTCCAGACTAAACTTCCGACACAAATACACAGGTCATCCTGCAGGCTATTGAGCGTAGTAAGACCTCTCTCCTGGTCCGCATTGACCATCTGGTAGATGAATGCAATTTAATCCAAAATGATCTTGATAAGATCAGATGTCACCAGACGGACAAATAATCCTACATTTCTGCCACTGAAGACACCACTGCACAACATGCTGATCTCCTCCAATCTATCCAGTGTACAGTACAGTTGCTGGTGGCTAAATCAGACAACGCTGAGAATAGACTGCGGCGGAATAATATCAGCGTGCTGGGCCTTCCGGAGGGAGCTAAAGGAGAAAATCCAGCAGACTTTGCAGAAACCTTTTTCAAATCCATATTGGCCCTCAATGAAGTCTCCCAAACCTATGTGGTGGAGCGCGCTCACAGGGTTCCTACTGGAAGGGGTATGTAACTATGTAACTATCTAGGAGCACTACCTAGGCCCTTCCTGGTCTGCTTATAGAATTGCAGAGAAAGGGATCGGATCCTTAATGAGGCCCAGAAACATCCCACACTGCCTTATAAAAATAACATGGTGCACTTCTTCCCTAATTTTTCCGCGGACCTGCAAAAGAAGCGTAAGGCCTCATGTACACTGCTGCTGGTAATCAGACATTTAGGAGCAGTTGGGCATTTCCTGAACTCTCCTCAATGTTATCTTATCAGTACATGTACATGGAGTAGTTTAAAGTCGTTCTAGGCAGGTGAGTTTAGAGGCTTTTTTTTCCTCGCTTTGGATTAAATTGCATTCTTCCACCAGATGGTCAATGCGGACCAGGAGAGAGATCTTACTACCCTCAATAGCCTGCAGGATGACCTGTGTATTTATGCCAGAAGTTCAGTCTGGAGAAAATGCTGGTTGCTCAGAGATGCTATCAGCCTCCATCTCTGCTAGATGGGCATGCAGCCTGTCAGCCAGCACCCTGACAGAGCCTCTTCTCTCACTCCAGTGTGAAAGCCCAAGTGCTTTCAAACTGGAGCGGTGCGCTGGCAGGATGCTCAAAAAAGTCCTGCCAGCCGCATCTCTGAGGAGCTGGATTTACCGCTCCTAAAGCGCCCCTGCCAATTGAAATCAATGGGCAGCGCCGCCGTACTGCTGGTAAAGCGCCGCTGCAGTGGCGCTTTGTGGGTGATTTTAACCCTTTTTCAGCTGCAAGTGGGAGTTAAACGCGCCTGGCTAGTGGCTGAATAGTGCCACAAAAATGACAGTAAAGCACCGCTAAAAATAGCGGCGCTTTACGGCCAACGGCGCGATGCCTCAGTGTGAAAGTAGCCTGACTGTTCTACTACCTATAAACAATACAGTGCTGCTACTGCTACCCCTTCTTTGCCATTACTCTTTCTATTTTTTTACTACTACCCCTTCTTTACTACTACTACTACTCTTATTACTTACTTACATACTTACTACTTTACTACTACTCTTTCTATGTTTTTACTACTACCCCTAACCTATTACCCTCTAATCCAGTGGTCTCCAAACTGCGGCCCTTTCCTTGCAATTATCCAACCCTTGGGGCGCCATTTCATCCACTGATACTAACAGTGGGGCATAATCCCCCCAATGACACCAATGATGGGACCCAATTTCTCCCTATGACACCAATGATGGGGCACTATTCCTCCCAATGACATCAACAATGGGGCACAATTACTTCCACTGACACTAAAGAAAGGGCATTGTGTTTTTCCACTGACATCAGGACCTGTTCTACGCCCAGTGATCACAGTCTGGCCCCCCTAATGTCTGAAGGACCATAAACTGGCCCTTTGTTTCAAAAGTTTGGAGACTCCTGCGTCTAATCTACTATCCTTACACTGAGACT
Source organism: Aquarana catesbeiana (assembly GCF_042186555.1). NCBI lineage: Eukaryota > Metazoa > Chordata > Amphibia > Anura > Ranidae > Aquarana > Aquarana catesbeiana. Next base: position 13,582,454 of record NC_133330.1, read on the forward strand.
AAAGCTACTCCAGTAACTCCTACCCCCAGCATTGCCCCTGCCCATTCTGGGGTACTACTACATTTACTGCCACAACTACTATCCATACCCTACCACTGCCTGTACCGGGCTAATCCACTGCAGCTGCTCTTTTTCTGTATGTAATTTACATAGAGTTGGACCTTGTAACATTTTATTTTTCTGCATGTAATTGTTATGTAATTGTTGAAAGTTTATGGTTAAAGCTTGGAATAAATATCTGTATACAGCTTTCAGTCCGGAGCCAGAAAAGTCTTAAAAATATAAATGATCAGAAAGATTTTTATTGTTTTACTGGAAATACAAGAAATCAGACAGCAAATGAAGCATTAATACCCTCTGTTAGTTACTGTGTGCCATTTATAAGTAATGCAACAAACCTCCAGCAGGAGGGCGCTATGCAACAGGCAGTGATTTTCTATCAACTTCAACAATCAATACAAAGTCATTAGCACTAAATAATAAAATGATTGGTTCGATCAGACACAATAGAACTCATTAGATTTTATTTGAAATGTGGATGAAATTAATTTCTAATAAATGAACTGAGCAAAGCATAATGTATGTCTACATGGGCAGCAAGGATGCAGACTGGAGGGGGGGTGGTTACAATGGAGGATTAAAGAATCTTCTCCTCTTCGTCCACTATGGCCATTTCACAGAGCCTGGGTATGGACACGTGGGACAGGCGGCTCCTCTGTTGCGGGATTCTTCCGTTTACTATGACGGACTTGAGATGGAGGTTTATCACGGCCAAGTATGGGATCCCCATTATGGGAAAGCGGACTGGAAAGGAGAAAGGATTTCCGGTAGGTAATCGTATGATGATCTTATCTTGCTCAAACGTGAAGGAAACCTGTAAGAAAAGAGGTAGCACAGTGTCAGCTTGCTGGGCTTTAAAAAGTCAATGAGTGTTGGCTGTAGAGACAAAGACTTTACCACCATACTGTTCTTTTCAGCAAAAATATTTCCATAAGATGATATGTGTATGTAGCTTATCTTATGTATTCTTCATTTATGTGTTGCAGAAAATTGTTAATGGAAAGGAAAAATGGAAGGATGTGCTTCTGTGCTGCAATATTTTAGTGACAGGGTCTCTGAGGACGGTGTATCTCGTCACCTAGAACAATGACTGGAGCCATCAGGAGATCAATAGCTTTTGGCCAGTTTGGAGTCTCTGTGTCCCAGCCAGTCTCACCCAGAGTTCCACAGAACCCTAAGATTCATTCAGACGTTTCTAGGGGTCCCCCTTGAGCTGTGGCTGATTAACCTCCCATTTGATGGTGCCTGTTTATTTTGGGGCCCAACAACACTTGGCCGGGCCAGCTTTGTGACACCAATGATCATTTTGCTGCCTGTAAGAATGGAATTTTGACCACCACTGTAAGTGGGGCATTCTTATCACTGGCCACCAAGGTAAAGGGGCATTTTATTCTACTCACTACCAATGAATTGGTTTTAGCAGGGGTTCCCCCAGACCTGAATATTTTTCAAGGGTTTCTCTGGGGCAAAAAGATTGAGAAATGTAGCTGGCATGTCATACAGCAGCCTTTCCATTATCTTACCTCTACCACAAATATGCCAAAGGCTCGACTGTGCACTGAGGATATGGCATTTTACAGTGAATCCTAGGGGGCAGGGCTTATTGTCAAAGGGGGCAGGGCTTAACATTTGATGTGTGTATAACAATAGGAATGTTATACTTCTCTTGGTTGTTATTTTCAATAATACTGTTTGTCTGTTATCTGCAGATCACCATGTACAAACCATGTCTACAATGTGAAAAAATGTTATGCCTTTTTCTATACTGATAAAAAAAGAATAATCTCCCCCTTCCAGGGCCCGCAATACAAATCTGTCCTGATAAGGACCCCATCTGACACCATCCCAGCCACGGCTCTAATTCATATGTGTACTTGCTAGGGGTCCCACCTACTATGACTGACTTGGGGTAAATGAGAATACAATTATTCTGGGTCAGTTGTTTCTCATTCTACCCCATATAGAATTAGTCCTTCTCACTTTTAGTTTCTGAGGAATTCTGCCCCCACAGATGAACAGAGCATTCATCTGCAGTAATATCCATTCCCTGTATTTCCCAATCACACACATTGGCATCCCACTGTTTTCCTCCCCAGCACCCACATTAGTCTGTCCCCTGTATCCCATCCCCAGCACCCACATTGCCCCCCCATATCCCATCCCCAGCACCCACATTGGTCTCTTCCTGTATCCCACCCCCAGCATACACATTGGTCTCTTCCTGTATCCCATCCCCAGCACACACATTGGTCTCTACCTGTATCCCCCCCACCACACACATAGGTCTCTTCCTGTATCCTGTCCCCAGCACACATATTGGTCTCTTCCTGTATCCCCCCACCACACACATTGGTCTCTTCCTGTATGCTGTCCCCAGCACACATATTGGTCTCTTCCTGTATCCCATCCCCAGCACACACATTGGTCTCTTCCTGTATCCCACCCCCAGCACACACATTGGTCTCTTCCTGTATCCCATCCCAAACATACACATTGGTCTCTCCCCAGTATCCTCCCCAGCACACACATTGGTCTCTCCATAACAGAGTTGTAGCATGATGGTGATGAGCTTCAAGCGGAGTTCCACCAAAATGTTTTTTTTTTTTTACAAATACTGCAGCTGCTGACTTTTAAAATATGGACACTTACCTGTCCAGAGTGACCACGATGTCCTCACCCAAAGCCAATCTGTCCCTCGGGTGTAGGCACCACCATCTTCAGTAAGGGAATCAGGAAGCCTGGGTCCCTACTGTGCATGTGTGAGCGCATCCTCACTGGTCCCTGCTGTCTTCTGGGACCTGTATGTCTCCCAGAAGACAGCAGGGGGGACGGAGGAGGGGCGTAGCTACTGCGGCTATCTATGCCCGGAAGTGGGAGCAAATACCTGGATTAGACAGGTATCTGCTCCCCCGTCCCCACTGGTAGGTGCCATATGTGACACCGGAGGGGGGAGGATTCCGAAAAGTGGAAGTTGCATTTTTGGGTGGAACTCCTCTTTCAGTCCCCAGCCAGCCCCCACTACTCCCCAGATTGAGCCTTTACAGGGGACTTTATAGTGACATTCCATGTCAGGGATTTCCTGATCCCCATTCCCTCCTCTTCCTAGAATAATCATCTCACAAACAGAACAATAACACACACACATACACCAAATAGAAATTAAATGTTACATGAAAAATTTCACAAGCCAACAATTCTGACAATCAGTGATCTGACCAACAGCAACCATGCACTAAGCGGTATATCATGGCACACAATGGCAGCATGATGGAATCCATTGGATCTTCCTATGTGGAAGGTTCTCATCCTTCATGGAATGAGCTGAAGGGGCGACCATTAGGGATGAGCCGAACACCCCCCTGTTCGGTTCGCACCAGAACATGCGAACAGGAAAAAAAGTTCGTTCGAACACGCGAACACCGTTAAAGTCTATGGGACACGAACATGAATAATCAAAAGTGCTAATTTTAAAGGCTAATATGCAAGTTATTGTCATAAAAAGTGTTTGGGGACCTGGGTCCTGCCCCAGGGGACATGGATCAATGCAAAAAAAAGTTTTAAAAACGGCCGTTTTTTCAGGAGCAGTGATTTTAATAATGCTTAAAGTCAAACAATAAAAGTGTAATATCCCTTTAAATTTCGTACCTGGGGGGTGTCTATAGTATGCCTGTAAAGGGGCGCATGTTTCCTGTGTTTAGAACAGTCTGACAGCAAAATGACATTTTGAAGGAAAAAACTCATTTAAAAAACTACCCGCGGCTATTGCATTGCCGACAATACACATAGAAGTTCATTGATAAAAACGGCATGGGAATTCCCCAAAGGGGAACCCCAAACCAAAATTTAAAAAAAAAATGACGTGGGAATCCCCCTAAATTCCATACCAGGCCCTTCAGGTCTGGTATGGATATTAAGGGGAACCCCGGCCAAAATAAAAAAAAAAAATGACGTGGGGTTCCCCCTAAATTCCATACCAGACCCTTCAGGTCTGGTATGGATTTTAAGGGGAACCCCGCGCCAAAAAAAAAAAAAAAAAACGGCGTGGGGTCCCCCCAAAAATCCATACCAGACCCTTATCCGAGCACGCAACCTGGCAGGCCGCAGGAAAAGAGGGGGGGACGAGAGTGCGCCCCCCCCTCCTGAACTGTACCAGGCCACATGCCCTCAACATTGGGAGGGTGCTTTGGGGTAGCCCCCCAAAACACCTTGTCCCCATGTTGATGAGGACAAGGGCCTCATCCCCACAACCCTGGCCGGTGGTTGTGGGGGTCTGCGGGTGGGGGGCTTATCGGAATCTGGAAGCCCCCTTTAACAAGGGGACCCCCAGATCCCGCCCCCGCCCTGTGTGAAATGGTAAGGGGGTACAAGAGTACCCCTACCATTTCACTAAAAAACTGTCAAAAATGTTAAAAATGACAAGAGACAGTTTTTGACAATTCCTTTATTTAAATACTTCTTCTTTCTTCTATCTTCCATCATCTTCTGGTTCTTCTGGTTCTTCTGGCTCTTCTGGTTCTTCCTCCGGCGTTCTCGTCCAGCATCTCCTCGGCGGCGTCTTCTATCTTCTTCTCCTCGGGCCGCTCCGCACCCATGGCATGGGGGGGGAGGCTCCCGCTCTTCTCTTCATCTTCTTCATCTTCTTCTCTTCTTCTTTTCTTCTCTTCTTCTCTTCTTCATTTTCTTCTCCGGGCCGCTCCGCACCCATGCTGGCATGGAGGGAGGTTCCCGCTGTGTGACGGCGCTCCTCGTCTGACAGTTCTTAAATAACGGGGGGCGGGGCCACCCGGTGACCCCGCCCCCCTCTGACGCACGGGACATGACGGGACTTCCCTGTGGCATTCCCCGTGACGTCACAGGGAAGTCCCGTCAAGTCACCGTGCGTCAGAGGGGGGCGGGGTCACCGGGTGGCCCTGCCCCCCGTTATTTAAGAACTGTCAGATGAGGAGCGCCGTCACACAGCGGGAGCCTCCCACCATGCCAGCATGGGTGCGGAGCGGCCCGGAGAAGAAAATGAAGAAGAGAAGAGAAGAAGAGAAGATGAAGAAGAAGAGAAGAGCGGGAGCCTCCCCCCATGCCATGGGTGCGGAGCGGCCCGAGGAGAAGAAGATAGAAGACGCCGCGGAGGAGATGCTGGACGAGAACGCCGGAGGAAGAACCAGAAGAGCCAGAAGAACCAGAAGATGAAGGAAGATAGAAGAAAGAAGAAGTATTTAAATAAAGGAATTGTCAAAAACTGTCTCTTGTCATTTTTAACATTTTTGACAGTTTTTTAGTGAAATGGTACCATTTCACACAGGGGGGGGGGCCGGGATCTGGGGGTCCCCTTGTTAAAGGGGGCTTCCAGATTCCGATAAGCCCCCCGCCCGCAGACCCCCACAACCACCGGCCAGGGTTGTGGGGATGAGGCCCTTGTCCTCATCAACATGGGGACAAGGTGTTTTGGGGGCCTACCCCAAAGCACCCTCCCAATGTTGAGGGCATGTGGCCTGGTACGGTTCAGGAGGGGGGGGGCGCACTCTCGTCCCCCCCTCTTTTCCTGCGGCCTGCCAGGTTGCTTGCTCGGATAAGGGTCTGGTATGGATTTTTGGGGGGACCCCACGCCGTTTTTTTGGCGCGGGGTTCCCCTTAAAATCCATACCAGACCTGAAGGGTCTGGTATGGAATTTAGGGGGAACCCCACATCATTTTTTTTTTTAAATTTTGACCGGGGTTCCCCTTAATATCCATATCAGACCTGAAGGGCCTGGTATGGAATTTAGGGGGACTCCCACGTCATTTTTTTTTTTTAATTTTGGTTCGGGGTTCCCCTTTGGGGAATTCCCATGCCATTTTTATCAATGAACTTCTATGTGTATTGTCGGCAATGCAATAGCCGCGGGTAGTTTTAAATGAGTTTTTTCCTTCAAAATGTCATTTTGCTGTCAGACTGTTCTAAACACAGGAAACATGCGCCCCTTTACAGGCATACTATAGACACCCCCAGGTACGAAATTTAAAGGGATATTACACTTTTATTGTTTGACTTTAAGCATTATTAAAATCACTGCTCCTGAAAAAACGGCCGTTTTTAAAACTTTTTTTTGCATTGATCCATGTCCCCTGGGGCAGGACCTGGGTCCCCAAACACTTTTTATGACAATAACTTGCATATTAGCCTTTAAAATTAGCACTTTTGATTTCTCCCATAGACTTTTAAAGGGTGTTCCGCGGCATTCGAATTTGCCGCGAACACCCCAAATTGTTCGCTGTTCGGCGAACTTGTGAACAGCCAATGTTCGAGTCAAACATGAGTTCGACTCGAACTCGAAGCTCATCCCTAGCGACCATCATAGCAAAGCCTTTATACCCTTCACCTGAGCCACCACTGGCTGCCTACTGCATCTTTCGGAGATGGATATGGAGTCACTGATATTATGGGATTTTCTAAACCTGGTGAGTGTAAAATCTGGTGCAGCTCTGCATAGAAACCAATCAGCTTCCAGTTTTTCTTTTTTGCCAAAGCTTAATTGACGAACCAGAAATTAGAAGCTGATTTCATTTCCTTGCACAGCTGCACCAGATTTTGTACTCTCCAGTTTTAGTAATTAACCCCCAATGTGTCCAATATGCAACAGTGATGTCATTTTGCCCCAATCAACATTTGTCCCGCCCCTCCCAGTGTAGATGTACCTTGGAGTCTGATCCCTCCTGGAGGGGGAAGAAGCTTTTCTTCTGCTCCTCTCCCCAGACATCGTTCACCTTCGTGTTCAAGACTATCTTGCGGATGTATCCAAGATTGTCAAATCGAGCACCAAAGTGTATCACAAAATTCTTATCATCTGTTCCCAAGTTTGTGGAAAACCTAGAAAGGCAGGAAATTACAGAAATTTACAGAAATTATTTTGCTCAGCTGACCTTGTTGGATATAATACTCATTCGCCAGTGGTCCTCCCATGGGTTTCAGAGGTACTGCCACTTTTAATGAGAATTCATGATAGCAAATTATATTAAAATTTTCTAAAATCTCAATAAATATAATTAAAAAAAAAGTATATATAAAAATTTTACCAGCTAATATTTTTGGGGACTTAAAAATATAAATGGCTTGCTTGAAGCACATTTATAAACAAACAGGGTCCTGGTAATACACGTCCCCATACCGAAAAATACCTAAAGGGAACCTGTAGCCTGGATACGGACATACAGTTACTTACATATTGTTAACAAGCTGTAAGTAAGCTTTAAGACAATCTCCCCACCAGGATAGAGCACCTCAAAAGCTACTATTGTGATAAAAATATAATTTGTTAAACATCAAATGTACCAAAAACAACACAAACCCATAGGTCAGTAAGCTAACCCATGGAGGGAGATCCTCAGACCCCAAACAGCCTCCGACCCCCCCGTCTCACCCAAACATCTTCCCCACCCAGGGAACCCTTCCCCCACTCCAATGTCCCAAAAGGGGACCCTATCACCTACTCTCCCTTCAAATCCCAATCCTCCCCTCCCCCGTTCGGGTGGGGGCAAAAAGCCAAGTCTGTTTGCATGAGACTTCAGCACTTTTTGGTGAATGAGTAGGGGTACTCTGTACCCCTACTCATTCACATGTTAGAGGGGGCAGGATCTGGGGCTCCCTTGTTGAAGGGGGCTTCCAGAATCTGATAAGCCCCCAGCCCTCAGACCCCCACAATCACTGGGCAAGGGTTTTTGGGGAAGAGGCCCTTGTCCCCATGAACAGGGGAACAAGGTGCTTTGGGGGGGACCCCCTGCCTCAAAGCAGCCTCCCTATGTTGAGGGCATGTGGCCTGCTATGGTTCAGGAGTAGGGCGCTCACTCACACCCCCCTTTCCTGGTCTGCTGGGCTGCATGCTCAGATAAGGTTATGTTATGGATTTTGGGGGGGGCCCATGCCATTTTTTTGAAAACATGCATGCTCGGATAAGGGCCTGGTATGGATTGGAGGGGGGACTCTATGCAGTTTTTTTCATGTTCGCCCAATGATATCTAGACATAGGGGTCACCAGGTGATGTCACCTCTGCCCCAAAGCACCCCCCCAATGTTGAGGGCATGTGGCCTGGTATGGTTCAGGAGGGGGGCACTCATTTTTCCCCCGCCTTTCCTGGCTTGCCAGGCTGCATGCTCGGATAAGGGTCTGGTATGGATTTTGGGGGGCCTTACTACATTTTTTTTGTCGTGGGTTTCCCCTTAAAATGCATACCAGACCTGAAGGGCCTGGTATGAATAGGGGGGACTCCCACTGTTTATTCAGAATTTTTATTTTCCGAAAAACACTTCCCATGCCCAACTTTATACCAGCCTATGCCCTCACCGAGAAACACTATACCAACCACTACCCACACCAACTGCATTATATGCACCATTGCCAACACCCATCAACCTTGCACAACAACTGACAACACCCAGCAACACTATTCCAACCACTACCCGCACCCAACTGCCCTATACCAATGCTTCGACCCAGTAGCACTATTCCAACCAATTCCCACACCCAACAATTCTATGCCCACCACTGCCCCCACAGAGTAACACTGTACCCATGGGTGTCCGCAGAACTTTTTTCGGGGGGGCATAACTTTAAGGTCTGGCCGTGTGATCTTACCTGTGTCAGTCAACAGCGGCTGCAGGGAAGAAAGCGCTTGGCGACAGCTGATAAAGCCTTATGAGGTGATGTCACCCATAAGTCCCCATGTCACAGTTGTTATTGGTGCTCCCTCCTCTCCCCTGCATACGCTGCTGGATCACACAGTTGAGATAACATGACCAGATTGGAACAATCTGTAAATAGGTTAATCCGCACAGGTGTTAGGGGTAAGGGGGCGGGGGGTAGTTTTTAAGGCTAGCGCAAGCTGGAATTCTACTTTCAATCTACCCTCCCTATTGGTGGCTTGTGGAAGTGTTAAAGTGGAGCTCCACCCAAAAGGAGAAGCTCCACTTGTTTGCACCCTCCCCCCTTCCACTGCCACATTTGGCGCTTTTTGGGGGGGAGAGTGTAAGTGGTTTTGCCGTGGCGATCTGAGCCACATGCAAAATATGCTGCAAGCGACCACAGCAAGTGAAGGTATAAATAATCATACAATTATGCAATCGATCAATTACAAAAAAAAACTACACATGCATGGTGCAGCATTGGCTTCAGCCAGTTGAGATTTTAAAATCTATATGGACACAATAGCATCTTTATGCTGTTGTGCCCATATAGCTGCTTTTGTGCCCATATAGATGCTGGTGCGCCTCTATATGGGTGCAACAGCATCTATATAGACACAATAGCAGTTATATGGGCTCAATAGCATAAAGATGATATTCTGCCCATACTGTATAACTCCTATTGTGGCCATACAAATGCTACAGTCTCTTATTGTGCCCAGTGACACTGACCTTGCAGCGCTGCCAGTGCCAGGACAGGATTATCTGGTAAAAAACAGAAAAAAGAGGGCGCACCGGCCTTGTGCATTATCCTTTGATACATTTATTAAGAAGAAAACATAATTAAAAACTACTCACAAAGGTAGAGAGAAAATCACACTTGTAACCGTCTTTGACTTGTGACAGTCTGTCCACTGATAGCAGTCTCCAGATCCCGAAGAGAGGACGTACGAACCGCTACTGGCTGACGCGTTTCGAAGGTTAGCCTTCTTCATCAGAGCCTAGGCAGCCAGTAACGGTTTGTATGGCTAACCTTCGAAACGCGTCAACCCGTAGCGGTTCGTAAGTCCTCTCTTCAGGATCTGGAGACTGCTATCAGTACACGGACTGTCACAAGTCAAAGACTGTTACAAGTGTGATTTTCTCTCTACCTTTGTGAGTAGTTTTTAATTATGTTTTCTTCTTAATAAATGTATCAAAGGATAATGCACAAGGCCGGTGCGCCCTCTTTTTTCTGTTTTTTTTTGTTTGATTGCTAGGATATCCCTATCCTGGAGGGCAGCAAGGCCGAAAGCTATTGTCCACCCTGAACTTTGTACTGCCTGGCTAACATATTTGTGCGCAAGAGTATTTGTTTTGCTGTATTGAAGGTTTTCTGGTGACCGGGGCGAAGATGCCAAACTGCGCTAAATTTTGGGTGTCCTTAGTTAGCCTAAAATACAGATTTCTTGTAAAATATTAACAGCTACACACACAACCAAATGCCCAAAATGATTTATACTGAGTGAGAGAGAGATTTTTAGACATTTGTAACTGACCTTAAAGGATCATTAAAGATATTTTTTTTTTAAATAACAAACATGTTATACTTACCTCCACTGTGCAGCTCGTTTTGCACAGAGTGGCCTCCGAACCTGGTCTTCTGGGGTCCCTCAGCGGCTGTCTCAGCTCCCCCCCCCGCAAGGACTCAACACCTTCATGCGAGCTCCCTCGCATGGTGTTGAGTGCTTGCGGGCGCGCTCCCGTGATACAGCCGGCAGCCATAGCCGATCACTGTACCACTCGGCACCCCCGAGCGCCACGTCATTGGATGTGATGGACAGCAGCGCGAGCCAATGGCTGCGCTGCTTTCAATCCATCCACTGTAACCAATCAACGGCCAGGCTGAGGGGTGAAGAGGATGTCGGGGGCAAGCCCGGGACTTTCGAGGGGTCAGGTAAGTGAAACGGGGGGGCTGAGGATGCCGGTATTGTCAGATGTTTTTTCACCTTAATACATAGAATGCATTAAGGTGAAGAAACTTTTACCTTTAAAAGAATATTTTAACTGATCACATGCTTGGTCAGAAATGAATTCTTGCAGACGCTCACCTCCTTTGCAATCAAAACATGTAGCCTTAAAAATGTCCATTGCAGATTTGTAATGAGCCGGGGAAGTAGTAGAATTGTCCTGATCTGGGGCAGGGTTGCCAACCTCCCGCAGCATGTTTTACTGACAAAACATGGGAAATTTACTGGCGGAGCACATTCTTTTACTGCCAACCTGAGAAAATACGGAACCAGTGTTGCCAACCTAACAGATTGAAATTTACTGACACGACACCCACAATTTACTGGCGCAGCCAAGTTTTTACTGGCATTTCCAAAAGTTACAAAATTCACTATTTAAGCTACAAACAAGTGCAATATGAAATTCACAATGTGATTTAAGGTAGATAATAAGGCAAAAAACATATTTCTTAATTTATTTTCGATATAGTAAGTAAGTAGCTCAGGGACAGGACTCGGGAGGGCAAGAAATTAGAATGAGCAAACACATGAAATTGACTCTCACAGTTATACTGACAGCAGTGTGCAGCAGTACAGATTACTGACACGACACGTCCCCTCCTGAGTCACAGTGACAGTCTCTCTCCAAGCCAGGAGGTCCCTCCAGTCCAAACATCACTGATGGTCCCGCTCCTGGCCTGCCTTGCTTCCACCCCCAGACCCACACACAAGGCTCTGGCTACTCTGCTTGGCCCCCTTGCACCATGACATCACAGGACATGCTCAGGCACCGCCTCCACCAGAGCTGCCCCAGAACACACTGTAGCAGGCACTCGTACGGTCTCAGCTGGCTCCGGGCTTTTTACTGGCGGTTGGCAACCCTGGTCTGGGGTCTTATCAGAGTTGCTGTATACTGATAATTAAACAGTAATCTACGGCACTGATTACAGACAGACCATGACACAGAACAAGCTGACACTAACCCAGCTTGTTCTACAAATACAATTTAGCACTTCACCTTAAGGGCAGCTTCCATGGCTGGATTCAGGGACTTCTTAGCTGGCCCGGGGTGAGCTCTGGTGACTGTTGGGCTGGATAGTGGCTGCAGAGTGAACTTTACCTTCCTGCTCGGCCCACCCTCACTGCTGCTCTGACTGTAATAACTCTGACTTGGTCAGCAGCCAAACCTGGGAGGATCGTCCTTCTCCTGTCTGATATGGCTGCAGTTACCCACATGCCGACCGCCGCATGTACATATACGTCCCTTTTTTGGGGGCGGATATCGTTGTTATGGCAGCAGCTAGCTGCCATGACCCCGGTATCCCTGTGTTTGTTCGGCCGGCGGTTGGCTGCAAGATAAAAGTGGTCTCTGCAGTGGATTACAGCAGCTAGTTCAGGAAAAGAGAAGCATTCGGAGTGAAAAAACCTAAGCTCAGAAGCTCCAGATGTCAGGCTTGCACGGGAAACCCATACTTCTGCATATTTCGTCAGCAGCGGCGGAGGCGATCGCATCTGACCCCTGGGCTGACATGGAGACAAGTGAGGGGAAGACGTCACTTCCTTCCATACCTCTTAAAGGCACATTTTTTTCAAAGTCATTTTTTCAAATGACAATACATTTTTTTTTTTTTTTTTGCCTTCAAGTCCAAATATGAGATCTGAGGACTTTTTGACCCCAGATCTCATGTTTAATCATTTGCTTACAGGGCACTTAAACCCCCCCTCCTATCCAGACCAATTTTCAGCTTTCAGCGCTGACGCACTTTGAATGACAATTGCGCAGTCATACAACACTGTAACCAAATGAAATTTTTATCATTTTTGTCACCACAAATAGAGCTTTCTTTTGGTGGTATTTGATCACCTCTGCGGTTTTTACTTTTTGTTAAAAAAATGTAAAAAACTGAATTAAAAAAAAAAAAAAAAATTATTTTTTTATATTTTGTTATAAAAATGTAAAACGGGTCATTTTTCTCCTTCATTGATGTACGCTGATGAGGTGGCAGTGATGGGCACTGATGGGTGGCAGTGATGGGCACTGATGGGTGGCAGTGATGGGCACTGATGGGTGGCAGTGATGGGCAGCACTGCCAGGTGGCACTGATTGGCACTACAGGTGGGCATTGATAGGTGGCACTTGTTGGCATTGATAGGTGGCACTTGTGGGCACTGTTAGGTGGCACTGTGGGCACTGTTAGGTAGCACTGTGGGCAGAGTTAGGTGGCACTGATGAGGCAGATGTGCCTCTTCCACTTGGAGACCGATGTCCCTGACATCCGAGCCGGTGATTGGCTTTTTTTCTACTCGCGCTGTCAGCGTGAGTAAAAAAAAAAAAAAGATTACCGATCTTTTGTTTACATCATGTGATCAGCTGTCATTGGCTGACAGCTGATCACATGGTAAGGGGCTGGGACCGGCCCCTTACTCGGATCGGTGATCAGCCGAGTCTCAGTGACTCGGTGATCACAGCGCGCCCGGCGCGCGCAGGGAGCGTGCACAGGGGAGGCCGTCATATGACGGCCTCCCGGGAATTCAGGTCTGCGCTGTGGCCGTCATTCGGCCATAGCGCGGATGCGTAGTGGTTAAAGGCTGGAATAAAGCAAAAGGTAGTCCAACAAAATACTGACACAAGGAGGGGAGGATCCTTTTTCCAACTCTGTTTTTGAATTTTCTTGAGGTTATTGAAGCCGTATTAGTGCAATTGTGACAGACAAAATTGAGTACTGTCCGTGATACTTTTTTTATTTGCACTAACATATCATTTTTCATGGACGAGTTTTTCGGGGTGTGTCCTCGTCTTCAAGGTCCAAGCAGTACTGATTCACAAAAGTTTTAGCAGAAGGTAAAATGTTAAAACAAAACGAAAAAAAAAAATCTCTGAGGGAAAGGAAAGAGAAAAACAAACACATACAAATCTATAGTATAGCAATGGTAGTAAAGCTATCAGCAAGTGAGATAAGACAGAGGGAAAGCTATGGACTGGGGGGGGTGATAGTCACAGAGGGGGTCATAAAACTTTAGTATAGAGGGTGAGGAAACCAATATCTAAATTTAGCCCATTGTTTTTTGTGTCAAAAAGCAGTCTTAGCTCAAACGTTTTCCTTTCCTGGATAGTTCTGAAATTCCCTTTAAGAACTAAAACATTGCAGTCTTTTATAGTGTGGTCCGGTTGTGCAAAGTGATGTCCCACAGGTGTGCAGAAACTGTCTTCCTTATGTTCCTTGATGGTATGTCTGTGCAAATTTATCTTCACTTGTAACTTCTGTCCTGTTTCACCAACATAAGATCCTTTGCTACACCTGTTGCATTGGATGAGGTACACGACATTACTGGAGGTACAGCTGTATGATCCTGTGATACTGAAGGTCCCATTTGTGTGTGTAACACTTTTGGATAGATTGATCTGGTTGCATAGTTTGCAGTGTTTTTTTATTCCATTATTTTTGACTTTATAATCAGAGTGAAGTTTCCTACTGATTAGTTTGTGTCTGAGGTTGGGTGGTTGTCTGAAAGCCAATAATGGGGGTTGTTGGAATATTCCTTTCAGAATTTCATCCTCTGTTATAATGGGTTGTAAATCTTTGATTATCTTTTTGATCCCTTCTAGTGCTGGGTTGTATGTGGTGACTAGAGGTACTCGGTTGTTTGTTTGTTTTTTCTCTGTGTATTGGAGGAGATTTTCTCTTCGGGTTTTCAAGGCTGTGTTTATGCTGTTGTTGATGGTTTTGTCTTTGTAACCTTTCTTATAGAGAAAATTGAGTACTGTCCGTAATACTTTTTTTTATTTGCACTAACATACAATTTTTCAGGACAAGCTTTTGGGGTGTGTCCCCTCCTTCAAGGTCCAAGCAGTACTGATTCACAAATTTTTAAGCAAAATGTTAAAGAAAAAAAAAAAAAGAGAAAAACAAACACATACAAATCAATGGTAATAAAGATAGCAGCAGAGTTAGTGAGATAAGACAGAGGGAGAACTATAGAATGGAGAGGGGGGGATGATAGTCACAGAGGGGGTCGTAAAACGTTAGCATAATGTGTAAGGAAACCAATATCTAAATTCAGGCCATTATTTTTCGTGTCAAAAAGCAGTATCATTCTTAGTTCAAACATGTTCCTTTCCTGGATAGTTCTGAAATTCCCTTTAAGAACTAAAACATCGAGGTCTTCTATAGTGTGGTCCGGTTGTGAGAAGTGATGTCCCCACAGGTGTGCAGAAACTGTCTTCTTTATGTTCCTTGATGGTATGTCTGTGCAAATTCATCCTCGCTTGTTACTTCTGTCCTGTTTCACCAACATAAGATCCTTTTCTGCACCTTTTGCATTGGATGAGGTACACAACATTACTGGAGGTACAGTTGTATGATCCCATGATATTGAAGGTCCCATTTGTGTGTGTGATACTTTTGGATGGATTGATCTGGCTGCATAGTTTACAGCGTTTTTTATTGCAGGGTTTGCTTCCATTATTTGTGACTTTAATCAGAGTGAAGTTTCCTGCTGATTAGTTTGTGTCTGAGGTTGGGTGGTTGTCTGCAGGGCCGGATTTCCCACAAGACCACCGAGGCCAGGCCTCGGGGCGGCAGTGGTACAGGGGCGGCGCCGCCGCCCCCCACACTAACATCAGCATGCAGTGCACCCGGGCGCCAGAGAGGTGGGGGCGCTGAAGCGCTAGAGTGCTCCTCTCCCGCCTCCTCCTCTCTGTGTCCAGACTGAGGCGGCTCCCTCCGCAGGTCACCGCCGCCACCGATGTGTTTTCGCTGCTCAAGCCCGTCCCCCCTCCCTCCTCCTGTCAGAGAAGGAGAGCAGCCGCCGAAGATCGGAGCGGCTGGTCTCTGTGCGTCGGCGGCGGGGGGGGCGTGTTCTCCTCTGTCTCTCACTCCCGCCCAAGCCTGTGCCTGTCTCCATCGGTTCTGTTGTACACACTTGGAGGGGAGGTTGTCCTGGGGGGTCTGTACTAGTGAAGGGGGGGTTGTCCTGGGGGGTCTGTACTAGTGAAGGGGGGGTTGTCCTGGGGGGTCTGTACTAGTGAAGGGGAGGTTGTCCTGGGGGGTCTGTACTAGTGAAGGGGGGGTTGTCCTGGGGGGTCTGTACTAGTGAAGGGGAGGTTGTCCTGGGGGGTCTGTACTAGTGAAGGGGGGGTTGTCCTGGGGGGTCTGTACTAGTGAAGGGGAGGTTGTCCTGGGGGGTCTGTACTAGTGAAGGGGGGGTTGTCCTGGGGGGTCTGTACTAGTGAAGCTGAGGTTGTCCTGGGGGGTCTGTACTAGTGAAGGGGGGGTTGTCCTGGGGGGTCTGTACTAGTGAAGGGGGGTTGTCCTGGGGGGTCTGTACTAGTGAAGGGGAGGTTGTCCTGGGGGGTCTGTACTAGTGAAGGGGGGGTTGTCCTGGGGGGGTCTGTACTAGTGAAGGGGAGGTTGTCCTGGGGGGTCTGTACTAGTGAAGGGGGGGTTGTCCTGGGGGATCTGTACTAGTGAAGGGGAGGTTGTCCTGGGGGGTCTGTACTAGTGAAGGGGGGGTTGTCCTGGGGGGTCTGTACTAGTGAAGGGGAGATTGTCCTGGGGGGTCTGTACTAGTGAATGGGGGGTTGTCCTGGGGGGTCTGTACTAGTGAAGGGGAGGTTGTCCTGGGGGGTCTGTACTAGTGAAGGGGGGGTTGTCCTGGGGGGTCTGTACTAGTGAAGAGGAGGTTGTCCTGGGGGGTCTGTACTAGTGAAGGGGGGGTTGTCCTGGGGGGTCTGTACTAGTGAAGGGGGGGTTGTCCTGGGGGGTCTGTACTAGTGAAGGGGGGTTGTCCTGGGGGGTCTGTACTAGTGAAGGGGGGGTTGTCCTGGGGGGTCTGTACTAGTGAAGGGGAGGTTGTCCTGGGGGGTCTGTACTAGTGAAGGGGGGTTGTCCTGGGGGGTCTGTACTAGTGAAGGGGAGGTTGTCCTGGGGGGTCTGTACTAGTGAAGGGGGGGTTGTCCTGGGGGATCTGTACTAGTGAAGGGGAGGTTGTCCTGGGGGGTCTGTACTAGTGAAGGGGGGGTTGTCCTGGGGGGTCTGTACTAGTGAAGGGGAGGTTGTCCTGGGGGGTCTGTACTAGTGAAGGGGGGGTTGTCCTGGGGGCTCTGTACTAGTGAAGGGGAGGTTGTCCTGGGGGGTCTGTACTAGTGAAGGGGGGGTTGTCCTGGGGGGTCTGTACTAGTGAAGGGGGGGTTGTCCTGGGGGGTCTGTACTAGTGAAGGGGGGGTTGTCCTGGGGGGTCTGTACTAGTGAAGGGGGGGTTGTCCTGGGGGGTCTGTACTAGTGAAGGGGGGGTTGTCCTGGGAGGTCTGTACTAGTGAAGGGGGGGTTGTCCTGGGGGGTTTGTACTAATGGAGGGGGGGTTGTCCTGGGATGTCTGTACTAGTGAAGGGGGGGTTTCCTGGTGGGGGTCTGTACTAATGGAGGGGGGTTATCCTGGGATGTCTGTACTAGTGAAGGGGGGGTTGTCCGGGGGGGTTTGTACTAATGGAGGGGGTTTGTCCTGGGGGGTTTGTACTAATAGAGGGGGGTTGTCCTGGGGGGTTTGTACTAATGAAGGGAGGGGCGGTTTGTCCTTGGGGGGTCTGTGCTAATGGAGGGGGTGGGGGTTGACCTGGGGGGGTTTGTACTAATGGAGAGGGGGTTTTCCTGGGGGGGTTTGTACTAATGGAGGGGGGTTTGTCCTGGGGGGGTCTGTGCTAATGAAGGGAGGGGTGGTTTGTCCTGGGGGGGTCTGTACTAATGAAGAGAGGGGTGGTTTGTCCTGGGGGGGTTTGTACTAATGGAGGGGCGTTGTCCTGGGGGGGGTTGTACTAATGGAGGGGGGTAGACCTGGGGGGGTTTGTACTAATGGAGGGGGGTTGTCCTGGGGGGGTTGTACTAATAAAGGGGCGTTTGTCCTGGGGGGGTCTGTACTAATGAAGGGAGGTGGGTTTGTCCTGGGGGGGTCTGTACTAAGGGAGGGGGGTGGGTTTGTCCTGGGGGGGTCTGTACTAAGGGAGGGGGTTTGTCCTGGGGGGGTCTGTACTAAGAAAGGGGGTGGGTTTGTCCTGGGGGGTCTGTACTAAGGGAGGGGGGTTTGTCCTGGGGGGGTCTGTACTAAGGAAGGGGGGTGGGTTTGTCCTGGGGGGGTCTGTACTAAGGGAGGGGGGTTTGTCCTGGGGGGGTCTGTACTAAGGAAGGGGGGTGGGTTTGTCCTGGGGGGGTCTGTACTAAGGGAGGGGGGTTTGTCCTGGGGGGGTCTGTACTAATGAAGGCAGGGGGGTTTGTCCTGGGGGGGTCTGTACTAATGGTGGGGGGTTTGTCCTGGGGGGGAGGGTCTGTACTAATGGAAGGGGGTGGTTTGTCCTGGGGGGGTCTACACCCAGGAAAGTACACCCAGGTCTCCAGAGGGAGAGGGCAGTGCTGAGGGAACACCATCAGAGAGAGAACCCTGCTGCCCTGCACCACCAGAGGGAAAGCCACACAGCCTAGCGCCATCCCTGGCGGAGAAAGGAATGGAGTCATTGCAGGAATACAGATCTGGGTGCTACCCAGCGGAGCCGCCACAGGCAATTCAGAGTGAGCTGACTCCTGATCAGGGGAACCATTGCTGTATCGCTGGGTCAGGTGAGAGGGCCGATCGGCCATTATCTACTAATGTCCATAGGAACTGCAGTCTCTGACCATCTCCTGTACTATGTCTGCCGTCTCTGACCATCTCTTGTATCATGTCTGCAGTCTTTGACCGTATTATGTCTGGGGGCTCTTTCTGGTGGTGTGGTGCGGGGGGGGGGGGGGCGACATTGAAGGGCCCGGCCTTGGGGCGGCAAAGGGAGTAAATCCGGGCCTGGTTGTCTGAAAGCCAATAATGGGGGTTGTTGGAATATTCCTTTCAGAATTTCATCCTCTGTTATAATGGGTTGTAAAACTTTGATCATCTTTTTGATCCCTTCTAGTGCTGGGTTGTATGTGGTGACTAGAGGTATTTGGTTGTTTGTTTTTTTCTCTGTGTATTGGAGATTTTCTCTTCAGGTTTTCAATGCTGTGTTTATGCTGTTGTTGATGGTTTTGTCTTTGTAACCTTTCTTATGGAAGGAGTCTGCCAGTGTTCTGAGATGTTTATCTCTGTCTTCTGGGTCTGAACAAATTCGGTGGTATCTGATGGCCTGGCTGTGTATGATGGCCCGTTTAGTGTGTTGAGGGTGAAAACTGGAACTATGAAGATAGCTGCATCGGTCAGTCGGTTTTCTGTATATCGACGTGTGAAGCTTGTCATCCCTGATGTATACTGTAGTGTCAAGGAAGTTGACATGTGTGTTGGAATAGGCCTCATAAGGCCTCATGTTCACTGCTGCTGGTAAACGGACATTTAGGAGCAGTTGGGCGTTTCCTGAACTCTCCTCTATGTTATCTTATCAGTATATGTACATGGGGTACTTTACAGTCGTTCTAGGCAATTGAGTTCAGAGCCTTTATTTTTTCCTCACTTTGGATTAAATTGCATACTTCCACCAGATGTTCAATGCGGACCAGGAGGGAGGTCTTATTACCCTCAATAGCCTGCAGGATGACCTGTGTATTTGTGTCAGAAGTTCAGTCTGGAGAAAATGCTGGTTGCTCAGAGATGCCATCAGCCTCCATCTCTGCTAGCTGGGCATACAGCCTGTCAGCCAGCGCCCTGAAAGAGCCTCTTCTCTCACTGTGTGCTGGCAGAATGCTCAAAAAAGTCCTGCCAGCCGCATCTCTGAGGCGCTGTAGGAGCTTTGTGGGCGATTTTAACCCTTTTTCGGCCCCAAGCGGGAGTTAAAAGTGCCCTGCTAGCGGCCGATTAGAGCCGCAAAAACGACGGTAAAGCGCCGCTAAAAATACTGCTATTTTTTGTGGCGCTTTACCATCGTTTTTGCAGCGCTTTACAGCGCCACCTCAGTGTGAAAGTAGCCTGACTGTTCTACTACCTATAAACAATACAGTGCTGCTACTGCTACCCCTTCTTTACCATTACGCTTTCTATTTTTTTACTACTACCCCTTCTTTACTACTACTACTACTACTCTTATTACTTACTTACATACTTACTACTTTACTACTACTCTTTCAATGTTTTTACTACTACCCCTAATCTATTACCCTCTAATCCAGTGGTCTCCAAACTGCGGCCCGGGGGCCAGATGCGGCCCTTTCCTTGCAATTATCCTGCCCTTGGGGCACCATTTCATCCACTGATACTAACAGTGGGGCATAATCCCTCCCAATGACACCAACGATGGGGCCCAATTTCTCCCTATGACACCAATGATGGGGCACTATTCCTCCCAATGATATCAACAATGGGGCACAATTACTTCCACCAACACTAAAGAAAGGGCATTGTTTTTTTCCACTGACATCAGGACCTGTTCTACGCCCAGTGATCACAGTCTGGCCCCCCTAATGTCTGAAGGACCGTAAACTGGCCTTTGTTTCAAAAGTTTGGAGACCCCTGCGTCTAATCTACTATCCTTACACTAAGACTAAAGCGGCTCCAGTAACTCCTACCCCCAGCATTGCCCCTGCCCATTCTGAGGTACTACTACATTCACTGCCACAACTACTACCCATACCTTACCACTGCCTGTACCGGGCAAATCCACTGCAGCTGCTCTTTTTCTGTATGTAATTTACATACAGTCGGACCTTGTGACATTTTATTTTTCTGCATGTAATTGTTATGTAATTGTTGAAAGTTTATGGTTAAAGTTTGGAATAAATATCTATATACAGCTTTCAATCTGGAGCCAGAAAAGTCTTAAAAATATAAAAGATCAGAAAGATTTTTATTGTTTTACTGGAAATACAATAAATCAGACGGAAAATGAAGCATTAACACCCTCTGTTAGTTACTGTGTGCCATTTATAAGTAATGCAACAAACCTCCAGCAGGGGGGCGCTATGCAACAGGCAGTGATTTGCTATCAACTTCAGCAATCAATACAAAGTCATTAGCACTAAATAATAAAATGATTGGTTTGATCAGACATAATAGAACTCATTGGATTTTATTTGAAATATGGATGAAATTAATTTCTAGTAAATGAACTGAGCAAAGCACAATGTATGTCTACATGAGCAGCAAGGATGGAGATTAGAGGTGGGGGGTTACAATGGAGGATTAAAGAATCTTCTCCTCTTTGTCCATTATGGCCATTTCACAGAGCCTGGATATGGGCACGTGGGACAGGCGGCTCCTCTGTTTTGGGATTTTTCAGTTTACTATGACGGACTTGAGATGGAGGTTTATCACGGCCAAGTATGGGATCCCCATTATGGGAAAGCGGACTAGAAAGGAGAAAGGATTTCCGGTAGGTAAATGTACGATGATGGTGTCTTGCTCAAACGTGAAGGAAACCGGTAAAAAAAGAGGTGGCACAGCGTCAGCTTGCTGGGCTATAAAAAGTCAATGAGTGTTGGCCATAGAGACAAAGACTTTACCACCATACCGTTCTTTTCAGCAAAAATCTTTCCATAAGATGATATGTGTATGTAGCTTATCTTATGTATTCTTTATTTATGCGTTGCAGAAAACTGTTAATGGAAAGGAAAAATGGAAGGATGTGCTTCTGTGCTGCAAAGTTTAAGTGACAGGTTCTCTGAGGACGGTGTATCTCGTCACCTAGAACAATGACTGGAGCCCTCAGGAAATTCATAGCAGTTGGCCAGTTTGCAGTGCTGGTATGCCAGCCAGGGCCGTTTTTAAGGCAGGGCAAAAGGGGCAGCTGCCCAGGGCTCTGTCATTGTTGTGGGTCCCAAAGCAGCTGCCTCATACTTGGCAACTATCCTGGTTTAAATTCCTTTGTTCCTTGAAGTTTTAGTCCTGTGCTGTGTCCTGATATCTCAGTGTGAAGTGTTGCTACTAATGATGCTCAGCTCTGCCCTATAGTTGTGTATGGATGACTCACCTGCAGACCCTGTGTTTACATTTAAATAACCGGCATTAATATGTAAATAGTGATGGCATTCATATGTATATCATGCCCCCCAGGTCAAATCCACCATTACTTCTGCTGAATACTGCCCACTGGGGAGGTAAAGGGACATGCTTGAAAGTCCTGTCTACAATTGTGGTCATGTGTAGGCTTAACATCTGCCTGTTCTGCAAAGTCAAGCAAATTGGTGGGGGGGGGATAGTAGTGTGGGGTGTGCAAAGGTAGGCAGAGAAGGAATTACAGTTTGGGTTGCACAGGTGAGCAATGAGGGGTTGTATGGAGGTAGGGAAGGTTGGTCCAAAGATCAAAGATGAGCAGAGGAGGCAGGTAGTTAAAGGGGGGGGGGGGGGATTGGAGTGGAGAGGATGGGGGAGGTTTGGGGTGCAGAGGTTAGCAGGGGTT
This sequence comes from Aquarana catesbeiana, assembly GCF_042186555.1. Taxonomy (NCBI): domain Eukaryota; kingdom Metazoa; phylum Chordata; class Amphibia; order Anura; family Ranidae; genus Aquarana; species Aquarana catesbeiana. The sequence goes on from NC_133330.1 coordinate 13,604,496, forward strand.
TTAGGATGCAAAGGTGTACTGACAGGGTGGATAAAGATTTAGGTCACGTGTAGGGCAGCTCATTCATTTCAATGGGCTGCTCTATGTGCTAGAAATGCGGAAGAAAGTCCCTAACCCTTTTTCAAAATCACACGGTGCCAAGGCACATGTCAGCAGATGTGTGAGGGTGTCATTAACAATTAATGGCATTGCTGTGTATCTGCTAAAGGGCGGCACGTTTCTGTGGTGTCAGAAAAGTGATTTTGCATGCGTTCCCGACACACTCAAATGTGAACGCAGGCTAAATGTCTCAGTTACATTGGCGGTCAGTATAAATCTCTTCATTACATTAGTGCTTGATGTAGAATCCTTTCATTCACACTAGTGGCCAGTGTGAATGTTCCCCTTACATTGGTGGTCAGTGTAAGTCCCTTCTTACATTGGTGGTTACTGTGAATGCTTCTATTACATTAGTGGTCAGTGTAAACCCCTATTACATTGGTGGCCAGTGTTGAAACTCCTCTTTATATTGGTAGTCAGTAAAAAAATCTGCATTGCCATTGATCACACCCTTCCCCCAGCACTGCCACTGATCCCAGGAGTTCTAGGATCCCTAGGAGTATTCTGTCTATTGATGGGTCCGCTTACCTCCCCAGTTCATGGTGTACAGGCAGTGAGGAGATGATGTGCTGTAACCTCTAGCAACCAATCATTGAGCAGTATTACTGTACAGTAATCTCTAGCAACCAATCAACAAGCAGAAATCATGTGCTGCAACCTCTAGCAACTAATCAGTGGCCTGTAATATGTGCTGTAACCTCTAGCAACCAGTCAGTAAGTGGTAATAATAAGCTGTAACCTCTGGCAACCAATCGCAATCGCTGCCTGATCTGATACAGTAAACTGATTTTGAGTCTAGCTGCTATTTATTGTATGTCTGAGAGCAGGTAGAGAGTGAAATTGCATGGGGGCGGGGGGGGGGCTGGTGGGGGCCCCAAGAAAATTTTTGCCCAGGGCCCAATCAATATTAAAGACGGCCCTGATGCCAGCCATTATCACCCAGGGTTCCTTCAGAGGTTTCTAGGAGTTCCTTGAGCTGTGGCTCATTAACCTCCCATTTAATGGTTCCTGCTTATTTTGGGGCCCAACACCACTTGGTGGGGCCAGATTCATGACACCAATGATCTTTTTTGCTGCCTGTAAGAGTGGAATTTTGACCACCACTGTAAGTAGGGCATTCTTACCACTGGCCACGAATGTAAGGGGCATTTTATTCCACTGACTACCAATGAATTGGTTTTAGCAGGGGTTCCCCATGGTCTGAATATTTTTCAAGGGTTTCTCTGGGGCAAAACGGTTGAGAAATGTAGCTGCATGTCATACAGCAGCCTTTCCATTATCCTACCCCTACCACAAATATGCCAAAGGCTCGACTGTGCACTGAGGATCTGGCATTAGACAGTGAATCCTAGGGGACAGGGCTTCATGTCAAAGGGGTCAGGGTTTAACAATAGGAATGTTTTACCTCTCTTGGTTGTTATTTCCAATAATACTGTTTGTCTGTTATCTGCAGATCACCATGTACAAACTATATCTGCAAGGTAACACATTTTTATGCCTGTTTAGATGATGTTTCCAGGGGCCACAATACACGCCTGTCCTGATAAGGACCTCATCTGCCACTGTCCCAGCCATGGCTCCAATTTATATGTGTCCTTGCTAGGGGTCACATCTACTATGATTGACTTGGGGTAAATGAGAATACGATTATTCTGGGTCAGTTGTCTCTTATTCTACCCCATATAGAATTAAACCTTCTTACTTTTCGTTTCTGAGGAATTCTTCCCCCACAGATGAACAGAGCATTCATCAGCAGTAATATCTATTCCCTGTATCCCCCAATCTCACACATTGGTATCCCACTGTATTTCTCCCTAGCACACACATTGGTCTCTTCCTGTATCTAATCCCTAGCATCCACATTGGTCCCTCCCCTGTATCCCATCCCCAGCAAACACATTGGTCTTTTCCTGTATCTAATACCCAGAACACACATTGATCTCTGCCCTGTATCCCATCCCCAGTACCCACATTGGTCCCCCCCTGTATCCCATCCCCAGAACCCACATTGGTACCTCCCCTGTATCCCAGCACACATTGGTCTTTCCTGGAGCCTCCATGGCAGCATACCAATGGTTGCTCCACCCTCTTCCAACCCACAGGACCACTTAAACTCTATAAAAAAAGAGCTGTTCCCTCTTGATTCATGTCAGCATCAGAGTGTCTGAGTCTCTTGGGATCCCTTTCATCATGCATACCAATGGTAACATGGGCCAGGTGGCATCTACGAGGGTTTCAATTAGGTTTCCTAGCACAGTGGAGGAAGAAACACCTAGGGCCAATGATACTGATCACTCTTACAGTGAAGTCCAGCCTCTGGTGGTGGACGAGACCATCCAACCTACTGGTCCACTGCTCCGTTGGCCCAACTCGTGGACCATTCTTATGTCAGATGCAAGTCGGCTGGGTTGGGGGGGCACACTACAAGAACCAGTTAGTACATGAAAGATGACAATTCAATATGGAAGGCGTGGTATCAAACATCTTGGAACTAAGAGCAGCATGGATGGTAATATTTGTAGTAATATGACTGAACAGAAGTCACTCCATTTTGGATTCATATATCTTAACTTGTATATTCAGATTCTAGTTAAAGTCATCTAGTTAATAACAGGTTCTCTATAAAGCACACATATAAGAAAATATAGCTTGTGTAAGCAGATTTTTTTTCTGTACCATACAAATAAAGAATTGTGGCTCAATATATCTGGGCCCCTTTCCTGTGTGATGAGACATGAAACAGGGAAGCAGGATGCATGATCATGAGTCATGAAAGCAGATGGCATAATTAATTATATGTAATGATGTGAAATGTGCACCCCTGTATTGACCACCCCCTTTGTTCCCTATTATGATTGGGTAATAATAACGTATATAAGTTGTATACCCACCCATAATTAAATCAGATAGCTTTGAACATAGCTCATATCTTCTTGTGTTTACAAAGAATCTATCTCCTCAGTAGTGCAGTACTAAGAGGGTCTTGTGAGTGTGGTAATTGCCGTGATTATACCTAGCTGGTCTTGTCAGGTATTTAGAAATACCGTTTTATTCCACTTCAGTTTGGAGGCACCGCTTGAGATTTTGAATTTAGGACTGAATTTAGATATGGCTCACCTGGGATAAGGTTTTTCTTGCCTCAGCTCTGATAAAACCTAAGTCTTAAAAAAAAAAAAAAAGGGGGAGACGGACCATGCCTTATAAGTGGCTTTTGGGAAGCCTATAAGTGGCTTTTGGGAAGCCTGTAAGTGGCTTTTGGGAAGCCTGTCCTTTGGTGGGACTGTTGAGAAGTTTAAAAACTTAATATTACGCTCCTTTTGGCAAGGAGAATAAGGATAAGGGTTAATAAGGCAATTACTACCGGGACCCACAAACTTCTGTTCTATCTGGCTTTTCTTGTCTATAGCATTGGCATAAAAGTTTAAGATATCTGTCGTGTGAAACACAGCTGTGAGGTAAGGCAATCCTGTTTCACTGTGTTATATGATGTCCCAAAAGGGGCAAATTAAATTAGAGTGAAGTAAATTTCCCTTGTTATGTTCAGGTATCGTGGAAGGGGTGAGTACTGTTATATGCATGTTCATATAAGTTTGCTAAAGTTTTCTTTGAAGAGACGATGGTATAGTATATAAATAATATGAATGTTCATATAAGTTTGCTAAGGTTTTCTTTGAAGAGACAATGGTATAGTATATGTATAATATGACTTCTCCCATTTGCTATTATTTTGGTTATAGAGCTTTAGAATGATAAGTGCTTGATTCTGCTTAAAAAATGCATAATTTGTTCATGTTTAACATGTGTTTTGGTGACTCTTGGAATGGTATCGGAGTGGTATTTTGAAGTTTGTGGAAGAAATGTGTTTAGATGGGAGGGGGTTTGTGTAAAGTAAGGGAATGTTTCGGAAAATGCCCTATGGTATGATGTGATAAGTAAGTGAGTAGTTTAAAAGGTGTTTTTTAATAAAAACATCCTACATTGTACGGGGTAAAGCAAGTGAAGCTAGAAGGTAAAGAGAGATTTGAGTTATTTATTAAAGAAGGTTTGCATTCTGCAAGGCTTTTTCAATGCATTGTTTTTTTTAGACAAGCCGATTTCAAAGCTGTTTTAGAACTGACACATAGAGAAAGAAAAAAAAAGTGAAGGAAAGTACTTTTAAAAACAGGAAGTTAGCAGTCAGTGTTGTTTGAGATTTAAAGGGGACGTTGAATGTTGGGACACTTTACTGGCATGGCATACCGAGCTTGTACCAAGCTTGAAGGATTGATTCTTTCATGATTTGCTGTAGCAAGTGTGAGAGATATTCGTGGTCATGTATTTATTGACTACGAAGTATCTTTGAGGAAATGACCTTAAAGGAATAGCTGAGACAGGAGGTTTTAAGCAGGTAATTAACACAGAAAGAGTTTTGTTTAAAATAAGGAAGGTAGAGTGTTACGGCCAGGGTTAAAATTTGGATTATCAGATAAAAGGTGTTATTAAAATAAGGATTTTTGTGTGGACTTACCCTGTCTGTGTGTTTGTTTATTGTTGTTTGCTGAAGTTATAATGAGGCGGTACAGGTGGGCCGGTAAAATGTGCAGATCAGTGCAGATCACTGTTCGGCAACAGGCACAGGTACAGAGGGTGGTGGGGACTGGTTCCCAGGTGGCATCGGGACATGGTGCCTCTACTACACCAGACGTATCTGATATGGGGGAGGAGGACTGTGAGACAGAGGCTTCGGGGTGGTACCCACACCTGCTTGTACAGGAAAAGGTTCAATCAATGTGGGGAGGCTAGAACCTTGTTGAAAGCACCCCACCTCGTGCAATGAGCAGCCCCTGATGCTGGGATCTCGTGGGAATTTGCGGGATTACGGTACCAGAGATTCATAGAAACACCGAGATGTCAGTTTATTGGGCAGTGATAAAATGGTCGCTGCTTGGTACACTTAAAGGGGGACATGGTTACTGTTTTGGGGGGTCTGAATGAAGTGGAGGGAAGTTATAAATCTTCCTCCTTCCCCCTCAGATTCCCCCAGATTCCCTCTTTGCTCCCTGATTCTCCACCTCTGGGCTGCTGAGTTTGGGGGTGTGAGTTCTGCCGCGGATCGCCAGTGAAGCGCTTGGGTCACAGCTTTATGGACTGACCGTTTCTGTGTCGATCAGTGAGGATTCTCAATGTGCGGAGATCATCAGAGTTAGAACATGTTTACACACTTCTCCCGCGATTGTCTCTGTTTCATGGACTGTTTGTGGACTGTGATCAGTGGCAATCCTTGGGATCGCCGCTGTTCGCAGTTTCATAAGACACCTAGGTAGAGGAAAGTTGTTGCTAGTAAAGAGAAACGCTTAATTTTAGGTGTATGTGAATTTTTGTCTTGTCTTGGAATTCCAATTTAGAGTATAAGTTGTTTTTTTTTCTTCTGAATACAGATGAATTGTTGGGTAGTTGATATATGTCTTATGATCCTGCCAAGACAGAGAGCATTGCTAAAATGGGCAGGTGAGCGGGACAGAGTAGGGTTCTCATCTGTGTGTGGTGCTTTAAGAGGATTGAATTGCGGATTTGGACAAGGACAAGTTACTATTTGAGTGATTCCTCCTGTCCAAAGTACTGTTTAGCACAATGCACGGAGGGACATATCCGCTCGCAGAGATCTGCTATTTTGCTTCAGGTGGAAGAGGGGATCAAACTACCGATCAGGCCTTCGCCACCGCTTTTGTGGAGAGCATACCGCTATATTTGCATTCCATAGTCAGCGAGTCAGAGAGACTTGCTGAGGTGGAGAATGAATGTTAAAGAAGGATTTGATTCAGAAAAGTTATCTATAAAAGTACATGTTTATTGTTAAAAAGTTGCAACTATCGTTCAGTCTATTCATGAAATGTGTTGGACACATATTAAGCCCATACCCACTGCATAGTAAATTGGGTACATTAAAAGGGAAATATGACATGTCGCCAATAAATTCGATGTATGCGCTGGTACCAAATTTTTTCTTGAGGAATCTGATCAGATAAAAATTTTAAAAGTAGCATTTCAATTTATGTATAGGGTATCTTGATTATTTCGGTTAGAGTCTGACATTAAGGGCTTTTTTAGTTGTAGTTGCCTATCCTTACATTATTGAAGTTAAAAGGTGTTTCTTTTCTGATAACGGCAAATGTGCTATATTTCTGTAAATGGTTTTAATTGTGTTTTAGCTGTATTGACAACGATTGGGAATTTTAAAATGTTTGATTTTGTCTTTTTTGGTTAATGCAAGTTTAAGAATATTATAATTGAGTCCAGAATTCGAAAGTAAACAAAGTAAAGTTATGTATTCCAGCAGGTTGTCTCATATTGTCTTCAGGCCAACGCCGGTAACAGAAGGGTGAAAATTGGGAAATACATTGCTGCAAGGATTTGTTTGAAATAAGCAATCTGAATGACTATTCTGGATATTTACTTTCTGAATTCCCAGAGTGTCAGTCATGAAGAGTTGATGATGTAATGTTGTTTATCCATCAATGTTTTGTTTGTTGCTGATGATCAGACATATTTGCAAAGTTGGGAGACTTCTCAGTCAGAATATGCGTTTGGGTAAAATGTTCTGGTCTAAGTCCCTCAGGTCCACTTGGGTCCCGGGAATTGAAGAAACTAAGGGTGTTTAAAATTTGTTGAAGTTCTGCTGTAATACTGAATTTGGAAAACTGTTTAGTTAAATATATTGAATCTATATAATGAAAATCCTTGCTGAGAAACATTTTCATTCCTGCATGCTTTACTTATGTTTGAGTCAATGAAGAATATTATTTTTAATACCTCCAATGGTTAAGGCCTGAATTGATCAGGTAGATTCTTTGATTACTCATATCGGATGAGGAGTATCTGCCCCAGCCAACCAGCATTCACCCCTAGGCCCATGCACGTGAAGAAATGCCCATACCCTACACCCCATTCATACCCTGCCCTATACCCTATCTGGATGATGAGATGACTACAGCTTTTACATGGAAATCTTCGTTGTTCATCTTTGTTATTCAAATACCATAGGAGGTGCTTAGATGATTAAAGGCGGACTCCTGCTGGAAAGTGTTCCTGGGAATGACACCTTGAGGGGGAGCCAAGTGACGCAAACCCGAGTTACGAAATTCTAGTGAGCATCACATGAGAGAGATCCAGATGTGCCAGCCCGAAGACCCAGGTCTCGCCCAACGCATTAGTTCCAGTTTGTCTGTGGATATCACGTTTTGTCCTTACAAAGAGGCAGTGTTTTGGGGTAGAGAATTCATGTCTGTACATATGAGTGATCACAGAATTGAACCAAAAGTTTTTGGAAAAGTTGTGGAGAATGAGGGTTATAATGTGGACATTTCTTTTTCCTTCCTTTTTTGCAAATTTAATGGACATCCAGAAGCCATCCAAGAGACTTTTCTTTTTGTGTATTTCTTTGGGACTATTTCTTGTTGTTCCACTTGTTTTTATGGACTGTCACGCCCCTTGCTCCCTTTTGCATTCCATGAACAATTGCTATGCAGCTGAGATTACATGTTTGTTGTTTTCTATTTTTGCATGTTTAGAAGGTGGTCCGGGTGAGGGTTGGGGGCATATTGGGATTGTTGTTGTTGTAGTATGCCCAGGATGTGCTCGATCACTTCAGTGTGTAAAATGGTTTGAATCTGCAGCTGTTGGATAATGTTTGCAGGGATGCTGGCATGAGCACTGTACTATATATGTATTGGTTCACATGTCACCCACCAGCCTCTGTGTTCTGGGGGGCCCTTAAGGTTATATGTGGCCCACCGGATAACACCACTAATAACACACTCATTGGACATAGAGGGGATGGGTATTCAAAGTCTGCGGTAACTCCACAGTGTTTGACACCTTAGATCGTGCCCTACATCACACTATATATACCTTCATGCATAATTCTGACTCCCATACTGAGATGGCTAGGCTACTCTCACAGCTTGCCCTTGCAGGATTCTCTGAAGGTGCCCAACGGGTCCTTAAGCAGACAGCCACTGGCCTAGGGCAACAGCATGTTCATTTGTTGTGGAAGAACATGCCATCCATAGATTCTGAATGATTCCAAGGGATGGTGTTACTTGGTCTCATTGGTTCCGATAATGGGAATTCTCAGGGACAGTGAGGAACGTCACTTGCTCAAGGTTAGTGTTCATCCTAAATGCCCCCTCAAACACTGTTATGCCAGGTCATTGTTTTTGGAAAAGGACATGACCTGGGCATGGTTCCCCTCTGGAACCATAGGGGGTATTGACAGGATGAAAAGGCTAAATAATTACTTATGTTTGAGTCAATTCCATACTGGCCGAAGAGACCGTGGTTCACGCTCCTAGTCAGGCCGGCTCTGTGCAATCCACTACCCCTTCCATTCGTGGACAACCTCCTGTCTCAGGACGATTTCTTTCATCCACATCCGGAGATCCTAGACTTGAGGGCCTGGAAGTTGAGCGGTAGAGGTTGGGTGAATTAGGATGTTCGCATAGTGTTATCCAAATGTAGCGCTGGTAGATTTGCGATCTACCATGTTTTAGGTAAATTTAGTAACTTGTTCGTTAAATAGGTTAGGTTTGCCTCTGTTTCAGCTTGGCTGACGTTGTGTGTGTTTCCATACTGACCGGTGGGTGTCGCTGTTATCACTGGACAGTGTTGGAAAGGCAACGTGTCGAAGCGTATGGATGCTCTTCTGTCCCGGAGACAATTCGGTGGAGGTGGTCCTCCAAGTTAAATTCTGGGCGAGGGTATTTATGGGACAGACACCATATTGTGGGGTTCGTTTTACAGCCACCTGCTGGCCCTCCTGGCCGACAGATATGCGTTAGAAGGCAATCTTGTGGTCCTCCGTTCCAGAGGCCCACGCCACTGCGGCGCAGGGGTGGGCCCAGAAGCTTGTCTGGGGCCTACCACAGCAGCCGAGGAATGGTCCTTAGCTGTCTATTCCGAAGGGAAGAAGCTGGACAACCGAGGAGATCCCAGGGGAGGACCCGTCACGGAAGGATCATGCAGCGTGCTGGTCTGGAGAGGGGCCTGGTGACTCGGTTGGAGGACGTATCCTAAAAAGTAACTATACAGCATAGTGTTGCCGGTTGGCTTAAAGGTTCAAGCACTGTGACTGACGTTCATTGCAGAAAACCAATACATCCTGTGGCAGAGGATCGTACAGGTGTATCCCAAATAAGTCTGTGGCAGAGACTTTTGTTCGTGCTACGTACTGGCTGCTAGGCAAGTGAGAGAGGCCTATCCAGGTGAGCAAAGAGTGTGCCCCATGAGGGGAGCGCATTCTATTGTAATATCCAAATTCTACCAGGACATTTGTCAAGAATCTTATAAGAAGATATTGAGTTTCTTCTGCGGTTTCCCTTCTGCCTCTTTCCTGCTACTTCCTTAGTAAATTGTTTAATAAAGCATTGAAAACATACTCCAGTGTTGGTGCGTGTATCGTCCAGAGGTAAACTCAACTGAACCGTAGACCTGGTGCCGGTAAAACAGAGGGAAGGAGAGTGAAGGTAACAAGCCTGCTTAAAGCAGCAGCTCCACAGAGAGTTAGTGCTACATGTGGGTGCGTCATCCGGAATTTGTTGACCGTCATTTCTCACAACCCAGAGAAATGTTTTACTGGGAGTTTACGGACAGAGCTGGACTTTGAAAAAAAAATTCTTCAGGAAGAGAAAAGGCTAAACTGCAGGACTTTATTTCTAAATGCGTAGACGGCGGGCACAAATGAAGGCCCGGGAGCAATGTGACCAGAAGAACAAGTGGGAGGAGCCTACCCTACTTGTTACCGCGTGGGACGCGTGTATGTGTTTGGCGCCAGAGGAGAGGAAAGGCCTCGTGATCGTGCTGAGAAGATCGAAGTGTGGTCATGTCTCTTCCGGCGATGCAGCCAATCGTGGGACCGAGAATGTTCCCTACAAGCACCGTGATGAATGCTGTGCTATCTGGAACTCTGCTTGCAGATACTGGAGTTCGTTTGGAGCCGCAGGGGAAGTTTGTCCTGTGTACCTCGGGAGATGTTGTGGGACTGGGTATGATCTGCCACTGATGTGAAGGATTGGCTGTACATCTCTGTCCGTTTGGCCGATGTCCGCAATGTGGAGAATACTTGTTTGTGGTGGAGCAACCTACCACATCGCCCGTGCTTATCGGATAGATTGGGCAACAGGGATAGCCACAGTAGAAGCTGCTACCGCTACAGAGAGAGAACGACAGGCCACCACTTTGCCTGTTGTTGCCGATAATGTTCCGGAAAGAGACACTGCTGCTGTCGTCTCGTCAGGGGATATTACTTTGATTTCTGCGTCCACTACACCTACTCCTGTTGTACCTACTCAAAGGAAGGTGGGATATGTGAAGGCTTCCCGCGGCCGTGGTCAAGGCCTACCCCAGAGGTTACCTGAACCGGAGCTACCAGAGTCCACGTCGGGAACGAGTAAGCCACTGATGGGGAATGTATCTGGGACTGTGAGTAAATATCTACCAGCAGAAGAGTTGAGAGACTCGGAATTAGAATCCATGTCGGAGAAGCTGGACAACTGAGGAGATCCCAGGGGAGGACCTGTCATGGAAGGATCACGCATCGTGCTGGTCTGGAGAGGGGCCTGGTGACTCGGTTGGAGGACGTATCCTAAAAAGTAACTATACAGCATAGTGTTGCCGGGTTGGCTTAAAGGTTCAAGCACTGTGACTGACGTTCATTGCTGTAATATCCAAATTCTACCAGGACATTTGTCAAGAATCTTATAAGAAGATATTTGAGTTTCTTCTGTGGTTTCCCTTCTGCCTCTTTCCTGCTACTTCCCTAGTAAATCGTTTAATAAAGCATTGAAAACGTATTCAAGTGTTGGTGCGTGTATCGTCCAGAGGTAAACCCAATGGAACCATAGACCCGATGCCAGTAAAACAGAGGGAAGGAGAGTGAAGGTAACAAGCCCACTTAAAGCAGCAGCTCCACAGAGAGTTAGTGCTACACAAACATTATTACAGGCAAGGAAATCATCCACCAATTCCACCTATTACAGTGTATGGAGAAAATTTACGGAACTAGCAGAGGTCAACCATTTCCATCCACTGTACCCAGGGTCCAGAATGTACTACTCTTTTAACAGAATAGATTGGAATTAGGTTTGGGTCTTAACACGCTAAAAGTCCAAGTGGCAGCCTTGCCAGCTCTAACAGACACACGGAACACTCTCATAGAGCGCTTCCTAAAAGCAGTCTTAAGATTGCAACCTCCCAGGAAATCGCTATACCCAAAATGAAAATACCATGGTGCACTTCTTCCCTAATTTTTCCGCGGAGCTGCAAAAGAAGCATAAGGCCTCATGTTCACTGCTGCTGGTAAACGAACATTTAGGAGCAGTTGGGCATTTCCTGAACTCTCCTCTATGTTATCTTATCAGTACATGTACACGGGGTAGTTTACAGTTGTTCTAGGCAATTGGGTTTAGAGCCTTTATTTTTTCCCCGCTTTGAATTAAATTGAATTCTTCTATCAGATGGTCAATGTGGACCTGAGGTCTTACTGCCCTCAATAGCCTGCAGGATGACCTGTGTATTTGTGTCAGAAGTTCAGTCTGGAGAAAACGCTGGTTGCTCAGAGATGCCATCAGCCTTCATCTCTGCTTGCAGCCTCCATCTCTGCTAGCTGGGCAAGCAGCCTGTCAGCCAGTGCCCTGAAAGAGCCTCTTCTCTCACTCCAGTGTGAAAGCCTGAGTGCTTTCACACTGGAGCGGTGCGCTGGCAGGATGCTCAAAAAAGTCCTGCCAGCTGCATCGGTGCAGCGGTGTATACACAGCTCCTAAAGTGCCCCTGCCCATTGAAATCAATGCAGCGGCGCTTTGTGAGCAATTTTAACCCTTTTTCAACTGCAAGCGGAGTTAAAGGCGCCCGCCAGCGGCCGAGTAGCGCCGCAAAAACGACGGTAAAGTGCAGCTAAAAATACTGCATTTTTAAGCTGCGCTTTACCGTAGTTTTTGAAGCGCTTTACCGCCGACGGCACAACGCCTCAGTATGAAAGTAGCCTGACTGTTCTACTACCTATAAACAATACAGTGCTGCTACTGCTACCCCTTCTTTACCATTACTCTTTCTATTTTTTTTACTACTACCCCTTCTTTACTACTACTACTACTACTACTCTTATTACTTACTTACATACTTACGACTTTACTACTACTCTTTCTATGTTTTTACTACTACCCCTAACCTATCACCCTCTAATCCAGTGGTCTCCAAACTGTGGCCCTTTCCTTGCAATTTTCTGGCCCTTGGGGCACCATTTCATCCACTGATACTAACAGTGGGGCATAATCCCCCCAATGACACCAACGATGGGGCTCAATTTCTCCCTATGACACCAATGATGGGGCACTATTCCTCCCAATGACATCAACAATGGGGCACAATTACTTCCACTGACACCAAAGAAAGGGCATTGTTTTTTCCCACTGACATCAGGACCTGTTCTACGCCCAGTGATCACAGTCTGGCCCCCCTAATGTCTGAAAGTCCGTAAACTGGCCTTTGTTTCTAAAGTTTGGAGACCCCTGCATCTAATCTACTATCCTTACACTGAGACTAAAGCTGCTCCAGTAACTCCTACCCCCAGCATTGCCCCTGCCCATTCTGGGGTACTACTACATTCACTGCCACAACTACTACCCATACCCTACCACTGCCTATACCGGCCAAATCCACTGCAGCTGCTCTTTTTCTGTATGTAATTTACATACAGTTGGACCTTGTGACATTTTATTTTTCTGCATGTAATTGTTAGGTAATTGTTATGTAATTGTTCAAAGTTTATGGTTAAAGCTTGGAATAAATATCTGTATACAGCTTTCAGTCTGGAGCCAGAAAAGTCTTAAAAATATAAAAGATCAGAAAGATTTTTATTGTTTTACTGGAAATATAAGAAATCAGACAGAAAATGACGCATTTTATATTTATTTATAAGTAATGCAACAAACCTCCAGCAGGGGGGCGCTATGCAACAGGCAGTGATTTGCTATTAACTCCAGCAATCAATGCAAAGTCATTAGCACTAAATAATAAAATGATTGGTTTGATCAGACACAATAGAACTCACTGGATTTTATTTGAAATGTGGATGAAATTAATTTCTAGTAAATGAACTGAGCAAAGCACAATGTATGGCTACATGAGCAGCAAGGATGCAGATTGGAGGGGGGGTGGTAACAATGGAGATTTAAAGAATCTTCTCCTCTTCGTCCACTATGGCCATTTCACAGAGCCTGGGTATGGACACGTGGGACAGGCGGCTCCTCTATTGCGGGGTTCTTTATTTTACTGTGATGGACTTGAGATGGAGGTTTATCATGGCCAAGTATGGGATCCCCATTATGGGAAAGTGGACTGGAAAGGAGAAAGGATTTCCAGTAGGTAATCGTATGATGATCATGTCTTGCGCAAACATGAAGGAAAACTGTAAGAAAAGAGGTGGCACAGTGTCAGCTTGCTGGGCTATAAAAAGTCAATGAGTGTTGGCCATAGAGACAAAGACTTCACCACCATACCATTTTTTTCAGCAAAAATCTTTCCATAAGATATGTGTATGTAGCTTTTCTTATGTATTCTTTATTTATGTGTTGCAGAAAATTGTTAATGGAAAGGAAAAATGGAAGGATGTGCTTCTGTGCTGCAATGTTTAAGTGACAGGGCCTCTGAGGATGGTGTATCTCGTCACCTAGAACAATGACTGGAGCCTTGAGGAGATTCATAGCTGTTGGCCAGTTTGTAGTGCTGGTATGCCAACCATTATAACCCAGGGTTCCTTCAGAGGTTTCTAGGAGTTCCTTGAGCTGTGGCTGATTAACCTCCCATTCAATGGTTCCTGATTATTTTGGGGCCCAACACCACTTGGTGGGGCCAGATTCATGACACCAATGATCTTTTTTGCTGCCTGTAATAGGGCGTACACACGGTCGGACTTTGTTCGGACATTCCGACAACAAAATCCTAGGATTTTTTTCCCGACGGATGTTGGCTCAAACTTGTTTTGCCTACACACGGTCGCACAAAGTTGTCGGAATTTCCCATCGCCAACCACGCGGTCACGTACACCACATACGACGAGACTAGAAAAGGCCGGTTCAGAACCAAGCGCGGCCCCCTTTGGGCTCCTTTTGCTAATCTCGTGTTAGTAAAAGTTTGGTGAGAGAGAGACGATTCGCGCTTTTTCAGACTCGTGGCTTTCAGATCGTTTTCTGCTGTTCAGTTTGTGCTTGTTGGTTTGTATCTGCTCTTCAGTGCGTGCAGCAAGTTCCGCGTGACTTTAGGTAGTCATTGTATTCTTGTTAGTTCGTTACTGGTTTTCAGGTCGCTCTTCACAGGCCTTGCTGTTCTTCAGTGCGTTCTGTTACTCCGTTCTGAGCAGCCGACCGTTTTCTAGCCATGTTTCGTATGCGTACTCCTCATAGAGTTTGTGCTGTGCGGGGGCTTGGTGTTGGGGTCCTGACCTTGACACAAGTCCAGTCCATGAACAGGGTGGGGAGGAGTTCATGGACCAAGAATTGGTTGCTTCAGCGTGACCAGTTCTCTCATATGCCTTTGCTCCGTGAGATCCGTGAGAGTAATCCTGATGATTTCAGGAACTTTCTCAGGATGACGGACCCCGTGTTTCACCATTTGTTGGCTTTGCTGACCCCCTATATTAGCAGGCAGGATACCTGCATGAGGCAAGCCATCACTCCGGAGCAGAGGCTGGTCGCTACCCTGCGGTATTTGGCGACAGGGAGAAGTCTGCAGGACTTGAAGTTCTCGACAGGCATCTCCCCCCAGGCTCTGGGGATCATTATCCCAGAGACCTGTTCTGCCATCATACAGGTCCTGCAGAAGGAGTATATGAAGGTAAGATTTTTATGCTTTAATATTGTATTGAATGTTTGATAATATCTTGTATTTCTTTCCCCATTCACTAATTACCTTGATTGGAATATGCTGTGAATGTCCCCTTTGTTCTCATGCATGCTGGATTTTTATGTAATTATTATTTTAGGTCCTTCATACATATTTGCCCTTCACTAACCTCCCCAGCATGGTGTCTCCTGCCCCTATATTCACCTCATGTAGTCACTTAACAATGTATTTTATCAGCTCCATAGTAGTGCTTTACCGCAAACACCCCCTAAAATGTTTGGAAATGTAATTTTTGATTTAAATTCAGGCAGAGTGCCAGAGGTTTTTTTTTGTGGTGTCCCCAAATAATTTTTACTAACCCTCCCTCCCCCCAACTGCTAAGTCAGCTGATACCAATTCTCTATCCTCAATCATCTATCTGCTGACTTTGCCAAACCCATACACACTATACCCATCTCTTTTGTGCTCAGATTTATGGATGAATTCCCCAAAGCATGTAGTGCAAGGGTCTGCCTGTATACTTTCCAATGGTACAGTTTAAAGTTTTTGTATCCTATTATTATCTTGATAGGTAATAGCAGAATGTCCAAATGTCCTCAAATGTGTACAGTGTGTATTTATATCTTTGTATTATGACACTTCTTACCTGTCCAGTGGGCTGCCAATAGTGTAACTAAGGAGGGGCTGTTCCAAGTAATACCCGTTATTTAGGCATTCATCTCTCAATAAAGTGAAGAGGGTTACCTGTTCAAGATTTCCACACACCCCCTATAATGTTAGAAATGGCCCATGAGAGGGGGGGAGGGGGAATATGATAGGTGTACCTTATACTTTGGCCTTGTTAAATTCCCCTTAATAAATGCTATCTGGAGGTTGCCCCATAATGTTTGTGTCTAATCTGTTTGCCATGTTTCTGAGTAAAAATAGTCATGTTTATTGTTTTTTCCTCAACAGTTTCCTTCCACGCCACAGGAATGGCAGACTGTGGCCTCCCACTTTGCCCAGCGGTGGGACTTTCCTAACTGCAGAGGGGCAATTGATGGGAAACACGTCCACATCGTCCCACCACCCAACTCGGGGTTGTACTATTATAATTACAAGGGGTTTAATAGTATAGTGATGTTGGCGGTGGTGTCGGCTAATTACGACTTCTTGTATGTGGACGTGGGGAAGAATGGCCGGATGTCCGATGGTGGAGTCATCGCCCAGACGGAGTTCTACAGGCGTCTCCAGAATGGCAACTTGGACTTGCCAGCTCCAGAGGACAATGTGGAAGGACTCCCATTTGTGTTTGTTGCTGATGAAGCATTTGCGCTGGGGGACCACCTGATGCGGCCATTCCCAATGAGGACCCTCACCCCGGAACAGAGGGCTTTTAATTACTGGCTGGCCAGAGCCCGAAGAGTGGTGGAGAACACATTTGGAATCCTGGCCAGATGGTTCTGCCTATTTATGACACCCATCCATATGGCGGAGTATAAACTGAACCATATAATACTTGCATGCTGTGTTCTCCATAACTTTTTAAGGAAACATTCGGCCAACTATGCTGGCTCAGTTGGGCCTGAGGCCGGAATGATACATCAAACCACACTGACGGCGCTTGAAAGCGGCCGTCCTGGCTTGCCCTCCCTGAGTGCCCGTGATGTCCGGTTACGATACCAGGAGTTCTTTGCGGGTAGGGGGCCATCAATATGCCAGACAATCTGTGAAGCCTTTTTATAATAAAAAAAAAAGAAATTTTTGTGGACATTTACTGCTTGTGTTTGTTTTAGCTGACCCTGACAGAAATGTTTGGAGTGCAGAAAATGGCGTGATTGTGTAACCTTATACAAAGCACTGTTGGCTGTTATTTACTAAATGCAAAAACACATTTCACTACAAGTGCACTTGCAACTGCACTGAAACTGCACTTGTAGTGCAAAGTGGATTTGCCCTTAGGAAATAACCCCATTTTCTCAGAAAACAGCAATTACATCACCCCAAAAGTGTTGTAGCGTTCAGACAATAATCCACACATTCTTGATTAACAATCTTTTTAATACCTGCACAATCACATGTGCATTTAACAAAGGTTTTTCACACAAACCAACATGTTTGTTGTATACCAATTTTTGTGGTGGCATTATTCAAAATCAAAATGTCCATTTTATAGAAAACAGGCCTGTGTAAAACCAACAAGAAAGACACAAATCTTGAACTTACAAAGTTCACATTTGGTAGAACTTGAAGGCAATATCAGACATGAGTATTTAGGAACTGTGTTTGATATTGTGTTCAGCTGGGGGGAAATCACCCCTGGAAAAGCCAAATTTGGAAGATGCACACAAATTTCCCAATGTCAACATGTGCTAGCTGCCATCACGGGGGATCAAGGGATGTGTTTTGGGGGAGCAAGCCCTTCCTCACCGCCACTTTATTATTGAGGAAGGGGTTGCACCCCCAAAACGCGTCCATTGATCTCCCGTGATGGCAGATAGCACATGTTGACACACTGTGTGCATCCTCCAAATTTGGCTTTGGGAAAAATCACAAAAACATTTAGCACATTGTAGCACACAAAAGAAGAAAGTGATTTGGAGGGGTTTTAAACTCGCCCCAAAACATCAATGATGTTTTTATATTTTGGAAAAACATCATTGATGTTTTGCTTGATGATTTCCAATTGTAAATTACACCCCATGATCACCCCGATCAGGATCTGGGCACTTTCGGATGTGAAAGGATCTGGATCCACAACCTCACGATCACCTAAAAAGAGAGGAAACCCAAAATAAATTTGGTTTAAAAAAAATGCCACCATCCATCTCTTATCTGAGCCTGTGGTCGCAGACACTCACCTGTTGTGGTGACTAGTTCCACCACGTCTTCTTCCTCCTGCTCAGCTTGTGTTGGGGGGATTTCCCCTTCTTCCAGAGGGGGGGGCTCTGGTCTCCTCAGATGAGGGATGTCCTCCGAGTCTTTTCTCCCCTATGTGAAACAAAATGGTATAATTAGCACACAGATATTTAATGTCAGAACTATAAATAGGAAACATTGCTTGGAAGTGGGGTACAATTGTCAATTTTTGCAGAGTTCCAAGTTGTAATTTTTGGAATGCCCTTTGTCAACCTGCAATACTTTACCTGTTTAGTGTGAGCTTCACAGATGGAGACCCCCCTATAGTATACACTGGAGCACCTGTGTGGCCCCCCTAATAAAAATGGTGTTCTGGGGTCCCACACTAGTGCTCCAGTGTCCAGATGTGAAAACAGCTGCTCAGTGTCCTCTCCTTACACACATGGGGAAATTCTACTCTCCTGTGTCTGTTTTCATCCAAAAAGGACAGTTTGTTGGTGACGATTCAGGTACATTTCTAACATAAAATGTGAAATTAACAAGGGACAACAACACCAAACAATCTCCTACACATTAAATAGAACAACATATCAATGGTGTTGTGGTAATTTGACCCAAAAAACACACACAAACATTTTCGGGAGTACAAATAAAAATCCAAAAAAAAAAACACCCTTCAAAAAAATACAAACACAAAAAAAGAATCTACATTAAAGCCAAAAAAAAAAATAAAATACAACAAAATTATGTTGTCAGATGTGAGAAAGCAAAATATATTGAGGGAATCCCGATAAATAGTAACGAAAGAAGTTTGTGAGAAGTGTGTGTGAATATGAGCAGCAAAACTACTTAATTCTTGTCACATTATAAAGAAGAAGAGAGTGCGCTGTATTAAACCATTTTGAACATTGCAGCGTGACGAAAGTGCTGTATCCATTGCGAACGCTAAGTTTACCAGAATGAGCTGTCCCGTCTCGGAACTTCTTCTGAGCATGCGTGGCACTTTGTGCGTCGGAACAGGCCACACACGGTCGGAATTGACGCGATCGGATTTTGTTGTCGGAAAATTTTATCGCCTGCTGTCCAACTTTGTGTGTCGGAAAATCCGATGGAAAATGTCCGATGGAGCCCACACACGGTCAGAATTTCCAACAACACGCTCCGATCGGACATTTTCCATCGGAAAATCCGACCGTGTGTACGGGGCATAAGAGTGGAATTTTGACCACCACTGTAAGTGGGGCATTCTTACCACTGGCCACCAAGGTAAGGGGCATTTTATTCAGAATGCTAATTTGTAGTCCTGTGAGCCTCCAGGTAATCTACCAAATCTTGTCTCCAAAATAGAATATCTTTGCAAATGATCAGCTGCTAATTATACGCATGCCTCATAACCATGCAAAATAGTTAAACCAAATTGTACACACGCTGCGCTTATCAAAATAAAAAATAAGAAATTTCCACTAAAATATTAATAAAGTGATATTGTGCTTAACATATAAAAAACCTATTAATAACTATTAATATTATACTATACGTTAATGTGCAATAAGTTTCAATGAATGAATAAATAGGTAAAAGTGCTCCAATAAGCCTGTGTATTGCAAATATTCCACAAAGCTTGTGCAATTTTCAAACATTAATAGATAATTCAACACAAACATCCATGCGATTTAGTGTTGCATCCAAGCATATCAGTACTGCATCTATGCAATATGGTGTTAGTGTAATGTTCAAACAATAAAGAGTTAAAAAATACAAAAAAACGCATCCATGCGATTTAGTGCTACATCCATGTGATTCTATGCAATTCAGTGCTGTGTTGCTGTGCAATGATTAAATTAACAGTCCGATTTAGTATTACATCCATGCATTTCAGTGCTGCATGTATGCAATATGGTATTAGTGCAATGTTCAAACAATAAAAAGTAAAAAAATACAAAAAACCGCATCCATGCGATTTGGTGTTGCATCTATGTGATTCTATGCAATTCAGTGCTGTGTTGTTGTGCAATGATCAAATTAACAGTCCACAGATCTTCCACAATCCATTCATGTGTTATGGTGAACACAAACTAAAGTGCTGTGCGCTCATACAAGTGCTCCCCCAGCTGATAGCCCCTCACCTTAGGGCGTGCGACCTTGCAATTAAGCTTGGTCAGAATGCGCCTTAGAACCTCTCTGGGTTCGATGTTATATGCAGGGTCCTGGATAGATTTGCACTGGTGTCTCTGTTTCTCACAGCAGTCCCGTTTGTACCTCAATATATCAACATAAAAAGGACTTCATGGTGCAGTATGTACTAAATTTATTTAAATCATAAACAAATCCCGCAATGGGTACTCACAGTAACAAGGCGCTTAAGGGCGCCACACTAAAACAGCAGAGACGAACGGGCAACAGCAGCCGGTATGGGGTGGCGAGTTCCTTGAGCTGTGGCTGATTAACCTCACATTTAATGGTTCCTGCTTATTTTGGGGCCCAACACCACTTGGTGGGGCCAGATTCATGACACCAATGATCTTTTTTGCTGCCTGTAAGAATGGAATTTTGACCACCACTGTAAGTGGGACATTCTTACCACCGGCCACCAAGGTAAGGGGCATTTTATTCCACTGACTACCAATGAATTGGTTTTTGCAGGGGTTCCCCAAGACCTGAATATTTTTCAAGGGTTTCTCTGGGACAAAAAGGTTGAGAAATGTAGCTGGCATGTCATACAGCAGCCTTTCCATTATCCTACCCCTACCACAAACATGCCAAAGGTTCGACTGTGCACTGAGGATCTGGCATTGGTCAGTGAATCCTAGGGGAGAGGGCTTCATGTAAAAGGGGTCCGGGCTTAACATTTGATGTGTGTATAACAATGAGAATGTTATACCTCTCTTGGTTGTTATATCCAATAATACTGTTTGTCTGTTATCTGCAGATCACCGTGTACAAACCATATCTGCAATGTAACACATTTTTATGCCTGTTTCGATACTGATGAAAAAAAAAAATCTCCCCCTTCCAGGGGCCACAATACATGTCTGTCCTGATAAGGACCTCATCTGCCACTGTCCCAGCTATGGCTCCAATTCATATGTGTCCTTGCTAGGGGTCCCATCTACTATGATTGACTTGGGGTAAATGAAAATACAGTTATTCTGGGTCAGTTGTCTCTTATTCTACCCCATATAGAATTAGACCTTCTCACTTTTAGTGTCTGAGGAATTCTGCCCCCCACAGATGTACAGAACATTCATCAGCAGTAATATCTATTCCCTGTATCCCCCCAATCTCACACATTGGTATCCCCCTGTATTTCTCCCTAGCACACACATTGGTCTCTTCCTGTATCCTATCCCCAACACACACATTAGTCTCTTCTTGTAGCTAATCCCCAGCACACACATTGGTACCTCCCCTGTATCATCAATCATCCACCAATTCCACCTACTACAGGGTATGGAGAAAATTTTAGGGAACTAGCAGAGGCCAACCATTTCCAGTGACCTTCTCTCTTTTAGTTTCTGAGGAATTCTGCGCATTCATCAGCAATAATATCTATTCCCTGTATCCCCCAATCTCACACATTGGTATCCCACTGTATTTCTCCCTAGCACACACATTGGTCTCTTCCTGTATCCCATCCCCAGTGCCCACATTGGTCCCTCCCCTGTATCCCATCCCCAGAACCCACATTGGTCTCTTCCTGTATCCCATACCCAGCACCCACATTGGACCCTCCCCTGTATTCCATCCCCAGCACACACATTGGCCCCTCCCCTGTATCCCATCCCCAGAACCCACATTGGTACCTCCCGTGTATCCCATCCCCAGCACACACATTGGTCTTTCCTGGTGCCTTCATGGCAGCTTACCAATGGTTGCTCCGCCCTCGTCCAACCCACAGGACCACTTAAACTCTATAAAAAAAAGTGCTGCTCCCTCTTGATCCATATCAGCATCAGGCTGTCTGAGTCTCCTGGGATCCCTTTCATCATGCATACCCATGGTAAAATGGGCCAGGTGGTATCTACGAGGGTTCCAATTAGGTTTCCTAGCACAGTGGAGGAAGAAACACCTAGGGCCAATGATACTGATCACTCTTACAATGAAGTCCAGTCTATGGTTGTGGATGAGACCATCCAACCCTCTGGTCCACGGTTCCCTTGGGCCCATCTCATGGACCATTCTTACATCAGACACAAGTCTGCTGGGTTGGGGGGCACACTACAAGAACCAGTTAGTACATGGAAGATGACAATTCAATACAGAAGATGTGGTATTGAACATCTTGGAACTAAGAGCAGCATGGATGGTAATATTTAGACATGTGCACACTGAAATATTTCGTTTCGGAATTTCGTTTTCGTCTCAAAAATAAATTTATTTAGTTACTCCCGAAATTCGTTTTTATTTATTTCGTTTTTCGTCAAAAATTGCATTCGTCCGAAAATCCAAATTAAGGTCGAATCTGTCATTGAAGGCTTATGGTGTCTGTCGAATGTTCAAAGAAGATTCGACGGAGCAGCTAAACTGTACAATGCCGTATAGTTTACCTGCTCCGTCGAATCTTCTTAGAACTTTCAACAGACACCATAAGCCAAAGTACGTGTGTACTTAGTTCTAGCTATTTTACTGCTCCACCTCTTTGGTTACAATCAGCCAATAACATTTATCATCATCATTATTTTTATTTATCTTTTCTCCCCTACGTCGAATCTTTCCTCTCCTACGTCGAATCTTTCCTCCCCTACGTCGAATCTTTCCTCCCCTACGTCGAATCTTTCCTCCCCTACGTCGAATCTTTCCTCCCCTACGTCGAATCTTTTCTCCCCTACGTCGAATCTTTCCTCCCCTACGTCGAATCTTTTCTCTCTATGTAGAATAATCTTGGACTAATAGAGCTAAGGTTAGGCACATTCAACCACAGGTTTGATGGACACAGATTGTTATTGTCATCATCATGTCGAATCTCCTATCTATATCGAACTGTTGTAGCAACGAAAACGAAAATAAAGCATTTGTTTATGTCGGATCTTTCGTTTTTCGGACTCTGCACTTTCGTTATCGTTTGTTAAAACGATAACGAAAATACCTGAAATTCGGACGAAAATGCATTCGGACGAAAACGAATGCACATGTCTAGTAATATTACGTCTAGCCACTTTTCTCAGAGGCAAGTCCATACTGCTTCAGGTTGACAACAGGGCGGCAGTAGCCTACATTCAAAACCAAGGGGGAATGCACAGCAGATCGCCTAGCTAGCAAAGTAGCCCCAATTCTAACATGGGCCGAGAGGAATTTGGTCAATCTATGGGCTTCCTATATTCCAGCCCCTGAAATTCAATTGGCTGATCGTCTCTCAAGATTGTTCAGCAGCAACAATGAATGGTCTCTGAATCCGCTGGTCTTCCACTGGATATGTCAGCAGTGGGGCACTCCCCAGATAGACCTGTTTGCCTCCCCATTCAATGCAAAGACGCCTCTGTTTTTCATGAGATTCCCATTTCTGAAGTCAGCAGGAGTAGATGCCCTAATCCAACTGTGGGAATTTCAGAGGGGATATGGTTTTCCTCCGACTCCTCTGATACTGAGGTTTCTCCAGCGCCTAATGGTGGAGAGGGTCTTGATTCTGGCAGTCATTCCATACTGGCCGAAGAGACCATGGTTCACGATCCTAGTCAAGCTGGCTCTGTACAACCCACTACCCCTTCCATTCGTGGACAACCTCCTGTCTCAGGACGATTTCTTTCATCCACATCCGGAGATCCTAGACTTGAGGGCCTGGAAGTTGAGCGGTAGAGGATGGGTGAATTAGGATGTTCGCATAGTGTGATCCAAAAACATTTTTGCAGGCAAGGAAATCATCCACCAATTCCACCTATTACAGGGTATGGAGAAAATTTACGGAACTAGCATAGGTCAACCATTTCCATCCACTGTAACCCGGAGTCCAGAATGTACTACTCTTTTTACAGAATAGATTGGACTTAGGTTTGGGTCTTAACATGCTAAAAGTCCAAGTGTCAGCCTTGTCAGCTCTAACAGACATGTGGAACACTCTCATAGAGCGCTTCCTAAAAGCAGTCTTAAGATTGCAGCCTCCCAGGAAATCGCTA
This sequence comes from Aquarana catesbeiana, assembly GCF_042186555.1. Classification (NCBI taxonomy): domain Eukaryota; kingdom Metazoa; phylum Chordata; class Amphibia; order Anura; family Ranidae; genus Aquarana; species Aquarana catesbeiana. The sequence continues at coordinate 13,628,414 of NC_133330.1, forward strand.
TACCCAAAATGAAAATACCATGGTGCACTTCTTCCCTAATTTTTCTGCGGAGATGCAAAAGAAGCATAAGGCCTCATGTTCACTGCTGCTGGTAAATGAACATTTAGGAGTAGTTGGGTATTTCCTGAACTCTCCTCTATGTTATCTTATCAGTACATGTACATAGGGTAGTTTACATTCGTTCAAGGCAATTGAGTTTAGAGCCTTTATTTTTTCCCCGCTTTGAATTAAATTGAATTCTTCTATCAGATGCTCAATGTGGACCTGAGGTCTTACTGCCCTCAATAGCCTGCAGGATAACCTGTGTATTTGTGTCAGAAGTTCAGTCTGGAGAAAACACTGGTTGCTCAGAGATGCCATCAGCCTTCATCTCTGCTTGCAGCCTCCATCTCTGCTAGCTGGGCATGCAGCCTGTCAGCCAGCGCCCTGAAAGAGCCTCTTCACACACTCTAGTGTGAAAGCCCGAGTGCTTTCACACTGGAGCGGTGCGCTGGCAGGACATTCAAAAAAGTCCTGCCAGCCGCATCTCTGAGGAGCGGTAGCAGCAGTGTATACACCGCTCCAAAAGTGCCCCTGCCCATTGAAATCAATGCAGCGGCGCTTTGTGAGCAATTTTAACCCTTTTTCAACTGCAAGCGGAGTTAAAAGCGCCCGCCAGCGGCCAAGTAGTGCTGCAAAAATGACGCTAAAGTGTAGCTAAAAATACTGCATTTTTAAGCGGCGCTTTACCGTTGTTTTTGCAGCGCTTTACCGCCGACAGCACAACGCCTCAGTATGAAAGTAGCCTGACTGTTCTACTATCTATAAACAATATAGTGCTGCTACTGCTACCCCTTCTTTACCATTTATATATCAAAAAAGTCGCGCTAAAAATTAGAGGTAAAAAACTTCATAAAGATATGAAGGTGAATAGTAATCATTAGGTAGATGAATTTCATAAGAGTGCTGAGCAATGTAAATACACGCTTTACAAATAAATGTTGTTGGTTAAATAGGACACAGAAAACGTTGACTATGTCCGTATGAAAGGATCAATATTGCATGACCCAATCAGTGACAAGTAAATATCTCAAATAACTGTAGGGATAATAATGTGACAAATCTGTGACTAAAAAACCGAACCGTGATGAATGAAGAAAAAAAATATAATATAAATGAATATAAAAAATGAAAATACAATAAACCCAAAATAAGTCCGTGACTCAACAAAAACAATAATAATGGAAGTCCATCCGTGCTAGATTGATATGCAAAGAAAATGACTTGTCTCCCAGTGCTCTGTGAAATAATGTAACAAAATCTTGCTGTGGTAAAAATTAGAGTGCGTAGACAGACCTCCACCTCTTGGAAAAATTGCTGCCTCTTACCAGACAAAAATGGTCTCTTAGTTACAGGAGACCCAGGGAGCGGATGGCTGCAACCCCAGCCAGGGATCTTAAAGGCAGGCACTCAGCATCCAGATCCAGGGACTCTTTCCCACCAGCCTCCGCAAACAAAGAAATTGTTGGTGACATGCAAAATGTTTTTTGCATGTCACCATGCAAAAAACAGAAGTGCTCCACAAGTGTGGAGCACTTCTGTTTTTTGCATGGTGACATTTCCTTGTTTGCGGAGGCTGGTGGGAGAGAGTCCCTGGATCTGGATGCTGAGTGCCTGCCTTTAAGATCCCTGGCTGGGGTTGCAGCCATCCGCTCCCTGGGTCTCCTGTAACTAAGAGACCATTTTTGTCTGGTAAGAGGCAGCAATTTTTCCAAGAGGTGGAGGTCTGTCTACGCACTCTAATTTTTACCACAGCAAGATTTTGTTACATTATTTCACAGAGCACTGGGAGACAAGTCATTTTCTTTGCATATCAATCTAGCACAGATGGACTTCCATTATTATTGTTTTTGTTGAGTCACGGACTTATTTTGGGTTTATTGTATTTTCATTTTTTATATTCATTTATATTATATTTTTTTTCTTCATTCATCACGGTTCGGTTTTTTAGTCACAGATTTGTCACATTATTATCCCTACAGTTATTTGAGATATTTACTTGTCACTGATTGGGTCATGCAATATTGATCCTTTCATACGGACATAGTCAACGTTTTCTGTGTCCTATTTAACCAACAGCATTTATTTTTAAAGCGTGTATTTACATTGCTCAGCACTCTTATGAAATTCATCTACCTAATGATTACTATTCACCTTCATATCTTTATGAAGTTTTTTTACCTCTAATTTTTAGCGCGACTTTTTTGATATATATATGATTTATGGTTTACTACTTTTTAGTCGCTGCTTATATATATTAGTGTAAGCGCAATTTTTGTTTTTACCCTTCTTTACCATTACTCTTTCTATTTTTTTACTACTACTACTCTTATTACTTACTTACATACTTACTACTTTACTACTACTCTTTCTATGTTTTTACTACTACCCCTAATCTATTACCCTCTAATCCAGTGGTTTCCAAACTGCGGCCCTTTCCTTGCATTTATCCGACCCTTGGGGCACCATTTCATCCATGGATACTAACAGTGGGGCATAATCCCCCCAATGACACCAACGATGGGGCTCAATTTCTCCCTATGACACCAATGATGGGGCACTATTCCTCCCAATGACATCAACAATGGGGCACAAGTACTTCCACTGACACTAAAGAAAGGACATTGTTTTTTCCCACTGACATCAGGACCTGTTCTACGCCCAGTGATCACAGTCTGGCCCCCCTAATGTCTGAAGTACCGTAAACTGGCCCTTTGTTTCGAAAGTTTGGAGACCCCTGTGTTTAATCTACTATCCTTACACTGAGACTAAAGCTGCTCCAGTAACTCCTACCCCCAGCATTGCCCCTGCCCATTCTGGGGTACTACTACATTCACTGCCACAACTACTATCCATACCCTTCCACTGCCTATACCGGGCAAATCCACTGCAGCTGCTCTTTTTCTGTATGTAATTTACATACAGTTGGACCTTGTGACATTTTATTTTTCTGCATGTAATTGTTATGTAATTGTTGAAAGTTTATGGTTAAAGCTTGGAATAAATATGTGTATACAGCTTTCAGTCTGGAGCCAAAAAAGTCTTAAAAATATAAAAGATCAGAAAGATTTTTATTGTTTTACTGGAAATACAAGAAATCAGACAGCAAATGAAGCATTAACACCCTCTGTTAGTTACTATGTGCCATTTATAAGTAATGCAGCAAACCGCCAGCAGGAGGGCGCTATGCAACAGGCAGTGATTTGCTATCAACTTCAGCAATCAATACAAAGTCATTAGCACTAAATAATAAAATGATTGGTTTGATCAGACACAATTGAACTCATTGGATTTAATTTGAAATGTGGATGAAATTAATTTCTAGTAAATGAACTGAGCAAAGCACAATGTATGTCTACATGGGCAGCAAGGATGCAGATTGGAGGGGGGGTTACAAAGGGGATTAAAGAATCTTCCCTTCTTAGTCCACTATGGCCATTTCACAGAGCCTGGATATGGACAGGTGGGACAGGTGGCTCCTCTGTTGTGGGATTCTTCAGTTTACTATGACGGACTTGAGATGGAGGTTTATCACTGCCAAGTATGGGATCCCCATTATGGGAAAGCAGACTGGACAGGAGAAAGGATTTCCAATAGGTAATCGTATGATGATGTGTCTTGCAGGAAGGAAACCTGTAAGCAAAGAGGTGGAACAGTGTCAGCTTGCTGGGCTATAAAAAAGTAAATGAGTGTTGGCCATAGAGACAAAGACTTCACCACCATACCGTTTTTTTCAGCAAATATCTTTCCATAAGATGATATGTGTATGTAGCTTTTCTTATGTATTCTTTATTATTGTGTTGCAGAAAATTGTTAATGGAAAGGAAAAATGGAAGGATGTGCTTCTGTGCTGCAATGTTTAAGTGACCGGTCCTCTGAGGATGGTGTATCTCGTCACCTAGAACAATGACTGGAGCCCTCAGGAGATTCATAGCTGTTGGCCAGTTTGTAGTGCTGGTATGCCAGGCATTATCACCCAGGGTTCCTTCAGAGGTTTTTAGGAGTTGCTTGAGCTGTGGCTGATTAACCTCCCATTCAGCGGTTCCCCTGGGGCAATAGAAGATCCTGGGGACCCCTGTCCCCACCCACACTCAAGCCACACCCACACAAAACCCCACCTACATATTGCACCACCCACATTACATGCGTTTTTCATAAAATTTCTCTGCACTATGTTCAAAATAAATGTGTATTATAAAATATAAACTTACATTAAAAGCGCAACAACTGTAAATTTCCAAAATTAAGGATTTCATAAGGATTTCATAAATTGACACAATATAACAGGTGCAACAAATGTCTTCTTAGCTGAACAGTTTGATAAAAAATATACAAAAAATAAAATGCTTCAACGTTCCCGACGATACCATACATGTGTGGCGCCATTATTGTTTACATACATATGCAAGTCCTACATAAAGCTTTTCATATAGAGCATGTGTGGGGGACATGGTTGTGCTTTACAGTTTTTTTAATAGTTTTTATTTACTTTATATCATTTTCACTGATCACCAATGTAAGGAACATTCTTCACACTGATCACCACTGTAAGGAACATTCTTCTCACTGACCACCAATGTAAGGAGCATTCTTCTCACTGACCACCAATGTAAGGAGCATTCTTCTTACTGATCACCAATGTAAGGAACATTCTTCCCACTGATCACCAATGTAAGGAACATTCTTCCCACTGATCACCAATGTAAGGAACATTCTTCTCACTGATCACCAATGTAAGGAACATTCTTCTCACTGATCACCAATGTAAGGGACATTCTTCTCACTGATCACCAATGTAAGGAACATTCTTCTCACTGATCACCAATGTAAGGGACATTCTTCTCACTGATCACCAATGTAAGGAACATTCTTCTCACTGATCACCAATGTAAGGGACATTCTTCCCACTGACCACCAATGTAAGGAACATTCTTCTCACTGACCACCAATGTAAGGAACATTCTTCTCACTGATCACCAATGTAAGGAACATTCTTCCCAATTTTTCTTTATTAAAAGTCTTGCAATCAATAAGCATAAAATCACTATATAGAATATACATAAATATATACATATTTACATAAATTAAAATAAATAGAAAGAAACAGAAAAGGAAAAGAGCTCCTCACCCAGAGATGGGCCGTTTACCAAAGACAGGTCTGATATTCCTCCACGCCCTTTTCCAGACTGTCCGAGGCTCCCTGCCCTTCTCAAGAACACCAATTTTCCAAACCTCACCCTGAATATCGTGTACCACCACCTCAACAGAGAGGCCTTTTTTCCACAGGGTAATCTGGCACAATGCATTCCATGTGACGTAACAGACAACTATACTAACTAAAAACAGTGTATCCAAATCAAAATCCCAGCAAGTCGGGAATGCCCAATACACCCACTCCGCATAACTCATACGATAGAAAAAGGGGATGCCTGAAGCCCTCCCCACCCTTTTACACACCTCTATGTTAAAGGGATACTGCAGCAAAAAGTGGTCCATAGACTCCACTTTACCAACACAATCCGCTCTAGGACAATTCCAATCATCCACAGGGTGATGCTTCAAGTTCCCGCTCAAAAAGCAAGCCAGGCTTGATCCCTAAACTTCAAGGGGATTCTTTCTAAATTGATTAAATGCAACCCCTCCCCATTACAGAGCCTGGGCAATCCCTTAAGGCCAGTGACACACTGAAAGCAGAGCTCAAAATCCTCTTCTCCAGAAGCTTCCCGGGAGGGACTTGATATCCTCCACTGTCACCTGCCACTGCCGAAGTATTCTCAGACATGGGGCAACATAAGCTGGGAGCTTGCCATGTCGGACTCTCAGACTTTTCACTGGCCCGCCATCTTCCAATCATCGCAGAAAAGGCCTAAAACAAGATTGAAAAATGCCCACCCATCCTGGCGGGCTCTCTGCTAGCATGTTACCAAGATTGTACTTTAAAAAGAGCAGTGAAAAGAAAACTATTGGGTTGACCATTCCTAGGCCACCCTCCCGCCTAGACAGGTAAGTTACATTGCGTTTGATCAGGTTCTGCCTATTTCCCCATAACAGTTGGAAAAAACAGCTGTACACCCTTGCATAGAGAGATGCTGGCAAGGTACAGATGAAGCTGACATATAAAAAGATTGGCACCAGGTACGTTTTGATCATATCAACCCTCTCCCTCAAGGAAAGCTTCCATTTCTTCCAGCTTGCTACTTTGGCATTGGCACACACCAACCTACTTTCCCAATTTCGATGACCATAGTCACCAGACCAAATTTGATGCCCAACACTTTAATTTCCTGCTGGGGCTCTGGGAAGGCATCCGGAAGTTCGAAGCTTTCACCCTCCTCACCCATCCAGAAAACTTCACTCTTTTCATGGTTGACTTTAGAACCAGAAGCCTCCGTGTACTGCTCTATCATAGAGACCACCTCCTGCGCCTCCTCCATCCCAGAGACAATAAAAGACACATCATTGGAATAGGCCACGACCTTCAAAGGCGGCACACCAGCAATGCCCAAAGGCACCCCGCACAAAGATCCACTCTCTAGCCTTCTTATGAAGGGGTTGATTGCGAATACATATAACAGGGGGCTCAGAGAACATTCCTGGCGCACGCCAGAGCCAACCTCAAAAGGCCGTCCAACCCAACCATTAACCAGTGGGAAGCTCTCAGCCCCTCTATATAATGTCTTCAGCCAATTTATAAACCTCCCCTGCAGGCCGTATCTACCAAGTAGCAAATACAGGTACTCATGATTGACTCTATCAAAAGCCTTTGCCTGATCCAATGCCAGGAAGTACTTTCTCCATCCAGCAGCCCTGCATCGTTCCAAAGCCTCCCAGACAGCTAAAACCGCTGAAAAGGTACTTGGACCGAGCAGTGCTGATGACTGGACAACAAATCGCTTGCCACTGATGACCAGCGCCAAAAAAGAATCTTCGTCAGGATCTTTCTATCAACATTGAGAAGACTGATGGAGCGCCAGTTCTGAATCATTGAGGGGTCTTTACCTTTTGACAGAAGAATCACAGAGGTTTGCCTCATGGAGGGAGGGAGCGAACCCTCTTCTAGACAGCTGTTATAAACCTCTGCTAAAAAGGGAGCCAGAATGGACTTAAAACACTTGTAGAATTCAGCTGTCAACCCATCTGGCCCAGTCAATTTTTTGGTAGCCAGCTTCTCTATAGTATGAACTACCTCATCCACTGAAATTGGTTCTGTCAAATCCATCAAAGGCAACGTACCATTTCCCAATCCTGGAGTAGAATCCAGAAAGCATCCCATCCTGTCCCGACAAAGGTCCTTTCTTCCCAGAAGGTCTGCGTAATATGATCTGAAGATCTCCAGGATCCCTGATCTGGACTTCACCAGGGAACCCATACTATCTCTCAGGCCTATGACCGTCTTAACTGCTATGCCTTGCTTACAGTTCTGGTAAGGATCAGGCGAGTGATATTTTCCATAATCCCTCTCCAGAACCAAGGAGGCATGCCGGTTGTATTGACACTTCCTAAGAAGAAATTTCACCTCAGAGATCTCCCCTGGATCTCCTCTATATGAGACAAGACGATCAAGCTTCCTCCGCAAATGCTGGTAGGCAATGTACATACCAAGCTGCTTCTTCTTACTTATGGCCTTGAAAAGTCCAATTGCCCTTTGTTTCACAAGTTCCCACCACTCTGACTTACTGCTGCAAAAGTCCAGAATAGAAACCTGTGCCTGAAAAAAATCCTCAAAGGATTGTCTTACCTCTACATCTTCCAGGAGAGTCGAATTCAGTTTCCAGGTACCCCTTCCCCTGGGTGGAGTGTCCGAGGCATTCAGAGTCACAGACAGCATACAGTGGTCAGAAAACTACACCACTCAACTCAGGAGCTGAGAAAGCAGAGTTCTCCTTTAAAAAAAAAAACCTATCTATCCTACTCTGACTATTCCCTCTCTGAAATGTGAATCCCATGCTGCCAGGGCAGTGCTTAATATGCACATCTACCAGGCCTGCTTGTCTCTCCATATCTCTAAGAAAAACACTATCGTAACCCAGCCTGTCTATGGAACCTCTCCTGTCTTCAGGCCTAATTATGGTGTTAAAATCACCTCCAAAGACAACCTGCTTGGACGTATAAAGGAAGGGCTTGATCTCTGTGAGGAGGCATTTCCTGCCCCACTTTTACAGCGGTCCATAGATATTGATCAGGCGCAGGTTCTGCCCCCTAACAGAGACGTCTAAGACCATGCATCTCCCTATTTCTACCTCAATTACCCGCCGGCATGTTACCATATCGGTTTTAAAAAGGACCGCAACTCCACTGCAGGGCCCAGCCACAAGAGACCAAAAGGAGGGACCGCATCTCCACTCCCTTTTTGCTAGATGGACATCGGCCAAAGTATTGAGCCAGGTCTCTTGCAAAAATAAAATCTCAGCATCAAACTCGCTGAACAAAAATAAGGCAATATCACGAGCTCTTGCAGATTTAATGCTGGTGACATTAATGGTTGCCACCTTTATCGGAGTGGGAACTGCCATCAGGATGATTGGGGTAGTCGTTTCTTAACCTTTGCCACACTCTCATCACCAGCTCTCTTCAAACTACGTGACTCCCCCTCATCCATGGTTGATAAAGAAAAATATATATTTACAAGTTATGCGCGGTGCTTGGGTGACCCCAAAATTAATAATAGCCAACTCTGTGCTTACTAGTGCGATAATATTAAATACAAATAATATGAATGTTGAATAAATAAACAAGGTGTGAAAAAACAAGTGCTTGTTACACCATAAATTAGGGCTTAATAGTGCTTGTTACACCATGCATAGTGTCAAAATCAACATAAAAAGTGCTTAGTGCTCAATATAAAGTATCCTGCTTGTTTAAATGAAAAAATTAATACATAATAAAAAAAGTTCTCTTTGGCACTCTAAATAGTGCGTGCAAATAATGTCCAGCAGTGATAATAAAACAATGCGTGCAGGTAGTGTTCAGCTGTGACAACAATCCAACATCATGCCGAAGATATCCTGAGTGCTGCAAAACATGCTCCGGTGCTCCTTCATGACCCCCTTAAGCTAATGTGCTCACCTCAGAGCGTGTGACTCAGCTTCTACCCGAGTCCAAATACGCTTTGGAGCCACCCCTGGGCTCAGTCTCAGTGTCTGCTGCACTCCTCCAGCTGAAAACAATGTGGCTCCATACATATAAATAAAAAGGAAACTATATAGTGTAATATAGTCAAAATACTTTTATTAAAAGAAAACGCTCCCCACACCGGGGTACTCACATGGCACTGGTGCATCAGTGCACCATACTATAACGGCTTTCTATGCAAAATCACTGGATGTTTGGTGCGGTATGCTGTGCTGGGACAGCGCTGGTGTAAAGTCTGTGTCAGTCTCTCCATCCTGGCCCCTCCCCTACGCGCCTTCGACACAGGGATCACGTGTCATCATCAGGGGGATATCAGGGGATGTATGCTGTAACAAGCACTATTAAGCACTAATTTATGGTGTAACAAGCACTTGTTTTGTCACACCTTGTTTATTTATTCAACATTCCGATTATTATTATTTAATATTATCGCACTAGTAAGCACAGAGTTGGTTATTATTAATTTTGTTTTTGGGGTCACCCAAGCGCAGCGCATAACTTGTAAATTTATCCTATGCACGTTATATGAAGCGTGATTAGCGCATGCAGCTGGAGGTAGCACAAGCAAGGCATAAGATCATTGTGGCTCACAAAATCTTTCCAATTTGAAAGAAAAAGATATATCAGACATATCATCGCCCGACAAAACTGAAAAAGTATTACCAAGAGGAACCCCTCCGGAGTCCGACTCTGAGGAAGAAATGACCACTTTACTTGTCTTCCTCTTCTTCTTTTTCTTCCTCCTAAACCTCTCCCACCCCTCATCATCCAAATCCCCCTGAACAGAGGGTGAGACATGAGATATGGACACTTTTCCCTCAAACCCTCCCCCATCCAAGACCCCATCCAACTCCCCCACACTCCCCTGACCACGTTTGCGCTGTTGAGGGACAGGGACTGGAGGCTGAGAGGGAAGATCTGCCAAACCTGCCCCCCAGCAGCTTCTGCTAGTCTGGAGGATCTACGTAGAGTAGGATTAGGGACCACCACATGGGGGACAGACTCAGGGACAACATTACTAGGGGAAACAGAATCTGGAACAGGTGTAACAGACACAGGAGGGGCAACAACAGTTTCCTCCCTAACTTTAGCGGCCTCATCTTCTTTATCGAGTCTCTGTAGCTTAGCTGCCAATCCTGGCAAGTTATGTAATGCCTCCAGGCACTGACTATAAGGATGACCGAGCTTCTGGTAGGCTGACCCTGGTAGAAAATGGTCAGCCTATCTTAGGTTGACCCTGGTAGAAAATGGTCAGCCTATCCCTCCCCAGAAATGCTGAACAGGGCAGGTGTTGAACTACATTGCCCAGCACCCCCAATTTTAGTGACACTGTCCTGGCCCCTGTCCATATCCAATGTTCATCCAGGACCTTCTGCAGTGGAGCAAGGACCTCACCATATCGGCGTAGCCATACTATCAAATCAGCCTCTGGTATGGATTTGTTACGCACCAGGATCATCACCGTTTTTATCAGAGGCTGCCTCAAAATCACCTTTGGCACCAAACCACTGCACTGCGGAAGGCCCTTGCACCTACCATACCTCTCCCAAAATAAATCCAGACCCTCAGGCTTTACAAAGGACAAATCATACTCATAACTCCCCACTGGGCAAATCAAAGCAAATATATCCAAGGCTTTAAAACCCATTTATAAAACCAACTCAGCCACCCTTACTGGTGGGGTTCCCTCCCCCTCCCACTTCAACTGAACCACATTCCTCCTCCTGAACCCACCAACCATCCCACCACCAAGCCTCCCCAAATTGTGAAACCACTAATATTTACAAAATTCCCTCCACCCTCCTTGGTGCGACTCCCGAGAACAGACGCATAACTCCCCATATTCCTCCTTGCAGAGGATCCATCTGTGCAATTAGAAACATCTAAAACAACCTTGGCAGATAATGATTGCACAGATTCGAGATTGGATTGCACACCTGAAGAATCTTTCCTCTGCTGAGCAGGAGAAATGTCATTTTTACCTATAGCAGCCACATTTACCTATAGCAGCCACATCACCACCACCCACCACATCCTTTGCTTTATCAGTATTATTGCTGTCATTATTTTCTGTCACATTCATAGTTCCTGCCGTGTCCTCACTCACTGCTGTCCCCATACACACATCACCTCCAGGCAGACTCTTCTCCTCCATCAGGACAGGACTATCAGCTTACCAGAGTGAAGGTTGTTCTAATACAGCAACAAGTGAATCATTGCAAGAGACCTCCATGGCTGTCTCCACTTCACATGCTGCACTATGCTGATCCCCTCCCCCACCTGCATCAATCAGCACAGGTGCAGGTGAAACAGGATCTTTGGAGCTGGCAGCCATCTTGCTTGTAGAACTACAGGTCTCAGCAGTAGCAGCAAAATCCATGTCTGGGGTGTATGATGCAGATCCATCCACATTGCTCTGGTGGTCTGATGACATCTCTGCCAGGGGTTTTCCCTCCATGTCTGCAGAGGGTTTCACCACAGCAGAGACTCCAACAGGCAGCTGCTTGCAGAGCTCCTTCCCTTCCTATTCCTCAGCTGAGACACCATCCACTACAGCCAGGACACCATCCACTACAGCCGGTGGGGCAGACATGTTGGAAGGAGGCAGTATGGTGCACTGGGTTTTCTCCACCAGTGCTGGCTCTGCCGGTCTGTAACCCCTCTGCTCATCCTCAGGGACTTCTGCTGGTTCATCAACAGACCTGTCTGCCCTTAGGGGTGACTCCATCTGCTTGATGAACTTTAGGGTGCCATGTTTACTCTCAACCCCCTGGCTGGTTGCCGCTGGTGATTCCCCAGCCTGACATGGGGGAAAAGGTGCAAAGGCAGATGAAGCCCGATTGTCTGTTACCTGCGGCTGCTGATCCACAGAACTCACCAATGTCTGGCTGGTAAAGATTGTTTCTTTACCTTTTCCTCCATTAGCTGTAACTCTGGCTTCATGGCCAAACGATTCTTACTCCAGGCCTGGAAATACTTGGCCCTGAAGTTTTTTTGTTCAGCTTTTAAACATTTAAGTTTCTCCTCAGCTCTTCCAATTGCTTGAAAGCGTTCAGTGATCTTCTGTCTGTAGACATCCATTTTCTCACCAGGGCCTGGACCCACAGTCAGATCCTCCACCTCCTCCTCACTAGGCCCCGTATCATCAGGGGAATGCCTCCCCCAGGATCAGGCGTTATTCCTGGACCAAGCTAGCAGGCAAGGCCCAGGCTTGAAAAAGGCTGGTTCTCACAGAGAGCTCTTTGGGTGTGTCCTCTTCCTCCTTCCCACTGACCACCAATGTAAGGAACATTCTTCTCACTGATCACCAATGTAAGGAGCATTCTTCCCACTGATCACCAATGTAAGGAACATTCTTCTCACTGATCACCAATGTAAGGGACATTCTTCTCACTGATCACCAATGTAAGGAGCATTCTTCTCACTGATCACCAATGTAAGGGACATTCTTCCCACTGATCACCAATGTAAGGAACATTCTTCCCACTGATCACCAATGTAAGGAACATTCTTCCCACTGATCACCAATGTAAGGAGCATTCTTCTCACTGATCACCAATGTAAGGAGCATTCTTCCCACTCATCACCAATGTAAGGGACATTCTTCTTACTGATCACCAATGTAAGGAACATTCTTCCCACTGATCATCAATGTAAGGAACATTCTTCTCACTGACCACCAATGTAAGGAACATTCTTCCCACTGATCACCAATATAAGGAACATTCTTCCCACTGATCACCAATGTAAGGGACATTCTTCCCACTGATCATCAATGTAAGGAACATTCTTCCAACTGATCACCAATGTAAGGAGCGTTCTTCTCACTGATCAACAATGTAAGGAACATTCTTCTCACTGATCACCAATGTAGGGAACATTCTTCTCACTGATCACCAATGTAAGGAACATTCTTCCCACTGATCACCAATGTAAGGAACATTCTTCTCACTGATCACCAATGTAAGGAACATTCTTCCCACTGATCACCAATGTAAGGGGCATTCTTAGTGCACAGATGAGTGTTGGGGAAAAGCACTCAGTGTATACATTTTAGTGATATATATATATATATATATATATATATATATATATATATATATATATGTGGAATAACACTCACTGACAGGTGTAGCTGGCCAGGTTCACACTGACAGTAGGAATGTGAAAGCGTGCGAGTTCACCTGAACTCGCGCAATTTCATACCCGTATGTCAGTACGAGTTTGGCAGCGATTTCAGAGACATCTGTGCGGGTTGCTGCACAGATGTCTATGGAAATCGCACCCAGAAGTCGCTAAAAGTAGTACAAAAACTACTTTTGGGAATGCGGCATCGCACTGATTGAGGTAGTGCCATTGCTGGGAATTGCTGCTGATTTTCCATGCGATTTCACATGTCAAATCGCATGCCAAATTGCTCCAATGTGAACCAAGGCTAAGTGCTATTCCCTATATATAACACTGATATCTATACACTGAGTGGCATTCGATGTACCAGATATCAGTGTGCACTAGTGAATAGCACCTGGTAAATAGGCACAGGGCAAGAAGGAAGGAAAAATAACAAACACATATACATACAATAACTGCTGTGCTATCATTATCACACTGACCTGCTGCTGCACACAAGGCAGGTCAGTGTGTGTGGCCAATTCCAAGATGACTCTGTCGGCTCTGTGAACACTCTGCAGCCTCCAGCTCCATACCGACTATCTCCCACGGCAGTGACGCTTGGCCCCGCCCCCTCAGCTGAATTCCTCAGGGGGAGAGGTGACCAGAGCACCTGTCTCTGCAATCATCCCCGCATGGCTGACGGGGCTTCATGATTGATTGCTCTTAGTCAGATCCATCCCAGCCAGCTTGCTCCTCTCCTCTCATATAGCTGCAGCAACCGCCGGCAAGTATTTGTTCACTGCTACCTCGGGGGGTATAGTCTTCTTCTCAATTCTGCATGTTAAGATGGGGGCACCTCCAGGGGCAGACTGAGCCGGGACCCCCAACCTCGGGGCCCTTGGTCAGTGACAGAGTGACCGAATGGTCAGTCCGCCCCTGGTTCCTGCTTATTTTGGGGCCCAACACCACTTGGTGGGGCCAGATTCATGACACCAATGATCTTTTTTGCTGCCTGTAAGAGTGGAGTTTTGACCATCACTGTAGGTGGGACATTCTTATCACTGGCCATAAATGTAAGGGGCATTTTATTCCACTGACTACCAATGAATTGGTTTTAGCAGGTGTTCCATAAGACCTGAATATTTTTTTCCAGGGGCCACAATACACCTCCGTCCTGATCAGGACCTCATCTGCCACTGTCCCAGCCATGGCTCCAATTTATATGTGTCCTTGCTAGGTGTCCCATCTACTACGATTGACTTGGGGTAAATGAGAATACTATTATTCTGGGTCAGTTGTCTCTTATTCTACCCCATATAGAATTAGACCTACTCACTTTTAGTTTCTGAGGAATTCTGCCCCCACAGATGAACAGAGCATTCATCAGCAGTAATATCTATTCACTGTATCCCCCAATCTCACACATTGGTATCCCACTGTATTTCTCACTAGCACACACATTGGTCTCTTCCTGTGTCCCATCCCCAGCACACACATTGGTCTCTTCCTGTATCTAATCCCCAGCACACACATTGGTCCATCCCCTGTATGCCATCCCCAAAACCCACATTGGTCTCTTCCTGTATCCCTTACCCAGCACACACATTGTTCTTATCCTGCATCTACTCCCCAGCACCCACATTGGTCCCTCCCCTGCATCCCATCCCCAGAACCCACATTGGTACCTCCCCTGTATCCCATCCCCAGAACCCACATTGATACCTCCCCTGTATCCCATTCCCAGCACACACATTGGTCTCTTCCTGTATCCCATCCCCAGAAGACACATTGGTCCCTCCCCTGTATTCCATCCCCAACACACACATTGGTCTCTTCAATGTATCTAATCCCCAGCACCCACATTGGTCCCTCCCCTGTATTCCATCCCCCGCACACACAATGGTCCCTCTCCTGTATCCCATCCCCAGAACCCACATTGGTACCTCCCCTGTATCCCATCCCCAGCACACACATTGGTCTTTCCTGGTGCATCCATGGCAGCATACCAATGGTTGCTCCGCCCTCATCCAACCCACAGGACCTCTTAAACTCTATAAAAAAAGAGCTGTTCCCTCTTGATCCATGTCAGCATCAGACTGTCTGAGTCTCCTGGGATCCCTTTCATCACGCATACCAATGGTAAAATGAGCCAGGTGGCATCTACGATGGTTCCAATTAGGTTTCCTAGCACAGTGGAGGAAGAAACACCTAGGGCCAATGATACCGATCACTCTCACAATGAATTCCAGCCTCTGGTGGTAGACAAGACCATCCAACCTTTTGGTCCACTGCTCCCTTGGGCCCATCTCGTGGACCATTCTTACATCAGACGCAAGTCGGTTGGGTTGGAGGGGCACACTACAAGACCCAGTTAGTACATGGAAGATGACAATTCATTACGGAAGGCGTGGTATCGAACATCTTGGAACTAAGAGCAGCATGGATGGTAATATTACATCTAGCAACTTTTCTCAGAGGCAAGTCCATACTGCTTCAGATGGACAACAGTCATTCCATACTGGCCAAAGAGACTGTGGTTCATGCTCCTAGTCAAGCTGGCTCTGTGCAACCCACTACCCCTTCCATTCGTTGACAACCTCCCATCTCAGGACAATTTCTTTCATCCACATCTGGAGATCCTAGACTTGAGGGCCTGGAAGTTGAAGAAGAGGTTGGGTGAATTAGGATGTTCGCATAGTGTTATCCAAACATTATTACAGGCAAGGGAATCATCCACCAATTCCACCTACTGCAGGGTATGGAAAAAATGTATAGAACTAGCAGAGGTCAACTATTTCCATCCACTGTAACCCTGGGTCCAGAATGTACTACTCTTTTTACAGAATGGATTGGACTTAGGTTTGGGTTTTAACACGCTAAAAGTCCAAGTGTCAGCTTTGTCAGCTCTAACAGACAAGCGGTGGGCATTGAACACTCTCATAGAGCGCTTCTTAAAGCAGTCTTAAGATTGTGACCTCCCAGGAAATCGTTATACCCAAAATGGGATTTGACTGTTGTGCTTAATGCCCTAACAAACCCTCCCTTTGCACCCATGAAAAGATGCACTTTGGAAGATATTACCCTGAAAGCAGCCTTCCTGATTGCCATACATCACCTTTTTCCCAGACAGGGTTTTTTTGCAGCCCATTCACCATTTCATTTCCAAGGTACCTTCAGTCTACCATCTCAACCAGGAATGGGTTCTTCCAGCTTTCGAGGAGGATCTAACCTCTTCAAAGCTGCAGGAATTGGATGTAGCTAGATCCCTGAGGTGCTATTTAGAGCTGACACAGCAGTTCCACAAGGATCAACGTTTATTCATTATTCCAAAGAGCGCTAAAAAAGGAATGGCAGCATCCAAGATGACCATGTCTAGCAGGATCATGAGGCTTATCCAAAAAGCATACTGGGCTAGTGGTTTTCCAGTCCCAGATGCGGTCAATGCGCACTCAACGTGGGGAATGGCCTCTTCTTGGGCAGCTTCGGTGCGGGTCTCCCCTGAGACAATTTGCCGGGCAGCTAGCTTGTCTTCCTTCAACACCTTCATGACGCACTAAAGCTTAGATCCAGAGGTCCTTATTTCCCAATATTTTGGGAAAAAGACCTTACAACTATCAGTTCTGTAATCTCATTAAAATTCTTATTGCAGTACCCTCCCTGTAAGCGAGTTATTTACCATTGGTATGCTTCCATGGAGGCACCAGGTAAACGTAAAATTGAATACTCACCTTTCTGTAATTTTCCTTTTCTGGTGCCTATCCATGGCAGCAAACACCCTCCCTTTCATAATCCTTAAGGTTCTCAAGACTAGTTAAAAAAATACCTGAGGGGGGAACAGCTCTTTTTTTATAGAGCTTAAGTGGTCCTGAGGGTTGGACAAGGGCGGAGCAACCATTGGTATGCTGCAATGGGTAGGCACCAGGAAAGGAAAATTATGGAAAGGTGACATTTTCAATTTTCCGTTATTCCTGTATCCCATCCCCAGCACACACATTGGTCTCTTCCTGTATCCCATCCCCAGCACACACATTGGTCTCTTCCTGTATCCCATCCCCAGCACACACATTGGTCTCTTCCTGTATTCCATCCCCAACACACACATTGGTCTCTCCCATGTATTCTATCCCCAGAACCCACATTGGTACCTCCCCTGTATCCCATCCCCAGCACACACATTGGTCTCTTCCTGTATCCCATCCCCAGCACACACATTGGTTTATTCCTGTATCCCATCCCTAGCACACACATTTGTCTCATTCTGTATCGCATCCCCAGCACACACATTGGTCTCTTCCTTTATCCCATCCCCAGCACACACATTGGTCCCTTCCTGTATCCAATCCCCAGCACACACATTGGTCTCTTCCTGTATCCAATCCCCAGCACACACATTGATCTCTTCCTGTATTCCATCCCCAACACACACATTGGTCTCTTCCTGTAGCTAATCTCCGGTGTTCTGCCGAGAAAAGTCCCACGTCGGATAGTGTCCTCCCTGTACAGCGCAGGCGCAGCACTTGCACAGTATGGAGAACAAAGGAGCTGCCAAAAGTCTCCGAACATGAACAGCTGTTGATCAGCCATACACGGCACATGCGCAATTAAGACTTCATTGTGCCACACGCTCTCACACACTCCCTCTGCTCTTGCAACTCTGCAAGGGGCGGGTGTATTATTCATTTAACTCTGCAAGGGGCGGATGCATACAGAAGAGGCCACATGAGCTCTGCCCAGCATGTGTATGCATCTGCCCCTTGCAGAGTTGCACGAGCATTGGGAGCGTGCGGGTGTGTGTGGCACAATGTAGTCTTAATTGCGCATGCGCCATGTACAGCTCGTCAACAGCTGTTCATGTTCGGAGACTTTCGCCGGCTCCTTTGTTCTCCGTACTGCGGTTCAGTGGCAACGAACGCTGAAGACAATCTACCGCACCTCTCTCTGGAAACTGACCCCATTGAGGATCTCCACATTTAAACCCCACCTACCCTCTCTATGTTGGAGAGGCTGCGGAGAAGAAGGGTTCCTATTTCATATCTTTTGGAGCTGTCCACTTCTAAACAGTTTCTGGAAAGAAATCTTCAGTCTTATCTCTGATGTTGCCCAATCCCCAATTACTCCTTCACCTGGCCTAGTCTTGCTTAACCCCTCTATAGAGTCTATTCCCCTGCATCTGCACACCGTAGTTACCCACATCCTATTGGCAGCAAGATTATCAATTATCAGGCTTTGAAAGTCTATCACTCCTCCATCAATAGGGAACACAGTCCAATTGATTCAAACCCATTACACTTATGAGATAATATTGTCTTCAAACAGGGAAGCACACCTTCACTCTCAAAAAGCCTGGGGCCCATGGGTGCACTGGTATACACACTAGTTCCCTTCATTCCATTTCTAAATAAATCCTCTTGGTGCAATTTCCCTCTTTCGTTGACAATGTCTTCTTTTTAATTTTTCTTTCTTCCACTCCTCTTATTCTAAATAGTCTTCCGGGCAAATCTGAGGCTTAACTTCATAGTACGCTCAATGTGAATTGCACGCTATATGCCAGTACTAACTGTTTTATGTTATTTGCTGATCACACTGTTCTCACATTTTTTTAATTAGTCTGTATTTGCCATTTCATGTTGCTGATTGGTATATCTATCCTTTAAAAACTCAATAAAAAATTATTGAACTGATAATCGTCTTAAAATACATCATAAATAACACAGACTTCTACAGAAGCACATAGGTCACATGGGACATGGTGGAGAACTGATTACCTACAGCAAGCTCCGGAGAAGTGACTGTTCCCCCCTCCCCTCCCCAATTCTCTGGAAATTAAACCTTCTTAAGAAAGCCTGATAAAGCTGTGGGCGGAGCCTGGCAGGATCTGGCAGCCAATGGCGGCTCAAGCAGCTACCTAGGAAGTCTGCAGGCATGGAAAAATCCCACATTTTCCTGAGAACTGACACAATGGCACAACAAAGCTGTCCTGTAACCACAGCTGGGAGTGGGAGCAGGAGGATTACATAGACACTGGAATTTCCTCATACAGGTGGAAAGTCAAAAAAATTGAAAATCATCAAAAAGTTCATTTATTTCAGTAATTCAATTCAAAAAGTGAAACTCATATTTTATATAGATTTGTTACGCACAGAGTGATATATTTCCAGCATTTCTTTCTTTTAATTTTGATGATTATGACTTAAAGTTAGTGACAACCCAAAATTCAGTATCTCAGAAAATCAGAATATTGTGAAAAAGTTGAATATTGTAGACTCATGATGTCACACTCTAATCAGGTAATCAACTCAAAACACCTGTAAAGGTTTCCTGAGCCTTTAAATGGACTCTCAGTCTGGTTCAGTAGGTTACACAATCATGGGGATTGTCCAAAAGGCAGTCATTGACACCCTCCACAAGGAGGGTAAGTCATAATAGGTCATTGCTAAAGAAGCTGGCTGCTCACAGAGTGCTGTATCCAAGCATATTAATGGAGAGTTGAGTGGAAGAAAAAAGTGTGGTAGAAAAAGGTGCCCAAACAACAGGGATAACCACAGCCTTAGAGGATTATGAAGCAAGGGCCATTCAACAATTTGGGGGGTTCACAAGGAGTGGACTATGGCTGGTGTCATTGCTTCAAGAGCCACCACACACAGACGTATCCAGCACATGGGCTACAACTCTCGTATTCCTTCTATAAAGCTGCTCCTGAACCAGAGACAACGGCAGAAGCATCTTACCTGGGCTAAGGAGAAAAAGGACTGGACTAGTGCCTTGTGGTCAAAATTCCTCTTTTCAGATGAAAGTAAATTTTGCATCTCATTTGGAAATCAAGGTTCCAGA
Organism: Aquarana catesbeiana; assembly: GCF_042186555.1. Classification (NCBI taxonomy): domain Eukaryota; kingdom Metazoa; phylum Chordata; class Amphibia; order Anura; family Ranidae; genus Aquarana; species Aquarana catesbeiana. The sequence goes on from NC_133330.1 coordinate 13,648,529, forward strand.
GTCTGGAGGAAGAGTGGAGAAGCACAGCATCCAAGTTGCATGAGGTCCAGTGTGAAGTTTCCACAGTCCGTGATGATTTGGGCAGCCATGTCATCTGCTGGTGTTGGTCCACTGTGTTTTATCAAGTCCAAAGTCAGTGCAGCCCTCTACAAGGAAATTCAAGAGCACTTCATACTTCCCTCTGCTGACCAGCTTTATGGAGATGCTGATTTCCTTTTTCCAGTAGGACTTGGCACCTGCCCACACTGCCAAAATGACCAATACCTGGTCACATGATCATGGTATCACTGTGCTTCATTGGCCAGCAAACTCACCTGACCTAATCCCCATAGAGAATCTGTGGGGTATTGTCAAGAGAAAGTTGAGAGACACCAGACCCAACAATGCAAATGAGTTGAAGGCTGCTATCAAAGCAACCTGGGCTTCCATAACACCTCAGCAGTGCCACAGGCTGATCGCCTCCATGCCACGCCGCATTGATGCAGTAATTCATGTAAAAGGAGCCCCAACCAAGTATTGAGTGTATACTATACTGTACATGAACAGAGTTTTCACTAAGCCAACATTTTTGTATTAAAAATCCTTTTTTTATTGGTCTTATGTAATTGTAATGGAAATTTGTACATTCTGTATATAATTGTATTCTATTTTGTATGTATTGCACACTGCCCTCACTGTGCACATGGCACTAATAATGTTTTCAGTAAATGTTTACATTCTTTCGAGTCCTGATTAGAATTAGCCTGCCTATGTAACGCCCCTTGATACCATAAACGTACAATTGTAATATTAATGTGATACCTACGTAATCATGTGCATAAAAACCTTCAATTGCGTCATAATAAAGCAGAACAGTTATTTGGAAAGATGCTGAGAGTATCTTTTGTGTCTGTTCCCTACTGCAGTAGTTATTCATTTGGAACCACTAATCAATATGAGGATAGGAGTTGCCTATCATCAATTTAACCGAGTCAGCATGGCGAGCTTTGCCTTAGGAGGGGATTCCAGGTGACCCTGAGTATCCGAAACAAGGAGCTTGAGACGATCCGGGAATTTCTGCTAATCAGCCGGCTGAGGTAAGCCTTTTGCTTACATTTGAGTTATCAGACTTCCTTGATCGGTAAGGCATTTTTGGGACAAAGGGTAACTATTTTACTCTCCTTAATCGAACTGTATTGATTGGTGGTTATATGTTATGTTGTCCCTGTCTACTGTCCATCGGAGTGTTACAGATAAGAAAGGGAAGAATAGTGCTGTTCACAGGTATATGTAGTACATCTGCTAGATAAAGTAGTTTAGAGGCAAGAGGGTATAGGCACACGTAGAGAAGATAGAAGACTGGCCAGTCATTATGGGCATTGAATTAAGTAAGGGAATGAAGGGTAAGAGACCCTCAAAAATGCCCAGCACAAGAGGAGCGCTATATATGAACCGAAGGTGTGGTTCCGCCTATATTGAGCCCCTAGATTAATGGTTAGAGTGGACAGGGATCCACAATGGGTAACTGGATTACCACCAATGTCCACAGGGACTAAGAATTATGCAGAGTAAACAGCTAGAGAAGCAGCTATCTATGTGAGCAGGATGGATCAAGGGTAACATTAACACTAGACAGAAAGGGACATTTTCATGTTAAGTTGTGGGATGAATTTGGGGTCAGGCACTACAACTAGTAAAGTCAAAACAGAGAAATGATAGTTAAAACAGAATCCTTTATATGTTGTCAGAGAGGGAAGATGGGATGAGCACTCTAGCTGCCCGTCTGATCATAGAAGCTAGATATAAAGGATATCTGAACAAAATAAGGAAAGCAGAATTTAGGCAGGGAAATATTAATGAGAATTAAAACAAAGTGAGAGAATGATATGCATGTGTTGTGTACAAATGGGAAAAATGTAAGCGATTTTAGAGAGATATTGGTGTATGTGTGTGCGAATGCTGGGTCCTTTAGTTCTATTGCTTGTGTGTGTCATGCACGCAGATGTGACCCCCTCCTTTGTGCTCTCCTGAAAGAATGTGCCTAGGATGAGAGGTCAGTGATAAGCTGGAAGGACACCATGCCAATTCCGTTTTTTTCAGACAAAACATTTATAACAAAATGTGCCGGGTTAATGAATCTAATTGTAAACAATGTGAACACAATTATTTTTTTAATCTGTTTTCCAGACATGGTAAAATGAAGGTTACATTTAACCGTGTATTACACAAATTGAATATCCTTTGATAGTGGAAACAGTGCATTTAAAAAAAAGGGAAATTAAGTAAAATTAAGTAATAATGAGTATTCATTTCTAATATGAGTTTAACAATTTTATTAATAATATAGATATATTGAAACTGGTTTAGACAACTGAAGTAATCGATATAATAAATAAAATACATTAGGTTTTTGTGGATTCTGTGTAAAAATAAAATTCACACACTTTTCTGGGTGCCAAATGAAGTAATCGATATAATAATTAATATTATATCTGTGTATTAATTTGTCTAGTCCCTATAATTAGTTGGTCTATTAAACTCTGAGCACATGTTATTGTTAATATCACAATAATACCAGGTTAGCCATGAAACCAAACACACGGTGCTGCTAGTAAAACAATATCTTATTTTATTTCCCAAGGAATTAGGAAACTATCATAAACGTACTAAAAGGGTATTACAATGTTACATATAGCTTACAATCCGAATATAATATACTAAACAGCATATCTCTACAACATATAACAACAATGAAATATCAAAGATACTTATCGCACATGGTTTCATCTGCTGGTTCTGGATGATAAAAGGGGTCTGGGCCACATGGAATTTAGGCCCAAGCCCTCAGTCAGAGCGAGGTCCCAAGATGGCAGAGGGACACCCTTACGGCAGGCTTCTCAGCAACCAAGAGAAAGAACAAAAACCTGTGTGTTCCTTTCATTCAAACATACACGCCCACTCGTGGCCACCCCCATTTGCCTTTTATCCAATATACATTGCCGAGAGGTATCCCTTCAAATGTCTGCCCATTCTCCAGGAAGCATGCTATATTGTCCACCAGGGCCAGCGTCTCTATTAGCCCTGTGTCAAATCCCAATAGACATTTTGGCAGCAGTGGTCTCTTTGAAACTTGCAATCACACATGTCACAGCAGGTGGGCTTGAGCCAAGGCATTGTTCTTCTGATCACAAAGCTTTGATGTGTTTCATTCCTACCTGGCTGTGTCAAACAGGAAGTGAAATACCAGAAGTAAGATATTAAACCATGTCACTATCCAACATATTCCGTTTTGCGCCTAAAGGGCGCATACCACCCTTCTTCAGACACGGCTCCTATTGAACAGTCCATAACTGTTTTCTCCCTAACATGTGTTTTGAAACCAGTACCTATAGAACAGTCTTTAACTGTCTTAACGTGTTGTGTTTTTCAACATGTGCAGAAACAGCCCCTATGGAACAGTCCATAAATGTCTTAACGCATGTTGCGCCTCTCAACATAGGCCTCAGAACCAACTCCTGTGGAACAGTCCATAACGGTCCTAACGTGCTGTGTTTCCCAACACGTACCGCTTTGCTACTGGGTGATACACCAACATCATTCTTCCGTGACAGCTCCCATGTCACCATTCTGTATCTTCTTCTTTCTAACATCTTCATGAAGGGGTATAAAACAGGCAAGGGGTGTCCATACACTCACCATTCACCAGCACACATTCCAGCTTTCAGATATACAGTCTCGAGGAGGGCCTTCTGCCAATATTACTGGCCTAAAATACAACCTTATCACACTATACCATAACATGAATAAACTCATTACCATAATATATACATATATACCTATGACCCATCAGATTACTCATCCCGCTCCCAACCTCCTATAACTCCTCAGTGTAGATACGGGCCGGGATTAGGCAGGTTCGCTCACAATGGCCTTTCCTACCGCAATTCTGGCATCTCAATGTTATTGCACGGCTCTGACTTGGCAGCTAAGTCTCTAACTTGTACGCAGAGACCCTACTGTCACTTCGTCCCCCAGCTTGCATAGATAATTGGGCGACCCTTCTATATAAATATCAAGTCTAACAACACATATAAATCTGCAACAATGACGAAACCCACACAATTCCATCCCTGTGCCTGGATTTCAGAGACCATGCCCAGGGTATACTATGCACCTCTACCTATGGTTAGGTTCAAGGAGCCCTCTAGTTCCATGACTAACCTTACATTTGGTATTCTTTACGACAAAGAAACAAACTCGTCTATGTCCCAAATAATACCCAGGTGCCTCATTCCCAGCAATGATACCTCTATCCCGAATACAGAATGAAATATCTTCCCAACATTTTTCGTTCACCACCATGTATTGACCTGGCATACAAAGGACATCATGGTCATGCTTCTGACCGAGGGAAGTATCAACTCCAGCTTCCAGCTTTTTTGATCATATGTGGGCAATTAGCCTCAAACGCAACAAGATAGAATCCCCCGTCAGTAAGCCCATTAATGCCACCAAATATACAGACCGAGTCTGCACTTCTGTATTTGAGATCATACAGCATAACACCTTTCACAAACCAAACTGGTACAGCCCATCCAAGCATTCGACCACCACTTTGGGTCAGTGTAAGTGACGTGTTTGGCAAAGTCTTACTGAGCGGTGATGCTAACTCATAAGGCCTCTGTCCCTCATATGGAGACTGTACAATCAGCTCAATGCTGGTTGACACTTCCACCTGCCACTGTGTGCACACCAGAGCCAATGACAGATTCCTGTCCTATACCATCACATTCTCTACCAACCTCTCAACATGGTTGACAAAATCTTGAACCACTTTAACCTGGGTATTCATGTGACTTTGTTGAATGTTATTAAGGATGCCACCAATCTCTCTGAGTAACTAAGCCCCGCTTATTCTCTGAAGCTATGGCTGCGAGTTTGTTCCTCAGGAGGCCGATGTCCACCCCATTAACACACCCATCCCAGCTCCTATTACCCCAATATAGTGCTGAATACATCCCTCCTCTTCTGGTTACTCCTTAGACATACGCGCCCTGCGTGAACCTCATTCTGTGTCCGCACATCTCTGGGAGCAAGTCACTGGTACAATGATCGCACTTGATTCAGTGTATACTCATCACATATAGGGTAATAGGTTTTTATCAACCACTGTGAGATGTTGCAGCGCCATGTGGTGAAGGCATGTACCCTGGTAGCCAGCGTTTGTTCCCTTTATCTAACGGAGCATGCTCCTGTGTGTATTCACTGGCCTTCCCTGTGCCGGGTTTCAACCTCTCAGGTGAGACATCAACCAGGCGTATCTCCCCCATACAAGGAAATTTTCACCCTATTGATGTGTCACCTGGCCAACCTCTAGTCTGGCCAACCGACACCTTATTATGTAAAAGCGCCAGTCTCCTGGATACCTGCACCATATTACTTCCTTTACGTCAATACATGTCATACGTTAAAAACCTTTTCTTCTTTCAATTCCTCCCTCCAACAAAAAAACATATATTTCACATTTCATGTTCTGATGGATTGGATGTGTATATTCCTTCCCCAACCTCCAACCCATTGCACATGTATTAATAGCATGTTTGCATTCTTCAGGAGAGACTCCATCAAAAATGTTTCACAAGTCTTGTTGATGGCACAGCCCTTCAGATTTAGCATTAGCCCTAAATTGTCCATAAGCAAAAACAAGTATTAAACTGAATCTTTTCGTTTGTCCCTTCTCTCCTGATGTTTATCAGAACAAATTTGCGGTGTAGTATGACACAGACAAACTGCCAACCAGATGAACATCTGTCATCCATGTTCCAGAGACCTCTCCAATCTCACTCCACCAGGACTCTGGAATTGAAACACAAGAGCAGAATCAAATTCTTATCCATAATATCTGCTCGCTTGCTACGTTTATTTACAGTTCCTTCCTTAGAACCCAGGAACTGAGTATTCCTGGCTTCTGCAACTCTGACCAAACTATCAAAACAACCATGACCTCTTTACGCTAAACCCACTCTAAAATGGATCCCCATGGTGTGATCAAAATTTTAAAAAAAAAGAACGTGAACGTTGCCTCTCAAAAATTCAAAATTTCAAGTCTCAAAAAGACAATGCCTTATCTGTACTTTCAGACCTATGCACTAACCTCCCTTTCAGGTGGACAAAGCGTACACCTTGTAACTTTTTCCACCTGAATAAACATAAAACAAAGAGAAAAAAAAATGAACTCCAGAAGCTAGAATGGCTTCCTACCAACAACTCTTGACTTAAATCAACAAAATGTATTCAGCTGCAGGACATATCCCATGACATCTATTCAGCTGCTAATTGACGGAATAGCCAATTAGCCCCCTTTCAGGTGGACTAAACAATAATTTCTCCACCTGAACAAACAAAAAATATATTTAAAACATTTTAAAAATTAATAACAAAAGAAATTAAAATTCTGGCCATTATTACACAAAAACAACATGACAAGACAACCACCAATGACAAACACTCAACTTTTAACTAAAGACATCCATGGATTTTCCACCTTAGAAGAGTAAGTGCTCATTTCCATCTGAAAAACAATTAGTTAATGGGAAAAACAAAAAAACAAAACATCTGTACCTCATCACAACATTTGTAACTTCACTTGTAACACTTGAAACCCTTAATGCCTAACTATTGTTTATCTTATTTTTTCATTGTTTGCAAACAATTACTAATTAATGAGCTCATGGTACCATTTGATAATCGATTATGCCTTTACCATAACCTAACCCGTTTTGCTAAATGTGCCCACTGTTGTTCTCTCTTTGAAGAACCTGTAAACAAACACAGACATTAGTATCCAAACCAGTTTTATCTTCTTCCAAAGTCTCTGAAAAAGGAACACAAAGACGTTGATTACACACAATTATCATGACAATTGACTTTTTAAGTCCCCCAAGCCTTTTCCCATTAATTGTAATGTAGGGGAACATTTGCTATGTATAAGGTTTAGATGTGAGCGTCGTATTTAAATAAAATATGGCAAGGAGCATCCATGCAGCTCACTAAGTGCTGCTAACATTGTTTCCCCCAGTGCTACATTTGAATAACCATGCGGCTACCTCCATTTTGACTCTACGTAACTGTTCTCCATACTGCTGATTTTCAGTCTGTAGTCTCCGCATTTGGGTCTTTAAAGGGAAATGGGTTTGATTATTATGGCCTCCATGCTTTGGGTTGCTACCCCATTGGGCAGAATATACTTCATAATGCCTTGGGGTCATTTTGGGGTACTGCAATCTTCTTTTGATATCATTATTCGCCGCCCAACAATACTTAGCGATGTGACCGCCCCTTTTACACAAAAAACATTTGAGGGCTGGTCTCTCTGTATAGGCCCTTTCTTGAGCATACGGCATTGAAAACTCACATTGCTGGACATTATTACTATGATTACTATGCTTGTAATAACCAAACTTTACAGTTTGATCATCTGAGGAGTCATCAGAAGTTTCAACTCCCGAATCACTTTCAAGCACAGTTATCGCATTTTTATTTACATCTCCACCATTGATTTCTGTCATAGCAACATTACTTGCAGCAATAAGAGCGTCTGTTTTTTCTGCATGCTTCACTTCTATCTTTGCTGAGCACTGCGCATGTGCGGAGGGTACCTCCACCATTGCATATTCAGCTTTTGCATGTTTGGAGGATAACTCGATTATGGCTGCCTGGGCACCCTGTAATTCTGGGGTTTCCTGCTCCATGCTAGCAATGTTAAGGGCTTTACAAAATCTACGTCCATGCCTATTCCATTTAGAACGTCTGAACTCTCTCTCCCTTCCTGTACCTCTGCTTATTACGGATACACCTGCCTTTGACCCATATTCCCTATCACTGGACTCTTGACAGAAGTCTCGCAGGATATTGACAAAATTTTGGTAGGATCTAGCATTCCTCAGAGCCATTCTAGTGGGATAGCTTACATAACACTTATTGGCCATTGAGTATATGAAACTTGCATCATCCTCCAATAAGTCAGGACAGTTGAACACTTTCGTATACAATGCAAGATACTCACTGCAAAACAAAATTGGGTCATCTCCTCTCCTAAATCTCATTCGTTGTAAATCACTCATACCATTATCACGACTGTCCACAATACGCTGCAACTCTTTCCTCTGCACCTCTGCATCTGTTAAGTTATCATTAACCTGTGCAAATAACTGGCCTGCCAAAGGTCCTGGTAGCCATGCTCTCAAAAGAGAACATGCATCCTCATTACTCATTGAAATTTAAGGACTAGAGCCTCAAATTTATTGGACAGACTCACTGGTGATTCCAGGGCATTAAATTCACCCAGAATCTGGCACAAAGTAAGTCTCTCTTGGATTGTAATCAAACTGTTATCCTGTTTTGAAGCTATGGGTGCAATAGCAGAATGTGTTTCATCACAGCCCTTCTCCTCATTGACTGTGCAGATATTGGCCAATTGGCATGTTCCTTTGTGCTCATTGAGCGATACTATACATTGCTCTTTAGTAAGAAGCTGGGAGTGTGCATTTGCTAACTTTCTTTCTAAAGACATAACCAACTCTTCTATCTCTGACAACTTTATTTGTAATGACTCTAAAAGTTTGCTCTTCATATCACAGTCCATGCTGCACCTCTGAAGCTGTTCTTGTAGCTCACTGTTTCTTTCTGACAAATTGCCTGCTGTAGCCCGCAATTCATCTATCTCACTACTGGAGGCTGTTGCAATCTTTAGAAGGTTTTCACTGATTTTCTCTATGTCCTCCCCGAGACAACTCCTCTCTGCTTCCCACTTCCCCTCCATTTGGATCAAAGAAGATAAGAGGGCAGAGCAGTAGCCGCAGTTGCTGCTACTGTCAGCTAGTGTCTCCACCCCCACCAAGGAAAGAAAAGGGGGATTATTACGGCACTTAATATCGATATACAATGGTAAGTATAAGACAGAAGAAAATATGAAATGTTTTATAAAAATTTACTTTTAATAGAAAAAATGTTTATAAAAATACAATTCGCATACAATTGCGATTATACACAACAACACTACAGATAACCATAAAAAAGGAGATACCACATAGTCTGAGCCAGTGGATTCCGCACAGTTTTAAATGGCAAGTGTGTGTCAACTTTTATTCTCGACCGGTTTCGCGGTTAACACCGCTTCTTCAGGAAAACCATATCTACAACGTGACATAAAATAGTTTAAATTTAACATAGATATATGTGTATATCAGATTGTTGCAGCACAGTTCTTAACACACTATATCAAAACACTTCATACAGGACATATAAAAATAAGGACAAGCTCACCCGTTCACGAGATTCCTGTGGGCATAGAGGACCCCATATAATTCCCCCCGTGGCGGACACAGGGGATGGCAGACAGCCTCTGATGGATAAATGTTTGATTAGATGATTATAAATATCACCATATTGTGACATCAAGGAGAGGTGTGCCCATGCCATGCAATTAAAATAACCCAAGATAGTGGTGTGTGGAGGAGAATGGAATTCCGTGGGAAGAGGGTAGGGTGGGGAAACGGGAAGGGGGGAAAGGGGGGAAAAAAGGAGGGGGGGGGGGGGAGGAAGGGAAGGGAATGGAAGGAGCATACGGAGGGCGAGGGGACAGGGGTAGGGACAGGAAAGAGAAAGGAGGGTAGGGAGAGAGAAGGAGGGGAGGAGAGGCAACGAGGGAAGAAGAGGTGAAAGGGTAATGGGGAAAAGAAAGGAAAGGTGAAGGGGTAACAGGGAAGAGAAAGATGAGGGGGTTGGGGAAGGGGAAGGGTAGGGGAAAGGGGAGGGGGGAAGGGGGGGGAAAGGGGGGGGAAAGGGAAGGAAAATAGGGGGGAGAAAGGAGGGGAAGGGGGTAAGCGGGACTAGGGGAGGAGGGAAAGGAGAGAAAGGGAGGGGGGGAGAGGGGGAAAAAGGATAAAAGGAGAGGGGGGGAGGAAACAAGGGGGGGGGAAGGAGAAGACCCAAAGACCACCATCCATGCAAATACTGAGGGTTGTAGAGATTATAGCAAAAAACTGCACACTGACGGTGGCAGGGCTAACACTCACCAACTGAAAATTAAGGTAATGTATGACGCAAGAGCTGGAGTTAGATGTAGGGGTTCATCCTATAAGACCGTGGGTCAACAGGATCATAAGATACCGTGAGGAACATAATAACTTTGAGCACCCCTGTAGCTAGGGCCGTGGGTGCGCCCCAAGGAGATCACTATAGCCAAAGGGAAAATTGATAGATAAGGATTACTCAATACATTACAACAGAGAGGATTATTCTACAGATGTCAGTAATGAAACAGACACATACTGCAGAAATCAGTCTCATGTTGAAACAAGATACTGATATAGAAAGATAAAAAATCATAGGGAAGAAAGTAATAAAATTGGCCAGATAAGTATAATGATTCCCTCTCAAAATTAGGGGGGCACATCCATAGAATATTAGAAATTACATAGCCATGGATGGAGTGAGTTAAATATCAGGGATTGTAAACATATAGGATAATGAAGTGGGCGTCAAGCGCCACAGTCATGCAGAGCCACAATCATGCTTATCCATAGGATATTAGAGATTACATAGCCATGGATGGAGTGAGTTAAATGTCCAGTAATATAAGCATATAGGGTAGTAGAATGGGCGTCAAGCGCCACAGTCATACAGAGCCACGGAACAGGAGAACAGGCAGTCAAATAGCATGCAGAGGGGGAAAGAACACTACCTTGTGTAGAGTAATCCAGAGCTGGCTCCGCATCAGGAAGCTGTCCGGCTCGTACAGCAGCCATTGCTGGCTGCTATAAGAGCTCCCCAATCCGGAAGTCAGGGCACGCCAACGTAGGCGGTCCCTAACGTCACCGGGTCTGTTCGCCCACACTGCGCAGGTGCGCATGGGTGTGCTACTGCGCAAGTGCGCCCTCCTGTCAAAGGGAAACGTGTTACCAGACACGGAGACACAAGCAGCAAGCAGCAGCCAGGGCAAACATGCGTCCGCCATGAGGAGAAGAACCGGGACCCGACAAACACCAACAGGTCCTGATAGGAGCGGGGGAGATTGTCCTTTTACAGCAATTTTTTAAAACAACAGTAATAATAATGACTATTAACACAATTGTTAACACAAAAAACCTAAACATAAAATAACAATATGTAGTAATTACCCATGTCACTAAAGACCTTTTGTCCCAACAATATCAAGGGTGGTCACAGGTAGGTAAACATGTTATGTATTGAAGCATCCTAAAAAATCAGTAATAACACCATGAGAAAGGGGGGAGAAGGGAGGGGGCAGGGAGGAAAGAGTAGGGGAGGAAGGGAGGGAACAGGAAACAGGAAAGCCGATGTGTTGGCCGACACATCGGCTTGTACCACAGATTTGACAACTCGGTCGTCAAATTTCTGGTATTGGAGGTAGTTCAACCCAACCCTAGGGGTGGCGATTGGGATCGCTCGATACTCCAAAAGGAGGCCCTTTGAAACGAACGACTCAACGCCACTACCCCCCTGGTCTTAACGAGTCAGTATCATATAAGGCATTTTTGTAAGGCTTCGGGGTGTCCATTCATGTGTGTCCCCTTTCTCCTGTTTCCTGTTCCCTCCCTTCCTCCCCTACTCTCCTCGTGGCAGACGCATGTTTGCCCTGGCAGCTGCTTGCTGCTTGTGTCTCCGTGTCTGGGAACTCGTTTCCCTTTGACAGGAGCGCGCGCTTGCGCAGTAGCACACCCATGTGCACCTGCGCAGTGCGGGCGAACAGACCCGGTGATGTCAGGGACCGCCTACGTTGGCGTGCCCTGACTTCCGGGTTGGGGAGCTCTTATAGCGGCCAGCAATGGCCGCTGTACGAGCCGGACAGCTTCCTGACGTGGAGCCAGCTCTGGATTACTCTACACAAGGTAGTGTTCTTTCCCCCTCTGCATGCTATTTGACTGCCTGTTCTCCTGTTCCGTGGCTCTGTATGACTGTGGCGCTTGACGCCCATTCTACTACCCTATATGCTTATATTCCTGAACATTTAACTCACTCCATCCATGGCTATGTAATCTCTAATATCCTATGGATAAGCATGATTGTGGCTCTGCATGACTGTGGCGCTTGACGCCCACTTCATTATCCTATATGTTTACAATCCCTGATATTTAACTCACTCCATCCATGGCTATGTAATTTCTAATATTCTATGGATGTGCCCCCCTAGTTTTGAGAGGGAATCTTATAGGATGAACCCCTACATCTAACTCCAGCTCTTGCGTCATATATTACCTTAATTTTCAGTTGGTGAGTGTTAGCCTTGCCACCGTCAGTGTGCATTTTTTTGCTATAATCTCTACAACCCTCAGTATTTGCATGGATGGTGGTCTTTGGGTCTTCTCCTTTTCCCCCCTTGTTTCCTCCCCCCACTCCTTTTATCCTTTTCCCCCCTCTCCTTCCCCCCCTCCCTTTCTCTCCTTTCCCTCCTCCCCTAGTCCCGCTTACCCCCTTCCCCTCCTTTCTCCCCCCCTATTTTCCTTCCCTCCCCCCCCCTTTTTTCCCCCACTCTCCCCTTTCCCCCTTCCCTTCCCCTTTTTTTCCCCCCTCCCCCCATCTTTCTCTTCCCTGTTAACCCTTCACCTTTCCTTTCATTTCCCCATTACCCTTTCACCTCTCCTTCCCTCGTTGCCTCTCCTCCCCTCCTTCTCTCCCCCTACCCTCTTTTCTCTTCCCTGTCCCCTCGCCCTCCGTATGCTCCTTCCATTCCCTTCCCTTCTTCCCCTCCCTCCCTCCTTCCCCCCCTTTTCTCCCCTTCCCGTCTCCCCACCCTACCCTCTTCCCACGGAATTCCATTCTCCTCCACACACCACTATCTTGGGTTATTTTAATTGCATGGCATGGGCACACCTCTCCTTGATGTCACAATATGGTGATATTTATAATCATCTAATCAAACATTTATCCATCAGAGGCTGTCTGCCATCCCCTGTGTCCGCCGTGGGGGGAATTATATGGGGTCCTCTATGCCCACAGGAGTCTCCTGAATGGATGAGCTTGTCCTTATTCTTATATGTCCTGTATGAAGTGTTTTGATATATTGTGTTAAGAACTGTGCTGCAACAATCTGATATACACATATATCTATGTTAAAATTAAAACTATTTTATGTCACGTTGTAGATATGGTTTTCCTGAAGAAGCGGTGTTAACCGCGAAACCGGTCGAGAATAAAAGTTGACACACACTTGCCATTTAAAACTGTGCGGAATCCACTGGCTCAGACTATGTGGTATCTCCTTTTTTATGGTTATCTGTAGTGTTGTTGTGTATAATCGCATTTGTATGCGGAATTGTATTTTTATAAACATTTTTTCTATTAAAAGTAAATTTTTATAAAACATTTTATATTTTCTTCTGTCTTATACTTACCATTGTATATCGATATTAAGTGCCGTAATAGTCCCCCTTTTCTTTCCTTGGTGGGGGTGGAGACACTAGCTGACAGTAGCAGCAACTGCGGCTACTGCTCTGCCCTCTTATCTTCTTTGATCTTGCTATTTTGGGATGATGGTACTGATACCTATTTAAACCCTTATGGTAATATAGGCCTTTCACTTTGTAGTTCCCCTCCATTTGCTCAGATATAAAATTAATTTTGAGCAACACTGCAATTTCATTTGCCAACCTTTCTTTTTTAACTTTCTTTTTTAGCTGTTTACCCAATAATCTGCTATTATGTTGGTGACACTGAGACAATAGTACATTACACTGGCTTTTAAGAGGTTCATCTGCACATAAATGATAATTGGCAGAAGCGTACTTTTTAACATATGTATACACCAGTTCCATTTCATAACCATACAATCCACACAATACACAATTCTATTTGTACTAACGTTCCAACACTGCACTGAGTAATAAACCAAACTCAATTATTGTTAGCTCTTACAACTCACGAAAAAAAAAAACTGAATCGCTCTTCTAGTATTCAATATTCTTCATTCATTACCACTTTTACCTGATATCATTCAAAACCATTAAACTTTTGCATAATCATAGAAAAGACCCACCACACTTACTGTGGCATTATCGACTGCCTTGTATCTGAGCACTTTTGTCCTGTAGTTTCTATATGGCTTTTAGGATTACCACACACGCTTTCTGGGGAATATCCATTGATATGCTCATTTGCATCTTAGTCTACACTGAAGCTCGTCTAACCTGTTTTTACCAGAGTTGCTTACTATGCAAAGACAAACAAACAAAAAACTGATACAAAGCCATTTAAACCTAACAGTGACTTGTAGTTCTACAGCCTACCAGACGCAAGGCACATTCTAAGACACAAGGCAGACTCTCAATCAATGCCTTCCCGTTAGGTTGCAGGCCACATTGATCTCCTATTGGAACAAAGCTATTTCACTCTCACGTGGTTAAAAAAAAATTAAAAAATTTAAAAAATTTAAAATTTAAAATAACAGTCTATATTTCTCCCACTTTTTCCTCAAAGATGTATGGTAATTCCTGTCAATCTCTAACCAAGGGTGATCAGCCCTTTTACTCGCCAGCACCTTTGACTGGTTACAGGCCTAAAGCATATTGTGTCTTTTTTCAACCTCACCTACTATATATTAATGATACAAATGTTTAACATATATACATATATCAGCCAAAGATCTCACCATGTTTTACGTTTCCCTGATGAAATATTTCACAGAATCTTCATGACCATCCAAGCGTGGTTTCAGAATTTGCGAGCCAGCGCCAATTTTGTCCACACTAGAGATGATTTTGAGTTCTGGGTATAGTTGAGGATTTATGCTTACAGGGACTCAAGACAAAAATACATTAGGTTTTTGTGGATTCTGTGTAAAAATAAAATTCACACGCTTTTCTGGGTGCCAAATGAAGTAATCGATATAATAATTAATATTATATCTGTGTATTAATTTGTCTAGTCCCTATAATTAGTTGGTCTATTAAACTCTGAGCACATGTTATTGTTAATATCACAATAATACCAGGTTAGCCATGAAACCAAACACACGGTGCTGCTAGTAAAACAATATCTTATTTTATTTCCCAAGGAATTAGGAAACTATCATAAACGTACTAAAAGGGTATTACAATGTTACATATAGCTTACAATCCGAATATAATATACTAAACAGCATATCTCTACAACATATAACAACAATGAAATATCAAAGATACTTATCGCACATGGTTTCATCTGCTGGTTCTGGATGATAAAGGGGGTCTGGGCCACATGGAATTTTGGCCCAAGCCCTCAGTCAGAGCGAGGTCCCAAGATGGCAGAGGGACACCCTTACGGCAGGCTTCTCAGCAACCAAGAGAAAGAGCAAAAACCTGTGTGTCCCTTTCATTCAAACATACACGCCCACTCGTAGCCACCCCCATTTGCCTTTTATCCAATATACATTGCCAAGAGGTATCCCTTCAAATGTCTGCCCATTCTCCAGGAAGCATGCTATATTGTCCACCAGGGCCAGCATCTCTATTAGCCCTGTGTCAAATCTCAATAGACATCTTGGCAGCAGTGGTCTCTTTGAAACTTGTAATCACACATGTCACAGCAGGTGGGCTTGAGCCAAGGCATTGTTCTTCTGATCACAAAGCTTTGATGTGTTTCATTCCTACCTGGCTGTGTCAAACAGGAAGTGAAATACCAGAAGTAAGATATTAAACCATGTCACTATCCAACAACAACCTTTGGTTGGAAATGAAATCCAGGTTATTGGGGAAATTTGTAAAAATGAGATTAGTTTAGATTAAGATAACAATTTTGTCATTTTACATTTATACAATAAGCCCTTATTGAGAGAAAAAAAGATTAAGATGAGGTTGTTATTTGGAATAAAGCTACCATAATATTTAACAAAGCCAAGATGGATGGGATACATAAGAAGTTTTTCTACAAAGATGACATTTTAAGGTTTTTGATAATAACTTGATGTGCGGTCCATGATGTGAGAGTAATAAAAAATAACATTTAAATATAACAGACCCATCACATCAAGTCCACACACCTTGTCAGGATAGATTCCACCTGCAGCCAGTTGTTTTTTAGTTTTTGATGCTTTCTGGTCCATCGTACAGATTCTTGGTCCTTTTGTTTTATTTATTTTTATTTTTGAAATCCAAAGCAGAATGTGTGAATTGTGAAATGATGTGCCCCTTTTCCTTGTAAGTACAGTGGTATAAGCAGAAGAATATTTTGGATTTATGGGCATCTCTCCATGACCGCAGGGTATTGTTATCATTTATTATAATATTGCCAGGAAAAAGTTGTCTTTTGAAACACGAAACTGGAGTTCTTACACAAACAGCATGATAGAAAACAAGCCATTGTAATATATTTATGCAAGCTGGACCCAGTAATGAAGGGTTCACCCCAATATATCAGAGCTGTGGCTTTAATGCAAAGGTGCTATTAGACAAGGTTAGATATTGTTTTGGTCAAACATTTAATTTTTAATGGTCCGACATTCTGTGCAGCAAATATACAGCTAACTAAATGTTTGTCTAATGAAAGGTTTGTTTATGTACAAATCTAACAATGAAAAATGCGTACATTTGAATCCAGCCACCTTATTGCCTCTATTGGAGGAGGCTGGAGACAAAGGAAAAGACACATGTGTTACATTGATGATGAAGGAATCAGCTGCTGTGAGCCCAGTGCAGGACACACTCCCTGAAGACCCAGATATTACATTTTTTGTAGATTTGAGTATGCAGTTTATCACCCAGAAGGATACTCTGTATTCAAAGTCATTGGATCCTTTTTCCCCAGCTCAAGAAGCAGAGCTCCATTTTTAGCAAAGCCTGTGAGCTATAAGAGTGTATATTTATATAGATAGTCGAGATATAGAGAGCTTTTGGTTCCATTTGAAGGGCCAGAAGTTTGTTTTTACTTCGGCAGGTAAACCAATAAAGCATGCCAAGTTAATTTGATTGGCTGTTTTCAGCCTTCCAGGTTCCTGCTGAGGTAGCCATATTAACTTTCACACATGGAAGCAGACCAGGTGACTAAGGATGCTGCATTTACAGCCCCGGACACTTGATGGGTCTGTGCAACTCACAGATTCCACCCTAGTTCTGGCCCAGTATAGCTGGGATTAATAATTCAACTTTAAGAACCCCAGAATGAGAAGAACAAGTGGTCCACAGGGGGCAACTTCTTATGAAACAGGACTTTGGAAAAGGTGATCATTTATGTCTGCCAGCCACTCTTTTCCCTCCAGCTTGACACATGGACCGTGTCATCAGTCACAAGCAGTTATGGCTGCCTTAGTAAATGAGCGTGGGATAGAGCAAGGGTTCTCCACAGTTGTTTTTATAAGATACCACTTCTTGTTTTACCTGTTACCAAAAGCTGAACATCCCTTCCAGAGATTACAAAAAGATATATCCAGAGGCCCAAGTCAGGATCTTCCGAGTATGCATTTTGTCTGTATGGACATGTTTTTTGGATGTCCGGTGGGAAATGCTACTGCAAAGGCCACAGTAAAAAGTGTTATCAGAAGTAGTTTGTAAATATAGAGTGCAGAAAGTACAGAGAGTAACAGAGGAAATCATTTTTATTGGAGAGTCCTTAATAGAAGTTTTGAGGTTTTATTTTTACACCCCCTACTGTCTACAATGTAGCAAACAAAGTAGAGTAAGAAACTAGAAAACTTTTGCCTGAATGTTTTCTTTTAGTTTATGAAGCCCCTAAGGGGGGTGTTGGACTCTCTCCCTATGTGATTTGGTTTGGGAGTGTGTTACTCACTTGCTTATATTTTGTCTCAGCAGCTGAAGTCCTCCATTCAGATCTCACAGAGAATGTTGCTGATCTTTTAAAGTTTTTGACAAACTCATTTATGTGTTTTCTCCCCAATTCCAGATCCTAAAAGTTTGGAATGATCTAAACTAAAGCCAGGTGACTTGTGGATTGTTAAGAGACATTTATATATAAGGAAATGTTTGGAGACTCAATACAGCATCTATTTCATGTACAGTTTTTGCAAAACTTGAAGGAAAAGTCACCTGGATCCACACCAGACACTGCAAAAATTACTAAATTAAAGAAATCTCTGAGTTTGATTTCTTTCCCTCTTGTGATCACAGTCTAGGGTACGTTTTGATTCAAGTACTTTAATTGTAAGGGATATATATATTTGAAAAGTAGATTAGCCATGTTGAAGTCATATTTTATCTTTTGTACGTCTTCCATGTTATGTAGAATTGTCTGTGTTTACATTTGCCGATAAGTCAGCATGCCCACAATTCAGCTAGAAGGCCATTCTGGCCACAGGAGTGTACAGACAGTACTCCGTAAATATGTCTTATCATTCATTTGTTTTTCACAATGAAAAGTCATTTTTGTAATGAAAAAGTTGCTCAGCTATTATTTTTTTCACAATGGAGTTTTTTTGCCTCTTTGGCCAGGACTACCTCTCCCTAAGCATGTGGAGGTTCCAGGTTAAAGGTGATAGCAGGTATGATTAGTGATCAAAATATTGATCAAAAGAGGGGAGACTGTAATGGAAATTTGTACATTCTGTATATAATTGTATTCTATTTTGTATGTATTGCACACGGCACTAATAATATTTTCAGTACATGTTTACATTCTTTCGAGTCCTGATTAGAATTAGCCTGCCTATGTAACGCCCCTTGTTACCATAAACGTACAATTGTAATATTAATGTGATACCTACGTAATCATGTGCATAAAAACCTTCAATTGCGTCATAATAAAGCAGAACAGTTATTTGGAAAGATGCTGAGCGTATCTTTTGTGTCTGTTCCCTACTGCAGTAGTTATTAATTTGGAACCACTAATCAATATGATAGGAGTTGCCTATCATCAATTTAACCGAGTCAGTAATAATCTAATTTTCTCAGATATTGAATTTTGGGTTTTCACTAGCTGTAATTAGGGATGAGCCGAACACCCCCTGGTTCGGTTCGCGGCAGAACATGTGAACAGACCAAAACTTTGTGGGAACACACAAACCCCGTTAAAGTCTATGGGACTCGAATGTGAAAATTCAAAAGTGTTCATTTTAAAGGCTAATATGCAAGTTATTGTCATAAAAAGTGTTTGGGGACCCGGGTCCTGCCCCAGGGGACATGTATCAATGCAAAAAAGTTTCAAAAACGGCCATTTTTTCGGGAGCAGTGATTTTAATAATGCTTAAAGTGAAATAATAAAAGTGAAATATTCCTTTAAATATGGGGGGGGTGCCTATAGTATGCCTGTAAAGTGGCACATTTTTACTGTGTTAAGAACAGTCCCTGCACAAAATTACATTTATAAAGGAATAAATGTAATTTAAAACTGCTTGCGGCTGTAATGTAATGTTGTCCCCCCAGCCCATTACCAGGCCCTTTGGGTCTGGTATGGATATTAAGGTGAGCCCCACACCCAAATTAAAAAAAAAAAGGCATGGGGCCCCCAGGCCCTATATACTCTGAACAGCAGCAGTATATAGGCGGTCCCCGGGTTACAAACAAGATTTGTAGGTAGGGATTGTAGGTTTATTCTTAAGTTGAATCTGTTTGTAATTTGGAACAGGTACATTTTCTAAGTGTAGCTCCAGCCAAAAAATCTACTTTTAAGCTTTTTGGATAACATAGGGAAGGGTTATCATTACCCCTGTAACATTTGTTTTGCTGTCTGTGCCCCTGTTCAGAAGATTTCACCTAAATTTCTGTCCCAATGAGAATTGGATTTTGAAAATTTTGGGTTGTTGTAGAAACAAGGATTGGTGATAAAGCATCAGTGGAGACACCTTTTTCCCATATTAACTCTTACAGGAGAGAATTTCCCTTCCTAGGGGTAGATTTCCTCTCACTTCCTGTTGTCTCCCCTGTTTGTAAGTAGGAGTCATTTGTAAGTCGGATGTTTGAAAATAGGGGACCACCTGTATATACTATACGGCCTGGCCTATACACTCGGTGGAAAATTGGGCCTTAGGTGTTGATGGTACCAGAACACTGCAAGCCCTCACAGTTACTCTTGGTGGGTGCTGGAACGGGCCCTGCTGTGAAATATTATATCAAGAATTGTAATTACATGCCCCTGTTAAACAGAGGCAGAAATATTGGGTCTTAGGTGGTGGTGGTGGTGGCAAAACACTGTAAAGCCTCACAGACACTTTTGTTGAGTGCAGGAACAGGCCCTGCTGTGAAATATTAGATCAAAAATTGTAATTACGCCCCCTGTTAAACGGGGGCAGAAAAATTGGGCCTTAGGCGGTGGTAGTGGCGGTGGTGGTGGCACAACACTGTAAAGCCTCACAGATACATTTGTTGAGCGCAGGAAGGTGTTGATGGTACCAGAACACTGTAAGCCCTCACAGTTACTCTTGGTGGCCGCTGGCCCTGCTGTTAAATATTTGATCAAAAATTGTAACTACATGCCCCTGTTAAACAGGGGCAGAAAAATTGGGCCTTAGGCGGTGGTGGTGGTGCCACAACACTGCAACCCCTCACAGATACTCTTGTTGAGCGCAGGAACGAGCCCTGCTGTTAAATATTTGATCAAAAATTGTAACTACATGCCCCTGTTAAACAGGGGCAGAAAAATTGGGCCTTAGGCAGTGGCGGTGGTGCCACAACACTGCAACCCATCACAGATACTCTTGTTGAGCGTAGGAACGAGCCCTGCTGTTAAATATTTGATTCAAAAATTGTAATTCCCCCCCTTGTTAAACAGGGCAGAAAAATTGGGCCTTAGGCAGTGGTGGTGGTGCTACAACACTGTAAAGCCTCACAGATACTTTTTTGAGTGCAGGAACAGGCCCTGCTGTGAAATATTAGATCAAAAATTGTAATTACGTGCCCCTGTTAAGCAGGGGCAGAAAAATTGCGACTTAGGCAGTGGTGGTGGTGCCACAACACTGCAATCCCTCACAGATACTCTTGTTGAGCACAGGAACGAGCTCTGCTATTAAATATTTCATCAGAAATTGTAATTATGCACCCCTGTTAAACAAGGGCAGAAAAATTGGGCCTTAGGTAGTGGTGGTGGTGCTCTGAACCAAAAATATTCTTAGAAGCTATCATCATAAAAATTGAGGAGGAATAGGATAGTCACTCAGCATATGCAGTCTTCAAGGGATCCCACATCCATAGAAAAATCAATCGGTTACATCAGCATCAGGCGCTTGGTAGCTGGTGATCTAAGACTGATTCATTTTTATGAATGTGAGCCGATCAACAGAGTCTGTGGACAGGCGCACTCTGTGATCGGTTACAAAGCCTCCAGCTGCACTGAATGTGCGTTCAGAAAGAACGCTGGATGCAGGACAGGCCAGTAGCTCAATTGCATATTGATCAAGCTTTGGCCAGTGGTCCATCCTCAAGACCCAGTAGTGGATGTTCTGGTGGAAAGGTCTCCAAGTCTGATCTTGCCCCTAGATATTCCTGCACCATGTAATTCAGATGCTGGCGATGGTTGCTGGAACCGATCAGACCTGGGTGCTGAGGACTGAAGAATTGCCTGAAGGCATTGGTCAGCCAGCCACCTTCTCCACCGCTCTTTCTGTGACTGAATGAAGCCTCAGCAACACGTTGTCCAGCACCAGGAGATTGTAACCTCCCAGGCTCTGGAAACGCATTGCACAAACCTTTCTGCAAGGCCTCCCAAAGATGTTTCATCCATTGCTCCCTCTGCGAAGGCTGGAAAAGTTCTGCAACCTTACTCTTGTAACGTGGATCAAGAACAGTTGCCAGCCAGTAATGATCCCTCTCCCTCATCAACACATTGTCCAGCACCAGATGATTGTAACCTCCCATTTTCTGGAAACGCATTGCACAAACCTTTCTGCAAGGCCTCCTGAAGATGTTTCATCCGTTGCTCCCTCTACGAAGGCTGGAAAAGTTCTGCAACCTTACCCTTGTAACGTGGATCAAGAACTGTTGCCAGCCAATAATGATCCATCTCCTTGATACCACGAATCCTAGGGTCCTTTCGCAGGCTTTGCAGGATCAGGGAGGCCATGCAGCGTAGGTTTGCAGAGGCATTTGATCCTGAGTCCTCTGGGTCACTAAGGATCACATGATCCTCAACCACCTCCTCCCAGCCACGTACAACTCCATGGGTTTCTGGGGACTGCAAACGATCCCTTGAAAACTGCTGCTGATGCTGAGTGTTATCCTCCACTTCCATGCTGACACAATCCTCCTCCTCCTCCTCTTCTTCTTCCTGTGTGATTGGCGGGCCTGCAGGAATACTAAATGTGCAAGGGACAAGGATAACTTTGCGCTTACTCAGTGGTGTAAGCGGCTAACACAACAAATAGAAATTTTGTAATAAACGATACGTGTAACAGAGTGTAGCGCTAAACAAATAATAAGAAACAAAAGGATGAAAATAGTATTTTTAGAAAGTCTCTGGTGTCTTTTTAAAAGTCCATCATATGCAATAATGAATCACAGTCTATTTATACGTGAGACCATCTTGATCACCATATGTGAATAACGAAAAAATGTGGAAAAACCGCCACCGAAGTGAGCCAGAAAAACCAGAAAGTTTGAACCCAAAACAGCATATGCTCAATGGGTCAAACAAGCTTGTATTTCCCACCGACAATGAAGAGAAAGCCTTGATGACCAGCGAAAAATGGGATCCTAAGAGCCTTCACAAAAGGCTGGGGTGTCTTTGGACGTATAACCACTTTTATGGGGAAGACACCTCTATGAAGGCTCCTGGGACCCTATCCCCCGCTGGTTACCAAGGCTTCCCCTCTATTGCCGGTGGGCAATACAAGCTGGTTTGACCCATATAGTGTATGTTATTTTGGGTTTAAATCCTCCGGTAAGCCTCCATTCACCTTGGTTGTGGTATCTTCACATGTATATGCACGTGACACCTTTTGTGAAGGCTCTTAGGATCCCATTTTTTGCTGGTTATCAAGGCTTTCTCTTCATTGTCGGTGGGCAATACAAGCTTGTTTGACCCATTGAGCATATGCTGTTTTGGGTTCAAACTTTCTGGTAGGCCTCCATTCATTTCGGTGGCGGTTTTTCCACATTTTTTCGTTATTCACATATGGTGATCAAGATGGTCTCACGTATAAATAGACTGTGATTCATTATTGCATATGATGGACTTTTAAAAAGACACCAGAGACTTTCTAAAAATATCTATTTTCATCCTTTTGTTTAGCGCTACACTCTGTTACACATACTGCAGGAATACTAGTATCTGGATAAAGGGGGCCTTGAGAGGTAAGGAAGTCCTCCTCTTCCTCCCGCTGTTCTGCCTCAAGTGCCCTGTCCATTATTCCATGAAGTGCGTGCTCCAACAGGAAGACAAGAGGGACAGTATCACTGATGCATGCACTGTCGCTGCTCACCGCCCTTGTGACCTCCTCAAATGGTGACAGGACAGTGCATGCATCCTTGATCAGTAGCCACTGGCGTGGCAAAAAAAAGCCAAGCTCCCCTGACCCTGTCCTGGTGCCATACTCACACAGGTACTCATTGATGGCCCTCTGCTGCGTGTGCAGCCACTGCAGTATTGCCAACGTTGAGTTCCACCTGATGGGCATGTCACAAATGAGGCGGTTCTTGGGCAGGTTGCATTCTCTTTGAATGTCAGCCAGCTGAGCACTGGCATTATTTGACCGGCGGAAATGACCACAGACTTTCCTGGCATTCCTCAGGAGATCCTGTAAGCCTGGGTACCTGCTCAAGAACCGCTGCACCACCAAATTCAGGACATGAGCCAAACTGGGGTAGGGAAATTTACCTGCTAAAATCCGATGTTGGTGTACCACTAGCAGATTGGCTGCAAGTACTTGGGACACCTATTTCTATACCTTCATTCCTCTCAGTGCAGGTTTCTGAGAGGACTAGAGGTATAGTGTGGTTGGAGATCCCAGCTGATGAGGAGCAAGGAGAGGTCTGCCTTGTTCTTTGATGTGGGTCTTTTAAGTGCTGTTGCCAATAGACTGCATGGGAGATCGTCATATGTCTGGTCAAGCATGTGGTGCCCAAACAGCTGCTGTTCTGGCCATGCTTGATACACTTCAGACATATGTTGCAAACAGCAATATCTACTGCACTCATGTCAAAAATGACCCAAACTAAAGAACTTTTCAAAATATGTGGGGAGTCAGCAGTGCCCTGCACCTGCTTAGCTCTGCGGTGTGATGCAATAGGGTGGCTGCCCTTAGGCTGCCCCCTGGAGGGCATCCTGCCTCGTTGGAGACGTGCCTCCTCCTCCTCTCTTCTATCAGGCACCCAAGTAGAGCCAGTGACCTCATCATCCCCTCCCTCCTTGTCACTGGAGCAAACTTGGCAGTATGCTGCAGCTGGTGGAACATGACTGCCAGTTTCTTGACCTTGTTGAACACCCCCTCTCTCTAGGCTCACGTTACTCCCTTCCTCAACTTGGGTACCATCATCGGAGCCTTCAAATCGCTGCGCATCCTCCTGCAGCATGTATCCAACACTGTGGTCGAATAGTTCGGGGGACTTCTCCGTACATGATGGTGCGGCTAGGGAAGGAGTGACTGTTGACATGGAGCCGATGGAATAGGCTGCTTTGGAAGCTGCATTGGCAGACAAACTACTCTGAGCCTGGGTGACAGAGGATGAGGAGGGCTTTGTTATCCATTCCACCAACTCTTCTGCACGTTGTGGCTCAATAACACGGCCGGCTGCAGAAAAAACAGACAAGCGTGCCCCACGGCCACATGCTGAGGATGCACCGTGTCCACGACCAGCACTGTCGACTGTAAACACAGAGTCTGCTTGCCCTCCTTTAGTGGCCTGTGAGCGTCTGCCTCTCCTTGGTGGCCTTCCGGACATGCTGTAAATTTTGTTTAGCAAAACCACACTACACTGTATTGTGTACTGTGTACACCACCAGGAAAATAGTTGCAACTGCACTAGGGGTGCACGGTACTGTGTACACCTACAGAAGTTTAATAACAACTATGGGTGCACTGTATGCATTGTGTACACCACCAAGAAAGTAGTAGCAACTGCACTAGGGGTGCATGGTATTGTGTACACCAACAGAAGTGTAATAACAACCGTGGGTGTACTGTATTGTGTACACCACCAGAAAAGTAGTAGCAACTGCACTATGGGTGCACGGTACTGTGTACACCAACAGAAGTGTAATAACAACTATGGGTACACTGTATGTATTGTGTACACCACCAGGAAAGTAGTAGCAACTGCACTATGAGTGCACGGTACTGTGTACACCAACAGAAGTGTAATAACAACTATGGGTGTACTGTATTGATCACCAGAAAAGTAGTAGCAATTGCACTATGGGTGCACAGTACTGTATACTGAATATTAGAGTATACTAGTATACTCTAAGCATATTCTAAGTATATTAGAAACAGTACACCAGGAACGGCCTGCAGTGAGATATAGCTAAACTGTATGCAGTGGATATATATATATATATATATATATATATATACAGTCAGGTCCATAAATATTGGGACATCGACACAATTCTAATCTTTTTGGCTCTATACACCACCACAATGGATTTGAAATGAAACAAACAAGATGCGCTTTAACTGCAGACTTTCAACTTTAATTTGAGGGCATTTACATCCAAATCAGGTGAACGGTGTAGGAATTACAACAGTTTGTATATGTGCCTCCCACTTTTTAAGGGACCAAAAGTAATGGGACAGATTAACAATTATCCATCAAACTTTCACTTTTTAATGCTTGGTTGCAAATCCTTTGCAGTCAATTACAGCCTGAAGTCTGGAACACATAGACATCACCAGACGCTGGGTTTCATCCCTGGTGATGCTCTGCCAGGCCTCTACTGTAACTGTCTTCAGTTCCTGCTTGTTCTTTGGGCGTTTTCCCTTCAGTTTTGTCTTCAGCAAGTGAAAAGCATGCTCAATCGGATTCAGGTCAGGTGATTGATTTGGCTATTGCCTAACATTCCACTTCTTTCCCTTAAAAAACTCTTTGGTTGCTTTGGCAGTATGCTTCGGGTCATTGTCCATCTGCACTGTCAAGAGCCATCCAATGAGTTCTGAAGCATTTTGCTGAATATGAGCAGATAATATTGCCTGAAACACTTCAGAATTCATCCTGCTGCTTTTGCCAGCAGTCACTTCATCAATAAATACAAGAGAACCAGTTCCATTGGCAGCCATATATGCCCACGCCATGACACTACCACCACCATGCTTCACTGATGAGGTGGTATGCTTTGGATCATGAGCAGTTCCTTTCCTTCTCCATAATCTTCTCTTCCCATCACTCTGGTACAAGTTGATCTTGATCTCATCTGTCCATAGGATGGTGTTGCAGAACTGTGAAGGCCTTTTTAGATATTTTTTGGCAAACTCTAATCTGGCCTTCCTGTTTTTGAGGCTCACCAATGGTTTAACCATCAATCTTGTGGTGAACCCTCTGTATTCACTCTGGTGAAGTCTTCTCTTGATTGTTGACTTTGACAAACATACACCTACCTCCTGGAGAGTGTCCTTGATCTGGCCAACTGTTGTAAAGGGTGTTTTCTTCACCAGGGAAAGAATTCTTCGGTCATCCACCACAGTTGTTTTCCGTGGTCTTCCGGGTCTTTTGGTGTTGCTGAGCTCACCAGTGCGTTCTTTCTTTTTAAGGATGTTCCAAACAGTTGATTTGGCCACACCTAATGTTTTTGCTATCTCTCTGATGGGTTTGTTTTGTTTTTTCAGCCTAATGATGGCTTGCTTCACTGATAGTGACAGCTCTTTGGATCTCATATTGAGAGTTGACAGCAACAGATTCCAAATGCAAATATCACACTTGAAATGAACTATGGACCTTTTATCTGCTCCTTGTAAATGGGATAATGAGGGAATAACACACACCTGGCCATGGAACAGCTGAGCAGCCAATTGTCCCATTACTTTTGGTCCCTTAAAAAGTGGGAGGCACATATACAAACTGTTGTAATTCCTACACCGTTCATCTGATTTGGATGTAAATACCCTCAAATTAAAGCTGAAAGTCTGCAGTTAAAGCACATCTTGTTTGTTTCGTTTCAAATCCATTGTGGTGGCGTATAGAGCCAAAAAGATTAGAATTGTGTCAATGTCCCAATATTTATGAACTTGACTATATATATATATATATATATATATATATATATATATATATATATATATATATATGACTATCTGTATATATATAAAATACACTGCAGCTAACTGAATCACCTGCCTGCCTGAAGTAGAAACAGTACACCAGGAATGGCCTGCATTCAGATATAGCTAAACTGTACGCAGTGGATATATATATATATATATATATATATATATATATATATATATATATACGAGACTATCTGTATATATATATTAAATACACTGCAGCTAACTGAATAATCTGCCTGCCTGCTCAATCTAACTCGCACTCTCTCTCCATCCACGTCAACAACACACTACACAGGGCCAACGTGCAGACAGCCTTATATAGTGTGGGGCGTGGACATAGTCCCCCTGAGCCATGATTGGTGAAAGCCACTCTGCCTTTGGCCAATTATGACTCTCTTAGCTGAAGGCGCTGTGATTGGCCAAAGCATGCAGGTCATGGTGCATGCTCTGGCCAATCATCATACAGCAATGCACTGCGCTCCCACAGTGCATTATGGGCCATTACGCGCCGCTCGAATTTGCCGCAAATGACCCATAATGTTCGGTTTTCAGCGAATGGGCGAACAGCCAATGTTCAAGTCGAACTCATGTTCAACCCAAACAGAAAGCTCATCCCTAGCTGTAAGCCATAATCACCCAAATTAAAAGAAAGAAATGCTTGAAATATATCACTCTGTGTGTAATACATCTATATAAAATATATGAGTTTCACTTTTTGAATTGAATTACTGAAATAAATGAACTTGTTGATGATATTCTATTTTTTTGAGATGCAACTGTCCATGAAAAACAACATTATAGAAATGTATATCTATGACATATACCGCAGTGCTGTACAGAGAACACCAAGCTAGTCAAGTCAGTCTCTGTACCAGAGGAGCTTACACTCTAATGTCCCCCCACAGTCACACACTATAATTATTATACATATATTATACATATATAATTACACATACATATAGCTCTGACATATACTGCAGTGTTTACAGTGTTTATTACCCCCCATGCTGTGAGGTAGGTTCTTGGTTCCGGAAGTGGCCATGGATTATATGGAGCAGCCGGTTCTGATGGTGAGTCGGAGTTCAGGTTTCCAACAGCAGCACATCATCCATATTGCAGCAAGTCTAAAAACAACATGACGGCCATGGGCAGCCCCATAGAATTCTTTATTTGGCCCCTAAATAATATTGTACTTTTTTCAATGCACAATTCATACAAAGATATATTCCACTATTTGTGAATTCAGACTTTGTATCAGCAGTAACAGGAATGTCTCATGGCACATCTGTGTTCTGTTTCCAATGCTGCTTTATACATTGCCGTACTTCAATAGTCCACCCAGACAGGATAATCACCTGCTGACCTCATCAATAATTGAATGCAATTTTACTTCAGATCAGAGCAGTACAGAAGATGTTTGTCCAGTCTTTTGAAGTGTAAGAAGACAATGACATTCCTGCACTGTGTTTAAGAGAAGAACTAACACTGACTGAGGGACTATGATAGAAATGGGGAGTGTCTAGCTAAGACTACACTAACTAGCACTAAACAGGCGGGGAGGATATAGGGAGATAGCAAATCACATACGTAAACAAGTTGTAGTGGCCCTACTGTTCTGCATATAGCAGAACAGTAACCTGATATATTTCAGTACAATAACAGAAAAAATACACTTAGGTGAGACAGAACAAAACACACAACACTACATGATATCAGCATCTATCATTTATTTCAATAGGCCCACATAATGCATGTAAATGTTCAAAAATCCAGCATGTCCCGTGTTCTACGCTGCATCACATAAACATGTACAAGCCACATTGGGATGAAGGGGGATTCATGTTCATGTAGTGGAATGTATCTTCCTGCAGGACAAGTGTGACCGGCCATGAGGAGAGTTCTGGTGATGAAGGAGTTAAGAGATCCTTTTTTAGCAGAGAACTTCTACTATGTAACACCTGGCTGTGCCGTGTCCCCCCCATACTATGATCAGTAATGATAATTCCTGTGATAGCGTGTCATGTGATGTATAGTGCCTCATAGAATGTTATGCATCTCATGATGTATTGAAGGTCCTGATTCCTCTATATAGATCTTTATATCACTAGAGGGATCACCAGCAGAAGAAAGGAGGTCCTGATTCCTCTATATAGATCTTTATATCACTAGAGGGGTCCCCAGCAGGAGGAAGGAGGTCCTGATTCCTCTATATGGATCTTTATATCACTAGAGGGGTCACCAACAGGAGGAAGGAGGTCCTGATTCATCTATATAGATCTTTAGATCACTAGAAGGTCCTCAGCTGGAGGAAGGAGGTCCTGATTCCTCTATATAGATCTTTATATCACTAGAGGGGTCACCAGCAGGAGGAAGGTGGTCCTAATTCCTCTATGTAGATCTTTATATCACTGGAGGGGTTACCAGCAAGAGGAAGGAGGTCCTGATCAGGGCTGGTGCATGGATTTTTGACACCCTAGGTGAAACCTCATTTTGCCACTCCCTTGGCTCTACCCCTAACTCCACCCCCTTTGCCCTGCCCATGTATACCCCACCTTTTTAATCAAGTGCCCATCAAATGCAGCCTCACCAGCACCCATCAAATACAGCCTACCAGCGCCCATCAAATGCAGCCTCACCAGTACCCATCATATGCAGCCTCACTAGTGCCCATCAAATGCAGCCTCACCAGCTCCCATCAAACGTAGCCTAACAGGGCCCATCAAATGCAGCCTCACCAGCTCCCATCAAACGTAGCCTAACAGGGCCCATCAAATGCAGCCTCACCAGTGCCCATCAAATGCAGCCTCACCAGCGCCCATCAAATGAAGCCTACCAGCACCCATCAAATGCAGCCTACCAGCACCCATCAAATTCAGCCTACCAGTGCCCATCAATGAATGTTTGCATGCTTCCTTTCATTCGGGAGTCAGGACACAGACACAGTCCTTCGCTGTTGCTGCACCTCTGACACTGCGAATGGAGCGGCAGCTGCCTGATGATGCTGAGACTTAGTTGCTTACTGCAGAGAGAAGAGAGTAGGAACATCAGTGGCCGGGCACCCTAGGCAGCAGTGTGCCCTAGGCGGCTGCCTATTTTGCCTAGTGGTAGCACTGGCAATGGTCCTGATTCCTCTATATAGATCTTTATATCACTGGAGGGGTCACCAGCAGGAGGAAGGAGGTCCTGATTCCTCTATTTAGACCTTTATATCACTAGAGGGGTCGCCCCCAGGAGGAAGGGGGTTCTGATTCTTCTATATATATCTTTATATCACTAGAGGGATCACCAGCAGGAGGAAGGTCCTGATTTATAGATCTTTAGTTGGACCTCATTTAGAATACTGTGTCCAGTTCTGGAGATCTCATTTACATAAAGATATTGATAAGATAGAATGAGTCCAGAGATGGGGAACACAAATGGTGAAAGGTCTGAGGGATAAAACATATCAGGAGAGACTGCAGGAACTTCAAATGTCCAGTCTGGAGGAAAGAAGAGAAAGGATGGACATTATTGAAATCTTTAAATACATCAAGAGGGTGAATAAGGATCTAGAGGGAGGGATTTTCAATATGAAGCCAAAATGAAGAACACGAGGACATGATCTCTAACTCACTGGAGGAAAGTTCCAAACTAATTTTAGAAAGTAATATTTTACTGAAAGGGTAGTTGATGCTTGGAATAGACCTCCAGCAGAGGTAGTTAGTCAGTCAGCAATAAGTGGCTTCAAACACGCTTGGGACAAACAGATCTATAATCAGACAAAAAAGACAACAAAACCCAATTTATTTATTTTTTTATATTTAAATTTAAAAAAAAAGTATGATGACATGCATGTCATGTGATGTCAGAGGTTTTTATGTGATGTAATGTGTATAAGGTACAATTTAAATTGTTAATTTGTGTTGTAGAAATGACTTTGAGGAAAGTCATCTTTTGCCCCCTTACTGTTTGTGGTGAGTGGTGACATCCCAGCAGAGTAACGGTGGACGGACCCATGCTCAGTCACACCATATCCACATTTTATTAGTTCTCATTCACATTTTATTAGTTCTCTGTAATGAGCGGTTCTGGAACAATTCCCAGTCCAGGGAGCACTGGGCGGGGTAATCCCTTCAACATGACTGATTCCACCTTCAGTAGACCTCCTATATATGAAGGGGTAGAGGTGTGTAATAGAATGTATAAACAACTGTGACTCCATCTTACAGATTCTCTTCTATTTTATATACAGTAGAAGTGAATATTTTGCTGTGTGTGTTTGTGTTTTGCCATAATCAGCTTAAAGGTTTGCATAGAACCACACCCTATGAGATATTGTGGATAAGCCGAATTTTTGTCAGCAAAAGTCATTAAATAATTCTAGTCAAGCAGCCTGTTGTATAAGCAAAATCATCAAAATAGTTCTTGTTATACCAAATTCAGCAGTTTTAATCATGATAAGAAAATGCTGAGTTTGTTTAACTTTTAGAAACATATGCATTAAAACACGGCTCCTCCCTTCTTTCTTTTGCATATAAGGCACTGTGGTATTCAGTAAAGGTCAGAGATCTTATGAACACTCTCCAGCTTGTTTCCCTGTGTCTTATTTGGTCTCTAACGAATTTTGAGGTCACTGAAGCTCTTCCTGCATTAACTGAGGTACACCTGGGTGGCATCTGATAAGGAAGCAGGATGGCAGATAAAGTGAGTATGAGCACTGAAAGAAGCTGCAAAAGCTGAACAAATGGGTTCTGTGGACTGTAAGCAGTGGTGGGTGTAGTGGTGCTGGGTGTGGGCAGTGGTTGGTATAGTGTTGCTGGGAGAGGACAGTGGTGGGTATAGGTTTTCTTGGTGTGGAGATAGGTTGGTGTAGGGTTGCTGGGTGTGGGAATAGGTTAGTATAGGGTTGCTGCCTGTTGGTATTGATGGGTATAGTGTTTGCTCTGTGGGAACAGTGGTGGGCATAGCTTGCTGGGTGTGGTTGGTATAGTGCTACTGGGTAGGGGCATTGGTGGGTATAGGGCCATTGGGCGTGGGCAGTGGTTAGAATAGTGTTGTTGAGAGTTGTTAGTTGTTGTATAGGGTTGATGGGTGTTGGCAATGGTGCATATAGTGCTGTTGAGTATGAGTAGTGGTTGGTATAGTATTGCTGGGTGAGGGCATAGGCTGGTATAAGGTCAATGGGTTTGGGCAGTGGTGCTTATAGTGTTGCTTGGTGTGGGCATTCAAGGGTATAGCTTTTCTGGGTGTGGGCAGTGGTTGGTATAGTTTTGCTGGGTGATGGCAGTGGTTGGTATAGTGTTGCTGGGTGTGGGTAGTGGTGAGTATAGTGTTTCTGGGTGTGGGTAGTGATGGGTATAGTGTTGCTGGGTGTGGGTAGGGTAGTGGTTGGAATAGTGTTGCTGGGCGTTGTCAGTTGTTGTATAGGGCTGATGGGTGTTGGCAATGGTGCATATAGTGCTGGCTGTGGGCATAGGGCTGCTAGGTGTGGGCAGTGGTAGTTATAGTGTTGCTGGGTGTGAGCAGTGGTGGGTATAGAGTTGCTGGGCATGGGAAGTGTTAGGTTTAGTGTTTCACATTGTGGGCAGTGGTTGGTATAGTATTGCTAGATGTGAGCATTGGGGTGGGTGTAGGGTTTTCTGATGTGGGCAGTGGTTGGTATAATGCTGCTGGGTGAGGACAGTGGTTGGTCTAGTTTTGCTGGGTGATGGCAGTGGTTGGTATAGCGTTGCTGGGTAAGGGAAATGCTTGGTGTTGGGTCGATGGGCAGTGGTTTATATAGCGCTGTTAAATGTAGGCAGTGGTGGGTATAGTGTAGCTGTGTTTGGACAGTGGTTGGTATAGTGTTACTGGGTGTTGGTAGTGGTGAGTATGGTGCTGCTGGTTGTGGGTAGTGGTTGGTATAGTATTTCTGGGTGTGGGTTGTGGTTGGTATAGTGTTGCTGGGTGTGGTTGGTGGTTGGCATAGTGTTGCTGGGTGTGAGTAGTGGTGGGTATAGTGTTGCTGGGTGTGGGTAGTGGTGAATATAGTGTTGCTGTGTGGGGTAGTGGTGGGTATAGTGTTGCTGGGTGTGGGTAGTGGTGAATATAGTGTTGCTGTGTGGGGTAGTGGTGGGTATAGTGTTGCTGGGTGTGAGTAGTGGTGGGTATAGTGTTGCTGGGTGTGGGTAGTGGTGAATATAGTGTTGCTGGGTGTGGGTAGAGGTGAGTATAGTGTTGCTGGGTGTGGGTAGTGGTGAGTATAGTGTTGCTGGGTGTGGGTAGTGGTGAGTGGAGTGTTGCTGGGTGTGGGTAGTGGTGGGTATAGTGTTGCTGGGTGTGGGTAGTGGTGAGTATAGTGTTGCTGGGTGTGGGTAGTGGTGAGTGGAGTGTTGCTGGGTGTGGGTAGTGGTTGGTATAGTGTTGCTGGGTGTCGGTAGTGGTTGGTATAGTTGCTGGGTGTGGGTAGTAGTGAGTATAGTGTTGCTGGGTGTGGGTAGTGGTGAGTATAGAGTTGCTGGGTGTGGGTAGTGGTTGGTATAGTGTTGCTGGGTGTGGGTAGTGGTTGGTATAGTGTTGCTGGGTGTGGGTAGTGGTGAGTGGAGTGTTGCTGGGTGTGGGTAGTGGTGGGTATAGTGTTGCTGGGTGTGGGTAGTGGTGAGTATAGTGTTGCTGGGTGTGGGTAGTGGTTGGTATAGTGTTGCTGGGTGTCGGTAGTGGTGAGTATAGTGTTGCTGGGTGTGGGTAGTGGTGAGTATAGTGTTGCTGGGTGTGGGTAGTGGTTGGTATAGTTGCTGGGTGTGGGTAGTAGTGAGTATAGTGTTGCTGGGTGTGGGTAGTGGTGAGTATAGAGTTGCTGGGTGTGGGTAGTGGTTGGTATAGTGTTGCTGGGTGTGGGTAGTGGTTGGTATAGTGTTGCTGGGTGTGGGTAGTGGTGAGTGGAGTGTTGCTGGGTGTGGGTAGTGGTGGGTATAGTGTTGCTGGGTGTGGGTAGTGGTGAGTATAGTGTTGCTGGGTGTGGGTAGTGGTTGGTATAGTGTTGCTGGGTGTCGGTAGTGGTTGGTATAGTGTTGCTGGGTGTGGGTAGTGGTTGGTATAGTTGCTGGGTGTGGGTAGTAGTGAGTATAGAGTTGCTGGGTGTGGGTAGTGGTTGGTATATTGTTGCTGGGTGTGGGTAGAGGTGAGTATAGAGTTGCTGGGTGTGGGCAGTGGTCGGTATAGTGTTGCTGGGTGTGGGGAGTGGTTGATATAGTGTTGCTGGGTGTGGGTAGTGGTTGGTATAGTTGCTGGGTGAGGGTAGTGGTGAGTATAGAGTTGCTGGATGTGGGCAGTGGTCTGTATAGTGTTGCTGGGTGTGGGTAGTGGTGAGTATAGTGTTGCTGGGTGTGGGTAGAGGTGAATATAGTGTTGCTGGGTGTGGGTATTGATGGGTACAGTGTTGCTGGGTGTGGGTAGAGGTGAATATAGTGTTGCTGGGTGTGGGTATTGATGGGTACAGTGTTGCTGGGTGTGGGTATTGATGGGTACAGTGTTGCTGGGTGTGTGTAGTGGTGGGTATAGTGTTGCTGGGTGTGGGTATTGATGGGTACAGTGTTGCTGGGTGTGTGTAGTGGTGGGTATAGTGTTGCTGGGTGTGGGTAGAGGTGAGTATAGTGTTGCTGGGTGTGGGTAGTGGTGAGTGGAGTGTTGCTGGGTGTGGGTAGAGGTGAGTATAGTGTTGCTGGGTGTGGGTAGAGGTGAGTATAGTGTTGCTGGGTGTGGGTAGTGGTGAGTGGAGTGTTGCTGGGTGTGGGTAGAGGTGAGTATAGTGTTGCTGGGTGTGGGTAGAGGTGAGTATAGTGTTGCTGGGTGTGGGGAGTGGTTGGTATAGTTTTTCTGGATGTGCGCATTGGGGTGGGTACAGGTCAAATTTTCCGACAACAAAATCCGTTGTCGGAAATTCCGATTGTGTGTACAGAATTCCGACGCACAAAGTTCCACGCATGCTCGGAATCAAGCAGAAGATCCGCACTGGCTATTGAACCTAATTTTTCTCGGCTCGTCGTACATGTTGTACGTCACCGCGTTCTTGAAGTTCGGAATTTCCGACAAGATTTGTGTGACCGTGTGTATGCAAGACAAGTTAGAGCCAACATCTGTCGGAAAAAAAACATGGATTTTGTTGTCGGAAAATCCTATCGTGTGTACAGGGCATTAGGGTGTCCTGGCCCTAACCCTCTCTCCCCAGTTCTTGTTAAGAGAAGTAAATCTCTTTTGTTCGCATTCAAAAAGGGACCGGCGCCCAATTACTTTATCTTGCATTACACCCACCATGCCTAGTAACCCACTCTACAAAGAAGGATGTCAGCTCTCCCTGACTCTGGAGGTCACCATTAGGCCTTTGGAGGTCGGGGATACCGCTATAGGTATATACTGTACATGTATGTAGCGCTACCTCCATAAGGGCCACTGGATGTTGCTTGTCCTCTTGTGCTGCCCTGACCCGGGGAACTTCCCATTCCCTCTAACACCCTAAGTTCCGACGTGAGGTCGGAATGAGGACACAATGTAAACTGAACACAGAAGATTTCTGTATTGTCAATATAAGGCAAACAATAGATTTTAGGGGGTCAGTCAGTCAATCCCTGGAACAGCATCTAGGGTTGGTTGGATAGAACACCAGACAATTAAGTAACTTCAGGATGAAAAAGACAAAAAGTAATGAGCAATAACACTTAATTATACAGAGAATAGTAAACACTGAGTAACTGAATATGCAAAGAGGACTCGCTGGTGGGGAGACTATGGCTAGAAAGGTCTTTACTCGGGGAACCCTAATCCTATAGTGAAGGGTTAGGCCAGGTTCAAACCTATGCGAATTAGATGTGCATTTCCCCGCATATAATTCGCATAGCAGGACTGGCTCCCTATGGAGCCGGTTCACATATCTCAGCTGCGGAGCGCACTGCACAAAAACGCTGTGCATCTTTGGCTCCGTTTCAGGGCCGAATTCAGGCATAGAATCAGACCTGATTCGTCCCTGAAATGGGGAGCAGGGACGCACAGCGCTCCTGTGCGATCCACAGCCATTTCTAGTGTGAACCCAGCCTTAAACTCTAGTTGGGTAAGTTCACACCCTGCTAATAATGGAATAAGGGTAGTCCGAGTGTCAGGCCTGAACACGGTCTTCACCAGCACGTTGGAGCTCAGTAGTGTGGTAACAAATCCTCAGGGGGTTTAAAGCATTTTGCTAACTTAAAAAAAAAAACTGGATCCTGTCATTTTAAAGCATGTTATACAGCACAGCGATTGTGCTT
Organism: Aquarana catesbeiana; assembly: GCF_042186555.1. Lineage (NCBI taxonomy): Eukaryota > Metazoa > Chordata > Amphibia > Anura > Ranidae > Aquarana > Aquarana catesbeiana. Next base: position 13,684,898 of record NC_133330.1, read on the forward strand.
TGTAATCCCCCCTCCCCCACACCTGAAATACCTGGCTGATCCTGCCAGTTTCTTCCCTCCCCCTGTAAACTGACCACGGTTCATTATGGCTGCTGAGCCCTGACACTGTGGTCAGTTTACGTGCCTCTGTCATCTGCTCTCTCCTGTCTGCGCTCCCCCCTCCACTCCCTACCTGTCAGCTTGTGACAGTGCCCGCCCCTCGCCCCTCCTGCTGCTGAAGTAACAGTGTTATTTTCATATCAATGCTGTGTTCCCCTGTGTGTGATTTATAAAAGAAAAGCTGATTATACCTCATTTCAGTGTGCCAATCGGCACTCACGTGATCAGCCAGCACTCTCCTCTTCTCCTCATCACACCTGATGTCAGTGGGGGAATCCCGCCCATTGCAGCTGTCAGACAGGGAGAGGAGAGAGCGTCAATGGGCGCTCTGAAATGAGGTATAATTGGCATTTTTTTTATAAATCATACACAGGGGGACACAGGATTAGGACTCAGAGCGGATGATATAAATTAGTCAGAGTGGCTTAACAACCACTTTTAGCAGTCAACAAGTAAGAAGGGGTTATAGCAGAAGTGGAAAGTTCCTTTTGTAATTCCGGTTATGTTGTCTGCATGCAGTGTCCATATTCTGAGTGTTACTGAAGAAAATGGGGGTTTGGGGCCTAAGCCCGTTCACCAGGTCCTGGAAGTAGTCAGCACACACAGGAAGCGATGCAGGGTCCCCTCACCAACCAGTGGATGGGTAGATGCTGAAGGTCAGTTAGATGTGGAACACAGTGGTCCAGGTCAGCGCCACTGCGAGGTCCACCGATCGTCAGGCAAAAGCAGATGATCTTTTAATGGTGCCCGGAAATGCAGGTTCAACCGTGGAGCAGCAGCTATGGCTCACAGGGTCTTGGTAGACCATGGTTCCTGCAGCCGGACAGCAGCTTTGACATACCTCCAATATTTTGAGATGGAAATGTGGGACACCGACTAGCAAATGTATGTAGGCATAGGACACGCCCCCTGCCACACCCCCTTAAAGGAGAATTAGCCAAAAAAAGTTGACTAAATCCACAAGGGCTTTTTTTTTTTAAGTATTAATATTCCTTTATATTGGCTTTTAAAATTTACAAAGGCAACAATTTAGAATTTGGATGGAAGGTTTAGCACTGGGAAACACTTTTTGAAAGCTAAAAAGTTCATTTTATATACAACTATATGGATCAGACCAAAATGAGGGACAAATGAGGAGGAAAGAGGGACATTGCTCCAAATCAGGGACAGTCCCTCGAAATCAGGGATAGTTGGGATCTATGGCTTTGATACTCACTGGAATGTCCCAGGAGAGGAGAGTGGGGCACACAGAAAACAGCTCCTTAACTGCTTCAATCCTGGGCACTTACACCTTCCTGCCCAGATCAAGTTTCAGCTTTCAGCGCTGTCGCAGTTTGAATGACAATTGCGCGGTCATACAACACTCTACCCAAACTAAATTTGTATCATTATGTTCCCACAAATAGAGCTTTCTTATGGTGGTATTTGATCACCTCTGCAGTTTTTATTTTTTGCTAAACAAATAAAAGACCAAAAATTAAAAAAAAATAAAAGTTTTGTTTCTGTTAAAAAAAATTTTGTAAATAAGTAAGTTTTTTTTTTTTTTCTCTTGCACTGATAAGGCGGCACTGACGATAGGCACTGATGGGTGGCACTGGTAGGCAGCACTGATGGGCATTGATAGGTGGCACTGGTGGGCACAGATAGGCGACACTGGGCACTGAAACGCTGCAAAGATGGGTTCTTATGGGTGGCACTGATGGGCACTGATACGCGCCAGTGATATGCAGCACTGATAGGCATCCCTGGTGGCACTGGTAGGCATTGTGAGTGGGCACTGATTGGCAACTGCCTGGGCATTGATTGGCAGCTGCCTGGGCACAGATTTGTATTTCCCTGGGGCTCTAGGGGCATACCTGGTGGTCCAGTGTGAATGGCTTCCCTGGTGGTCCTGGGTGGCTTCCCTGGTGGTCCTGGGTGGGATCCGACTGGGGCTATGCTGATAAAATATCAGCACAGACCCCCCTGTCAGGAGAGCAGCCGATCGGCCCTCCTCTACTCGCGTCTGTCAGACGTGAGTGAGGAAAAGCCGATCACCGGCTCATTCTATTTACATCATGATCAGCTGTGATTGGAGATGGCTGATCACATGGTAAAGAGTCTTCGTCAGACTTTTTACCTAGATCAGTGTTGCGGGGTGTCAATATCCTGCGGACGTCATATGACGCCCAGTCAGGATATTGAAACCACTTTGCCGCCGTCATTCTGCTATATGGTGGGTGGCAAGTGGTTAAAGGGGTTGTAAACCCTCCTCTTTTTTTCATCTTAATGCATCCTATGCATTAAGGTGAAAAAACATCTGACAGTTACCGGCCCCCCCAGCCCCCCCGTTTTACTTACCTGAGCCCTGGAATGTCCCATGAGGAGGACGCGCTGCATCTTGATTGGATAGATTGATAGCAGCACAGCCATTGGCTCCCACTGCTGTCAATCAAATACAATTGCGCTATGGACGCCAAATGTTGGACTCAGGAGCACAACCGCAAGGTAACCCCCTCAGGAGAGCACTTGCGGGGATGAGCCGAGAAGGCCACCGGGGGACCCCAGAAAATGGCATTCGGGGCCACTCTGTGCAAAACGAGCTGCACAGTGGGGGTAAGTATGACATGTTTGTTATTTTAAAAAAAATTGAATCTTTAGTGTGACTTTAAGTAGCCTTTCCCATGATCCCCCATTCTGTTAGCAGCTTGCTGGGAGGCGTAGGCTAAGGAAGACTCAGATGTCCAGTTATGGTGCACACAGGACTACAAGTCCCATGGTTCCTTGCTTCTTGGCTCAGAATATCATTTAAACAGTCTGAGTGCAACACTAGAGGGAGAAACTAACCTGTCTGCAGTTATGAAGGTAGTGTCCGCTGCGTCCATGATATTGTGGCTGGCACCCAGCTACATGTATATAATGGTATGGCTCAGACACTCCTCTCCTTCACACTTGCCCTTAGTGACTCATTACTTCCATATCTCCCCCTTCTCATCTTTTTATTTATGTGTGGGTTTATAAACATAATTGTCCTATTCTGAGATGTGACATGTCTCACCCCTCTGGGTTACTCCATTGTGGCAGATCATTACATCTTTCCATGCAGGATGGAAGGTGGGGAAGGGGGTAGGTGGGATACTCCAGACCGTTCAGATATTTGATGTACACAACAAACAGGATAGGAAAAAATGTTTTTGTTACCTATGAAATGGATTAAATACATTACCATAAGGCAGGTATGAAAAGGGATTTGGACTGTGTACTAGGGTTGCCACCTGTCCGGGATTCACCCGGACAGTCTGGGTTTCAGTCCGCCTGAAACCCGGACACATTATTCATACAGGAATGTGGCTCAAAACAGGACCTGATAGGAGGGTGATGGGGCACTATGTGTACCGCATCAATATTCTATTTGGAGCACCCAAAGGTGAACCAGGTTTGTTACAACACTATAGTGTATACTAAGAATCATTTTTTTTTTTTTTTTTTTTTTTGCTGTACGCCACTAAAGTGTTCAGGTTTGGCTTGAAGAAAAAGTGGCAACCCTACTGTGTACATAAATGATGCTAATTTAAGAACAAGATGAGAGTGCTGGTCATAATCTTGTGATGGAACTGAGGGATACACCTTTGGAGAGAGAACAATATCACAGTTAACAACCATAACTGAAGGAAGGGAGAAATATTGTGATTAATAAGCGCATTTTGCTGTTCTATCCATAGACAGCAATACATTCTGATGAGTGAGCAATCTTCCTATATGGTGAAGGCAGGTCACAGCAGGTGGTTGTTACTTGTATGGTAAAGGTTGAGAAAGCCATTCTGGGACTATTGATTCACTGGACTCTTCACTTGTGATGTCATCACACATCAATTGAATTACATTTCAATATTCTTATACAGATACTATGATTATTTGCACGAGAGTTTTATGTGAAATATATGCTTATTATAATTTCTGAGTGCTGCAATTATTGTTATACAGGGTGTAATAATCACCCCCCTCTCTATTATACAGGCTGTAATAATCCTCCCCCTCTCTATTATACAGGGTGCAATAATTCTCTCCTTTCTCTCATACAGGCTATTAGACCTGGTTTCTGCGCGGATGTGGAGGGCTTCATTCCGCATGGATGTCAATAGTAGGTGAAGATTCTATCCTCGGCTACTTATTATACAATATATGTCTGCTCTCTGTATAATACTGATGTAGCACTCTGGGGTTTAGTTAGGGAGCGCCTCACAAATATACTTGCCAGGAATAGTTATCTTAGTCGATTGATAGAGATCTATTGATTTCTCCCTAACTTTGGCCTTGTTGCACTTTTCTCTTCTACCACTAGGTGGCCGGGTACTTGGTGGTACTACATATGAGAAGGGCAACTCAATGTCAGGTTATGAGTATATGGTTATCTCAGCCAATGGGCAGGGGTTTTCTTGAATCCCTTGTCCTGCTATATATGAGAACCTATATATTCGGGTGGAGTCAGGTGATCTATGTTCTGTGCCACCTAGATGGCTGTCTGGGTAGACGTGTGTTGTACGTCCTGGGCTGCTAGGCTGGAGATTGGGTCTATCCCGGGGGCATCTGGCTGCCAGGTTGTGTGAGATCCAGAAGTAAGAGAGCAGCGCAGGGTTGGGATTACAGCTTGCAGTCCAACCAGAAAAAAACCTCTTTTACATCCAAGAACTGCCGGGCACCCAAAAACTTAATATATAAAATATTAATTGCAACTTTATATCTTTAATATACAATCCTGTGTATACTGTGGTATTATATATGTCCTTATAGATATCCAACAAAGTGAAGTCTGTGCTAATTTTAGTTGAATCAGTCTCTTATAAAAGTCTGTGTTTTTCTCCATGATGTGACATCCCAACATCTATGAACGGTATCACTTTCATGCCAAATACAGACACCCCCCGTGTCACCAAAATTGCTGGTCCCCCAATTTCCTCTGCCCACTAGGGACCCTCTCAGTATATCTCCCAGTGCTCCGGTATATATAGGGGTAGGTGTCCTAAAGTAGGTGCCCGGAACCAAAGTTGCATAAATGTGTCTTTTGCTTATTATTAGAATTCCAGCATTACTGTTTTGTTCTTTCTTACGAGGAGTTTGCAAATGTAAAATTGTAAGAAGATCCCTGGCAGGATATTGACTCAGTGTAGTCCTTTCTATGGCACAGCGAGGCATTTGGTTCTTATAAACTCGCCCCTTTAGTTATTTAAGAACTGTCAGACGGTGGAAGTGTACTTTTTTTTTTTTTGGATTGGCGGTGATGTCGTCATTGACGTTGGATCTACACTGGGGGATGGGGCATTTTTAAAAGTTATATTACTTTTTTTTTAATAAAAGACTTGTCAAAAACTTCATTTTTTTTTTTTTTTTTACACTATGCATTTTTTTTGGGGGGGGGATGAGTAGGGTTCAGGAGGGGGTGTGCTCATTTGTTCCCTCACTTTCCTGACCTGCTGGGCTGCATGCTCAGATAAGGGTCTGGTATGGATTTTGGGGGGGGGACACCACACTTTTTTTTTTTTTTTTTTTTTTTTTTTTTTTTTTAAACATTTTGGCATGAGGGTTTCCTTAAAAATCCATACCACACCCAAAGGGACTGATATGGATTGGTGGGGGGGGCACATCAGTTTTTTTTTAATTGCCGGAAATTCTTTTTTTACATTCAGCTATCAGCGGAGAACCCCGATGACAGGTGATGACTCATCAGTTATTAAGGATGCGGCGGCCACTTGCTCCCTAATGACTTGCCTATTTATTAATGTAAATAAATATGTCAGCCAGTTTATTAGCGTTTTTTTGTGAATGTCCAAAAACTTTTTGAAAAACACGGTATTTTACAGCATTTTTTAAAGCGGAAGTAAACTCAACGATGTAACATTTTTAAAAAACACGTTGCACGTTACATTCCCAGCATTTCAGGTATGCTAACTGTCACATTGACTTCCTTGGCCGAAAACAATAGGAGGGTTTGCTTCCACTTTAAGGGGAAAGGTACGGCTTTGCAAATGGAGCCCACTAGACTGATTCAATCAATATTAGCACAGACTTCACTTTGTTGGATATCTATAAGGACACACTGTATAAAATATTACAATATACACAGGATTGTGGATTAAAGATATTAAGTTGCAGATAATATTCTATATTGGAGCACGTTATTGTTTTTGGATTAAGATTTTGCACATAACTTCACTCATTTTATGTTTATTTTATGTATATTAACAGCGCAGCATCACTTGATTCTATTTTACGTGATACATCGTTGTGGGAACACCGTTTAGTGCTTTTGCGCAGCTATTACAATGTAATAATTACATGGTAACTGATTGTTTCCAATAAACACATATTACCGGTAGCACAGGAGTACACTTCATTAATAATTTTTTTAATATTTTGGCTCAGCAATTTGTTTTAAGGCACTTTTTTTCCGGGGGACCTCAAAGCACTTTATCTACAGTTGGGGCAGATATCTTGGGTGATTTTTGGAAAATGTAAACATAATTTGATATCAGGAACTATCATTAAAAGTGTCAGAAGTCCCTCTGAAACCCATGGGAGGACCACTGGTGAATGACTCGAGTATTATATTCAACAAGGTCGGCTGAGCGAAATAATCATTTTTTATGTATTTCTAGTTTCGTCATAAACATGGGAAAAGATCCTAGTAATTTAGTGATACACTTTGAACCTCGATTTGACTATCGTGGAGACAAGGGCAAAATAGTCTTGAACTCAAGGAATGGTGGTAACTGGGGAACTGAGCAGAAGGAAGGCTACTTCCCCTTCCAGACGGGATCAAGCACCAAGGTACGTCTACACTGGGAGGGGCGGGACAAATGTTGGATGGGGCAAAGTGACATCACTGTTTATATTAGACACATTGAGGGGTTATTTACTAAAACTGGAGACTACAAAATCTGGTGCAGCTGTGCATGGGAGCCAATCAGCTTTTAACTTCAGCTTCTTCAATTAAGCTTTGACAAAAAAACAAAACTGGAAGCTGATTGGTTTCTTTGCAGAGCTGCACCAGATTTTACGCTCTCCAGTTTTAGTAAACCCCATAAAATTGGCCCTAGTATATGTATGAATGTGTGTTCGGGACCTTAGGTTGTAAGCTCCTTGAGGATAGGGACTGATATGAATGTACAATGTATATGAAAAGCGCTGCGTAAATTGAGGGTGCTATATAAGTACCTGAAATAAATAATATCCATCCACGAAAGGTTCAGTAGGTAGCCAGTGACAGCTCAGGTGAAGGGTATAAAGGCTTTGCTATGATGGTCGCCCCTTCAGCTCATTCCATGAAGGATGAGAATCTCCCACATAGGAAGATCCAATGGATTCCATCATGCTGCCATTGTGTGCTATGATATACCACCTAGTGAATGGTTTCTGTTGGTCAGATCACTGATCGACAGAATTATCGGCTTGTGAAATTTTTCATGTAACCTTTCATTTCTATTTTGTGTATGCGTGTGTTATTGGAAATGTTCTGTTTGTGAGATAATTATTATAGGAAGATGGAATGGGGATAAGGAAATGTCACTGTAAGGTCCCCTGTAAAGGCTCAATCTGGGGAGTAGTGGGGGGGGGGTGGCAAGGAACTGAAGCTCATCAGCATCATGCTACAAATCTGTTATAGAGACCAATGTGTGTGCTGGGGATGGGATACAGGGGGGGACCATTGTCGGTGCTGGGGATAGAATAATGGAAAGGATCCAATGTGAATGCCAGGGGCAGTATATAGGGGAGTATCCAATATGTGTGCCGGGGGAGGAGTACAAAGGAGCTACCAATGTGTGTGATGGGAAGGAAAACAGGAGGATACCAATGTGCGTGATTGGGGGGGATACGGGGAATGGATATTACTGCTGATGTTCATCTACATTTCTCTCTGGGGGCAGAATTCCTCAGACACTAAAAGTGAGATGGTTTAATTCTATATGGGGTAGAATAGGAAATAACTGACCCAGAATAATTGTATTCTCATTTACCCCAAGCCAGTCATAGTAGATGGGACCCCTATCAAGGACACATATGAATTGGAGCCATGGCTGGGATGGTGGCACATGTGGCCCTTATCAGGCAGGCATGTATTGGGGCCCCTGGAAGTGGGAGTTTGTTGTGGTGTGTGTGTGTGTGTGTGTGTGGGGTTTTTTTTTTTTTTTTGGGGGGGGGGGGGGGGGGGGGGGGTTTGTTTTTTTTTTTTTATCAGTATAGAAATAGGCGTAAGAATTGGATACATTGCAGACATGGTTTGTTCCTGGTGATCTGCAGATAATAGACAAACAGTATTATTGAAAATAACAACCAAGAGGTATAACATTCCCTTGTATTATACAAACATCAAATGTTAAGCCCTGCCCCCTAGGATTCACTGTCTAATGCCAGATCCTCAGTGCACAGTCGAGCCTTTGGCATGTTTGTGGTAGTTGTAGGATAATGGGAAGGCTGCTGTATGCTATGCCAGCTACACTTCTCAACCTTTTTGCCCCAGAGGAACCCTTGAAAAGTGTTCAGGTACCAATTCATTGGTAGTCAGTGGAATAAAATGTCCCTTACATTGGTGGCCAGTAGTAAGAATACCCAACTTACAGTGGTGGTCATTCCACTCTTACAGGCAGCAGAAAGATCATTGGTGTTTGAAGCTGGCCCCAGGAAGTGGTGTTGGGCCCCAAAATAATCAGGAACCATTAAATGGGAGGTTAATCAGCCACAGCTCAAGATAACCCCTAGAAACCTCTGAGGGAACCCTGGGTGATAATGCCTGCCATACCAGAACTGCAAACTGGTCAACAGCTATGAATCTCCTGAGGGCTCCAGTCATTGTTCTAGGTGACAGATACACCATCCTCAGAGGCCCTGTCACTTAAACATTTCAGCACAGAAGCACATCCTTCCATTTTTACTTTCCATTAACAATTTTCTGCAACAGTATGGTGGTGAAGTCTTTGACTTTTTATAGCCCAGCAAGCTGACACTGTGCCACCTCTTTTCTTACAGGTTTCCTTCACATTTGAACAAGATAAGATCACCGTACGATTACCTACCGGAAGTCCTTTCTTATTTCCAATCCGCTTTCCCATAACGGACATCACATTCCTATCTGTGGAAAACTTTACGTCCAAGTCCATCACACTACAATGAAGAATCCCACAACAGAGGAGCCGCCTGTCCCCACGTGTCCATATCCAGGCTCTGTGAAATGGCCATAGTGGACAGAGAAGAGAAAATTCTTTAATCCTCCTTTGTAAACCCCCCCCCCATGCTCTCCAATCTGAATCCTTGCTGCTCATGTAGACATACATTGTGCTTTGCTCAGTTCTTTTGCTAGAAATTAATTTCATCCACACTTAAAAAAAATTCAATGAGCTCTATTGTGTTTGATCATACCAATCAATTTATTTAGTGATAATGACTTTGTATTGTTTGCTCTGCTGGAGGTTTGTTGCATTACTTATCAATGGCACACAGTAACCAACAGTGTGTTAATGTAACATTTTCTGTCTGATTTCTTATATTTTCCAATAAAGATCTTTCATATCAAATTTATTCTGGCTCCAGACTGAAAGCTGTATACAGAAATTTATTCCAAGCTTTAACCATAAACTTTCAGCAATTACATGGAGAAAAATAAAATGTCATAAGGTCCAACTCTATGTAAATTACATACACAAAAAGAGCAGCTGCAGTGGATTTGCCCGGTACAGGCAGTGGTAGGGTATGGGTAGTAGTTGTGGCAGTGAATGTAGTAATACCCCAGAATGGGCAGGGGCAATGCTGGGGGTAGGAGTTACTGGAGCAGCTTTAGTCTCAGTGTAAGGATAGTAGATTAGACGCAGGGGGTCTCCAAACTTTCAAAAAAAGGGCCAGTTTAAAGTCCTTCAGACATTAGGGGGGCCGGACTGTGATCACTGGGCGTAGAACAGGTCCTGATGTCGGTGGGAAAAAACAATGCCCTTTCTTTGGTGTCAGTGGAAGCAATTGAGCCCCATTGTTGATGTCATTGGGAGGAATAGTGCCCCATCATTGGTGTATGTAAGTAGTAGTAGTAAAGAAGGGGTAGCAGTATCAGCACTGTATTGTTTATAGATAGTAGAACAATCAGAGTAGTATTAGCTGTAACAGTTGGTGTCACAATACAATAGTGGGAGTAGTAGTATTAGCATAGCAAGGACAGAGGTAAGGTGGGGAAAGTAGCAGTGGGTGCAGCAGCATAGACAAGGTAGTGGTAAGAGACTAAGCCCCCATTCACTCCGGTGCGACCGGTCCAAATCACATGACAAGTCGCACCCTGCTGTCAGCAATGGAACTGTTCAAATCGGTGCAACTCTGACTGCGCGGTGCCGAACCGATTTCAGAAAAAGTTTACTGCACTATTTCAGTGCAGGAACTATTAGTTCAGTTGCAACTTGCATAGACCCCTGTGCATGAAGTCGCACAGATGTCAGCAAAGCCTCACATGAAGTCTCACTGATCGGTGGCTTTGAAATCACACGGAAGTAGTGCGATTCCAAAGCTGCATTTGGTGTGAGCCGTGGCTGACTGTGTTGATGGGGGGGAGTTGAGCGTTTGTCTTTCCTGTAAACCATGGATGGAGGACAGAAAGTCGCACCGTCTAGGACCGGCTTTAGACAGCTAAAAGGAATTGCAGCCATATTAGTGCACTTACAAATACATTGACCTGCGGCTTAGTAGTCGTGCGACTCCAAGTGAAGTCGCACTATTTTGAAGTCGGATTCAGTGTGAACGGGGGGGCTAAGTATTTGTAGAAGTGGGTGTGGTAGTCATAATATAACAAGGGTGGTGGTAGGAGGACAGGGGGGCTCCAGTCAGTGTGGGTTTTTTTTTTTTTTTTTGCAGGTGCTAGGGGGTTAAAGTTGGGAAGCAAAGTCTGAAATTCAACAAAAATTAAAGGCAGACACCACAAGCCGCATTTGGACTGAAAATAAGACAATTATTGTTTTAAACGGTGATAAAAACTGTGCATTGAATCAGCAAAATAAACCCTGGAGGACTAGAAGCACACAAAATGGAATGTCATGCATCGTACAATCTCAGGAGAGAACATATGAAAACAGCAGAGGAGAACGTAGTCCATTGAACCCGAGAGGATTCTATTTTATGTCCAATCATAAGCATTAAAGCAGAGATACAGCGGGGTATAGAAAATAATCACCCACGCAACTTATAACATCCAAGTGAAAGATATAACACCAACATGTCAGAAATACATTTGAAAGAATTCAAAAACTGAGTTTGAAAAAGGATCCCCCTCCCCCTCTGTGTCAGTATTATGTTGAACCCTTTTGATTTATCTCCAGCTTTTAGTCTTGTGGGATTTTTTCTCTACGAACTTCACACATCTAGACTTTGTAATATTTGCCCGCTCTTCTCTGCAGAACTGCTCAGGTTCAGTTACATTTGATGGTGGCTGTTTATGGACGTCAGTCTTCAATCATTCCACAGATTTTCAATGGGGTTTAGGTCTGGGCTCTGACTAGGTCATGCAAGGACATTCACCTTTTTCTCCTCCAACCACTGTGTGCTCATTGTTGCTGTGTGCTTGGGGTCATTGTCATGTTGGAAGGTAAACCTTCTTCCCATTGACAACTTTCTGGCAGAGGGCAGCAGAATTTCCTCAAGAATTTGATGGTATTTTGCCCCATTCATTTTTTCTTCAAGTCATTGACAAGTGCTTCAGTCCCTGCTGCAGAGAAACGCCCCCATAACAGGATATTACCACCCCCCATAACAGGATATTACCACCCCCATAACAGGATATTACCACCGCATAACAGTATATTACCACCCCCCCATAACAGGATATTACCACCCCCCCATAACAGGATAGTACACCCCCATAATAGGATATTACACCCCCCATAACAGGATATTACACCCCCCATAACAGGATATTACCCCCTCCATGCATTGCTGTAGGAAAGGTGTTCTTTGGATGGTGAGCTGTATTAGATTTCCGCCAGACATATCGTTTGGTCAGATCATTCAATTTTAGTCTCATCTGACCAGAACACCCTTTTCCATGTGGCCTCAGAACCTTCAAGGTGTGTTTTGGCAAAGCTCAGTGGTGACGGCATGTGACCTTTCTTGAGGAATGACTTTTTTCTTGCACCCCTTCACAATTGGTGATATTGTTGTCACCTGCACACAATGTCCACTCTTTGTCAGAGTTTCTGTAGGCCTCTTGGTCACCTCTCTGACCAGTTTCCTCCTGGCTCTTTCATACAGTTCGGAGCGACATCCTGATCCAGGGAGTGTCTGTGTTCTACCAAATACCTTCCACTTCTTAATAATAGACATCACTCTGCTTCTAGGCATTGATAAAGCATTTGTATCCATCTCCTGACTTGTGCCTGTCCACAACTCTTATCCCGAAGATCCCAGTGACAGCGCCTTGCCACCCATAGGTGATCATTTGCTTCGGTTGCACTAGCAGGGACTGATATGCACCAGGAAAGCTCTTTTCATGCTGAGCTAATCAAAATGACCACAACTGATCACAGTTGAATGACTTTGTGTGTCATTGAGAAGGCGATTAGCTTCCCCTACTTGAGTTTACAAGTCATTTTTAGGAGGGGAGGTGATCCTTTTTCCAACTTGGTGATTCTGTTTTTGAATTTATTTTTCATCAAATGTAACTGAACTTGAGCAGTTCTGCAAAGAAGAGCGGGCAAATATTGCAAAGTCTAGATGTGCAAAGTTAGTAGAGACAAATCCCAACAGACTAAAGGCTGGAATAAAGCAAAAGGTGGATAAAACAAAAACTGCATCTGTCTTCATTTTAGGCTGCAAAGCAACAAAATGTGATTGTTTTAAAGGGGGGGTGATTCTTTTCTACCCATTGTATGTGCAGCACTAAGAGCCCTTTCACACTGGGGCTGCTCCGCATTAGTGGTGAAGCACTGCTAGTTTTAGGGGGGCACCTTTAACCCCCGCTAGCGGCCGAAGAAAGGGTTAAAAGTGCACAAAAAGCGGCGCTGCCAAGGCGATTTTCAGGCAATTCGGCAGCACTGCCCAAGCATTCCAATGGGCAGGGGTGATGTATACACCGCCCCAAGCTTTCTCTAACATCCTGCAAGTGCACTGCCCCAGTGTGTAAGCACTCGCGCTCTCACACTGGGGCTGAAGGGGCGGCGTTTTCCAGGTGCTTTACAGGTGTTATTTTTAGCCCAACATCACCTAAAAAATGCCTCCAGTGTGAAAGGGGTCTAAAAAATTCCAAATATATCAGCAAAGGCCCAAAAGAAGATTTTAGTCAACATTTAAATGGCATCACAACAAGTAAGCAATCTTAAAGCAGAATTCCACCCAACTTTATGATGCCCACGGAGAGCAGGGGAAAGGGAAGCTGCCACCGCAATTCCTGTGGAGAGCTATGAAGCCCGGGAGAAGCGCTACCAGCCAATAGATGGGGTAAGTGCTCTGGACCTGACGGACCGACCGGGGGGAATGGTGGTGACACTGTTTGCCCGCCTCCCAAAAAATATGTTTTTTGGTCAGGAGGAGAAATGGCTTACCACTCATGAGCAATAGGACATCATGGGGCCCCCTGTATCCCCGCCCACACTCAAGCCACACCCACACACAGCCCCACCTATATATTGCACTGCCCACATTACATGTGTTTGTTACAGAATTTTCTTGAAAATATGTTCAAAATAAATGTTTATTAAAGTGGGGTTCCACCCAAAAAAACAAAAATGCATAAAAAAATCCTAAAAAAAAACAAAAAAAATTTGGATATTTCTTTTTTAACTTACCTCTAAATGCCTGTTGCTAGGGGGTCCCTCGTAGTCTGCCCCTTCCAGTGCCTGGGCTGGTGACATCACTTCCCCCTCAGCACAGAAAGGGCTCTGCTCTGCTTCCTCCCTCCTGTCAATCATCTGGGACCCATTACAGGTCCCAGGTGACTGAGCGGCCAATCACAGCACGCGGTGCCGCTCGTGCATGCGCAGTGGGTGCCAGGCTGTGAAGCCACAGCCCGGAGCCCACAGTTGCAATGCCGGTGCCACTGAACGGAGGGGGAGACAAGCGGGGCTTCGATCCCCCGCATCGCTGGACCCTGGGACAGGTAAGTGTCCAATTAAAAGTCAGCAGCTGCAGTATTTGTAGCTGCTGACTTTTATTTTTTTTTTTCATGGGCCCCCCTGGGTGGAACTCCTCTTTAAGTTAAGAAAATAAAGAAAAATTAACTTACATTAAAGAAAGTGCAACAATGATAGGTTTGTAAATGAAGGTTTTAATAAATTAAAATAATATCATAGGTGTAACAAATGTCTTCTTAGCTGAACACTACCCCCTGCACACACCATACATTACCCCCCTATACACTTCATGTATTACCCCTACACACTTCATTTACTTGTAGCGCCCACCTACTTAGGTGTTTTGCTAAAATGTTAGAAAGGTTTATAGTTAAGTGTAAATTTCAGGCATCACCCTGTTTGGTATAGGCCTGGCTGAGTTTGATTTATTGGGGAGGAATGATAGTGTAGGATGGGGGGGGTGTGATCACCTGCATTCTGCTAAAGTGACGCCTAGTCTGACCAGTGAGAGATGCTGGAAGACAGGTTGATTTGTACAGGATGTAGTTAGTGGTATAGGTCACCCTTAGCCTATCATTAATTTGTATGGGCAGGGGCTAACAGGCCTATATAACTGTGGGTCACATGCTTCCTGGGGACATGCTTGCTTGCTGATGGGAAGAGAACAGCAAAGGAGTACAGAATGTAGCTGCTGATAGAGCTAAAGAACTATCCCCTTTTGGGGAGAGGAACCTGCCTTAACAGGAGGAGAGATGGAGGAAACAAATGTGGGAACCTGCAACATCTAAAAGGAGAGGCTGCTACCACCCCCAACAGAGGAAAAGAATTGGGAGAGGACCTTCTTTTGGCAAACATGGATGGTCAGTCACTCAAATGTACATGTGAGTGCATACCCATAGAAGCTGTTATCTTCGTAGGCTGAGGGTGCCGGTCCGGGAACTCTATTCAGAGTATTGTTCTTGGGACTTAAATTGAAGATTCTGTGTCAGTTGGGAAGTAGTGGTTAACAGGAGGGAGAAGATGTGTAGTCCATTACAGGAGCCAAGTGAATAAGGCAGCTCATATTTCTAAAAGACTTTGTTTCATATTCTTTCTGCAACGTGCTATGGGAAAGAATCGAGTTATTGTTCATTTTGTTCAAGACTGTTTGCGGTGTGATCAGTGTGGGGAAGTGGGGGGTAATGGAACCAACTGGGAGAAAGGAACAAACTATTAGCAGCTCCTACGGAGTAGTGCGCTTCATACTGTATATACTGTATACACACTATATATAGACGCAGCACCCTGGGGTTTAATCGGGGAGCTCCTCACAAAATTCATTGTCAGGAGTAGCTACTGCAGTCAATTGCTAGGGATTCGTTGACTTCTGTCTAAGTTTGGCCTGGTTGTATTTTCCTCTTCTACCACCAGGTGGCCAGGCACTTGGAGGCATTAGATTAAGAATGACATCTCAAGGTAAGGTTAAGGGTATATGGGGTATCTCAGCCAATGGACAGGGGTTTTATTGAATCCCTTAGCCTGCTGGGAGAGCCTATATATTCAGGTTGAGTCAGGTGATCTATGTTCTGTACCACCCGGACTGCTGTCTGGGTGGATGTGTGTTGTATGCCCTGGGCTGCTAGGCTGAAGATTGAGCCTATCCCAGGGGCATCAGGCTGTGTGAGGGCCTGTCCAGACGTAAGAGGGCAGCACAGGGTTGGGACTGCAGCTTGCAGTCCAACCAAAAGTGACGGCTCTGCCTGCCAGAGAGCCTGTTGTGGTTGGAGGTAGAAGGGAAGCTGTCGCCACAAAGGGACCAATCGCCTTTAGCAGGGACCACAGTGCGTAACTGAAGCAAGTACTGGAGCAGTATTCTCACCGAACAGGCACAGTGGAGAATCGGGAAACTTCAGGCGGTGACCAAGTCAGGTACCCAACCAACGGAGGTGATGCTTGCAGAGCAGCCTTGTGTGCCAAGCCAGGGACCGAGCCGGGCAGCAGGGGTGAAGCTTGAAGGTATCTGAAGTGACAAGCTAGGGACCCAGCAGGGAAGCATGGGTGACGCTTGAGGGAGAAACCACCGCAAAAGCTTTGAGGAACTCACAGTATTCAGAGTAGTGAATCAGAGTGTCCAGTGAGAGACAAGGAGATCAAGGGGCTGAAGAACTACAAGGAGAAGTTGTAGTACAGCTGAGAGAACTGTTACTTTGAGTTATGCCGCATACACACAATCAGACTTTCTGGCATACTTGGTCCAGCAGACTTTTCAACGGACTTTGTCCGCCAGGTGCACCGGACTTAAAAATGGATGGACTTGCCCACACATGACCGGACTTTCTGGCGGGCTAGGTCCGCCCGTCTTTCTGACGGACTTTCGCCAGGGTTACGGCAGACTTTCAGAATGAATGGACTTGCCCACACACGGACAAGTCCGTTCATTTTGAACGTGACTCAGGTACGACGGGACTAGAAAAGGAAGTCAATCTTGCTGATTTTATCGGCGAGATTGAAACCTTGCGAGCCCCGTCGTGGGTCATACAGGCCCTTAGGTCTGGTATGGATTTTAAAGGGAACCCCCTACGCCGAAAATCCATACCAGACCCCGATCCGAGCATGCAGCCCGGCCGGTCAGGAAAGGGGGTGGGGACGAGCGAGCGCCCCCCTCCTGAACCGTACCAGGCCGCATGCCCTCAGCATGGGGGGTGGGTGCTTTGGGGGAGGGGGGAGCCCTGCGGGGCCCCCCACCCCAAAGCACTTTGTCCCCATGTTGATAAGGACAAGGGCCTCTTCCCGATAACCCTGGCCGTTGGTTGTCGGGGTCTGCGGCGGGGGCTTATCGGAATCCGGAAGCCCCCTATAATAAGAGGGCCCCCAGATCCCGGCCCCCCACCCTATGTGAATGAGTATGGGGTACATGGTACCCCTACCCATTCACCTAGGGAAAAAGTGTCAATAATAAAACACTACACAGGTTTTTAAAATAATTTATTAAACAGCTCTGGGGGGTCTTCCTCCGGCTTCGGGGGTCTTCCTCCGGCTTCGGGGGTCTTCCTCCGGCTTCGGGGGTCCCTCTGGTTCCTTTTCTCCCGGGGTCCGGTTGGTTCTTCTCCGCTGTCTCTGGCCTCTTCTCCCGGTGTTCCAGTTCTTCTGCCGGCTCCTCCGCTGTCTTCAAGCCGCTTATTTGCCAGCGGATGTCCGGACTTCTGGGCTTCTTGTCTTCTTCCCTCTTCTCTTCTCCAGATGTTGATACGACGGTCTCTCTGGCTGGACTGCTCTCTGAGCGCTAAATGAACTGAGCAAAGCACAATGTATGTCTACATGAGCAGCAAGGATGCAGATTGGAGGGGCGGTTACAAAGGGGATTAAAGAAACCTTCTCCTCTTAGTCCACTATGGCCATTCCACAGAGCCTGGATATGGACACGTGGGACAGGCGGCTCCTCTGTTGCGGGATTCTTCAGTTTACTATGACGAACTTGAGATGGAGGTTTATCATGACCAAGTATGGGGTCCCCAGTATGGGAAAGCGGACTGAAAAGGAGAAAGGATTCCTGGTAGGTAATCGTATGATGATCATGTCTTGCTCAAACGTGAAGGAAACCTGTAAGAAAAGAGGTGGCACAGTGTCAGCTTGCTGGGCTACAAAAAGTCAATGAGTGTTGGCCATAGAGACAAAGACTTCACCACCATACCGTTTTTTTCAGCAAAAATCTTTCCATAAGATGATATGTGTATGTAGCTTTTCTTATGTATTCTTTATTTATGTGTTGCAGAAAATTGTTAATGGAAAGGAAAAATGGAAGGAGGTGCTTCTGTGCTGCAATATTTAAGTGACAGGGCCTCTGAGGATGGTGTATCTGTCACCTAGAATAATGGCTGGGGCCCTCAGGAGATTCATAGCTGTTGGCGAGTTTGCAGTGCTGGTATGGCAGGCATTATCACCCAGGGTTCCTTCAGAGGTTTCTAGGGGTTCTTGAGCTGTGGCTGATTAACCTCCCATTCAATTGTTCCTGCTTATTTTGGGGCCCAACACCACTTGGTGGGGCCAGATTCATGACACCAATGATCTTTTTTGCTGCCTGTAAGAGTGGAATTTTGACCACCACTGTAAGTGGGGCATTCTTACCACTGGCCACCAATGTAAGGGGCATTTTATTCCACTGACTACCAATTAATTGGTTAGCAGGGGTTCCACAAGACCTGAATATTTTTCAAGGGTTTCTCTGGGGCAAAAAGGTTGTGAAATGTAGCTGGCATGTCATACAGCAGCCTTTCCCTTATCCTACCCCTACCACAAATATGGCAAAGGCTTGACTGTGCACTGAGGATCTGGCTTTAGTCAGTGAATCCTAGGTGACAGGGCTTCATGTCAAAGGGATCAGGGCTTAACACTTGATGCATGTATACCAATAGGAATGTTATACCTCTCTTGGTTGTTATTTCCAATAATATGGTTTGTCTGTTATCTGCAGATCACCGTGTACAAACCATATTTGCAATGTAACACATTTTTATGCCTTTTTCGATACCGATAAAAAAACTAATAATCTCCCCCTTCCAGGGGCCACAATACACGTCTGCCCTGATAAGGACCCCATCTGTCACTGTCCCAGCCATGGCTCCAATTCATATGTGTCCTTGCTAGGGGTCCCATCTACTATGATTGACTTGGGGTAAATGAGAATACGATTATTCTGGGTCAGTAGTCTCTTATTCTACCCCATATAGAATTAGACCTTCTCACTTTCAGTTTCTGAGAAACTTTGCCCCCACAGATGAACAGAGCATTCATCAGCAGTAATATCTATTCACTGTATCCCCCAATCTCACACATTGGTATCCCACTGTATTTCTCCCCAGCACACACATTGGTCTCTTCCTGTATCCCATCCCCAGCACACACATTGGTCTCTTCCTGTATCCCATCCCCAGCACACACATTGGTCTCTTCCTGTATCCCATCCCCAGCACACACATTGGTCTCTTCCTGTATCCCATCCCCAGCACACACATTGGTCTCTTCCTGTATCCCATCCCCAGCACACACATTGGTCTCTTCCTGTATCCCATCCCCAGCACACACATTGGTCTCTTCCTGTATCCCATCCCCAGCACACACATTGGTCTTTTTCTGTATCTAATCCCCAGCACCCACATTGGTCCCTCCCCTGTATCCCATTCCCAGCACACACATTGGTCCCTCCCCTGTATTCCATCCCCAGAACCCATATTTCTCTCTTCCTGTATCCCATCCCCAGAACCCACATTGGTCCCTCCCCTGTATCCCATCCTCAGCACACACATTGGTCTTTCCTGGTGCCTCCATGGCAGCATACCAATGGTTGCTCCACCCTCGTCCAACCCACAGGACCACTTAAACTGTATAAAAAAAAAAAGAGCTGTTCCCTCTTGATCCATGTCAGCATCAGACTGTCAGAGTCTCCTGAGATCCCTTTCATCATGCATACCAATGGTAAAATGGCATCTACTAGGGTTTCAATTAGGTTTCCTAGCATAGTGGAGGAAGAAACACCTAGGGCCAATGATATTGATTATTGGTACAATAAAGTCCAGCCTCTGGTGGTGGACAAGACCATCCAACCTTCTGGTCCACTGCTCCCTTGGG
Organism: Aquarana catesbeiana; assembly: GCF_042186555.1. NCBI lineage: Eukaryota > Metazoa > Chordata > Amphibia > Anura > Ranidae > Aquarana > Aquarana catesbeiana. The sequence goes on from NC_133330.1 coordinate 13,704,667, forward strand.
CCCATCTCGTGGACCATTCTTACGTCAGATGCAAGTCGGCTGGGTTGGGGGGGTACACTACAAGAACCAGTTAGTACATGGAAGATGACAATTCAATACTGAAGGTGTGGTATCGAACATCTTGGAACTAAGAGCAGCATGGATGGTAATATTTGTAGTAATATGACTGAACAGAAGTGATTCCATTTTGGATTCATATATCTTAACTTTTATATTCAGACTCTAGTTAAAGTCACCTAGTTAATAACAGGCTCTCTATAAAGCACACATATAAGAAAATATAGTTTGTGTAAGCAGTTTTATTCTGTACCGTATAAAGAATTGTGGCTCAATATGTCTGGGCCCTTTTCCTGTGTGATGAGACATGAAACAGGGAAGCAGAACCCATGACTATGAGTCATGAAAGCAGATGGCATAATTAATGATATGTAATGATGTGAAATGTACACTCCTGTATTGACCACCCCCTTTGTTCCCTATTATGATTGGCTAATAATAACCTATATAAGTTGTATACCCGCCAGGAATTAAATCAGATAGCTTTGAACATCGACTTTGACTCATCTCTTCTTGTGTTCACAAAGAATCTATCTCCTCAGTACTGCAGTACTAAGAGGGTCTTGTGAGTGTGGTAATTGCTGTGAATATACCTAGCTGGTCTTGTCAGGTATTTAGAAATACCATTTTATTCCACTTCAGTTTGGAGGCACCGCTTGAGATTTTGAACTTAGGACTGAATTTAGATATGGCTCACCTGGGGTAAGGTTTTTCTTGCCTCAGCTCTGATAAAACCTAAGTCTTTAAAAAAAAAAAAAAAAGGGCAGACGGACCATGCCTTATAAGTAGCTTTTGGGAAGCCTGTAAGTTGGTTTTGGGAAGCCTGTCCTTTGGTGGGACTGTTGAGAAGTTTAAAAACGTAATATTACGCTCCTTTTGGCAAGGAGAATGAGGATAAGGGTTAATATGGCAATTATTACCGGGACCCACAAACTTCTGTTCTATCTGGCTTTTCTTGTCTATCACATTGGCATAAAAGTATAAGATATCTGTTGTGTGAAACACGGCTGTGAGGTAAGGCAATCCCCTTTCACTGTGTTATATGATGTCCCAAAAGGGGCAAATTAAATTAGAGTGAAGTAAATTTCCCTTGTTATGTTCAGGTATCGTGGAAGGGGTGAGTACTGTTATATGCATGTTCATATAAGTTTGCTAAGGTTTTCTTTGAAGAGACAATGGTATAGTATATGTATAATATGACTTCTCCCCTTTGCTAGTATTTTGGTTATAGTGCTTGATTCTGCTTGAAAAATGCATAATTTGTTTGTTCGTGTTTAACATGTGTTTTGGTGACTCTTGGAATGGTATCGGAATGGTATTTTGAAGATTGTGGAAGAAATGTGTTTTAGATGGGAGGGGGTTTGTGTAAGGTAAGGAAATGTTTCGGAGAATGCCCCATGGTGTGATGTGATAAGTAAGTGAGTAGTTTAAAAGGTGTTTTTTTAATAAAAACATCCTACATTGTACAGGGTAAAGCAAGTGAAGCTAGAAGGTAAAGAGAGATTTGAGTTATTTATTAACCACTTAACAACCGGCCCATAGCCAAATGACGGCTACAGGATGGTTGCTTAACTCTGGGAGGGCATCCAGGGACGTCCTCCCAGAATTCCGCTCTCACGCGCCCCTTAGGGCGCGCACTCGAGAGCATCCGTGACTGCCGGGTCCAGAGGACCCAGCGCATTACAGATCTCGGTAAATGGCCGCTAATCGCGGCCGTTTACCATGTGATCGCTCCGTCAAATGACGGAGCGATCACATGTAAACAAACCGGCGTCATCTCATGACTCCGGTTCCTCTCCTCCCCTCCTCTCCTGTGTACCGATCGGTACACTGTGAGCGGAGAGGGGGATGGATGGATGGTAGCAGCGTTGTGGGCTGCATCTGTAGTGCCCACAGCGCTGCACAGAGACATCCAGCCAGCCATCCATCCATGCTCAGCCATCCCTCACTACTCTGCATGCCCTGCAATGCTGTGCAATACTCTGCAATGCCCCACAATACTCTGCAATACTCTGCCATACCCTGCAATACCCTAAAATACCCCGCAATACCCCAAAATACCCCGCAATACCCCACAATACCCCACAATACTCTGCCATACCCTGCAATACCCCAAAATACTCTGCCATACCCTGCAATACCCCGCAATACTCTGCAATACTCGGTGATACCCAGCCATACTCTGCCATACCCAGCCATGCTCTGCAATACCCCGCAAAAATCTGCAATACTCTGCCATAACCCACAATACTCTGCCATACCCAGCCATACTCTGCAATACCCCGCAATACCAAGCCATACTCGGTGATACCCAGTCATACTCGGCGATACTCGGCCATACCCAGCCATGCTCAGCCATACCCAGCCTCTGTATGTCTCACACAGGTGGTATCGCCGTACTCAGGAGGAGTAGGAGAATCTATTTTGGGGTGTCATTTTTGGTATGTACATGCTATGTGTTAGAAATATTGTATAATGGACAACTTTGTGTTAAAAAAAAAGCGTTTTAACCACTTCCCGCCTTCCATCATATGACGTCCTTGACTTTGTGCGGGGATATCTGAATGATGGGTGCAGCTACAGGCATCATTCAGATATCAGCTTTTTCAGCCGGCAATTCCCTACACCATAAGAATGATCATAGCGGCTGTTACACTGCTTGATCGTTCTTACGGGAGGCAAGAGGGGACGTCCCCCCTTCCCACCACCCTCCGGTGCTTCTACCGACTCATTGCTACGATCAAAGCCAGGATTTTTTTTTTTTTTTCCCAGGCGCAGCCTAGAGGTGAGATGTGGGGTCTTACTGACCCCATATCTCACTGTAAAGAGGACCTGTCATGCCATATTCCTATTACAAGGGATGTTTACATTCCTTGTAATAGGAATAAAAGTGATCAAAAAAATTTTGGGGGGGAAAAAAGTGTCAAACTAAAATAAATAAAGTAAAATGAACAATAAAAAAAAATTAATTTTTTTTAAAGCGCCCCTGTCCGTGTGCTCGCATGCAGAAGCGAACGCATACATAAGTCCCGCCCACATATGAAAACGGTGAGCACATACGATCAGTAGAGCAAGAGCAATAATTTTGGCCCTGGACCTCCTCTATAACTCAAAATTTGTAACCAGTAAAAAATTTTAAAGCGTCGCCTATCTGGATTTTTAAGTAGCGAAGTTTGGCGCCATTCCACAAGCATGTGCAGTTTTGAAAGGTGACATGTTAGGTATCTATTTACTCGGCGTAACTTCATCTTTTATATTATGCAAAAACATTGGGCTAACCTTACTGTTTTGGTTTTTTTTAAAGCAAAAAACTGTTTTTTTTCCCAAAAAAACGCGTTTGAAAAAATGCTGCGCAAATATCGTGCGAGATAAAAAGTTGCAATGACCGCTATTGTATTCTCTAGGGTCATTGCTAAAAAAACATATATAATGTTTTGGGTTTCTATGTAATTTTCTAGCAAATAAATGATGATTTTTACATGTAAAAGTCTCACACATGTGGTAGCGCCATACTCTGGAGTAATAGTAGAACGTGTTTTGGGGTGTATGTATTGTGGTATGCATATGCTGTGTGTGAGAAATACCCTGCTAATATGACAATTTTGTGAAAAAAAAAAAACAAGAAAAAAAAAAAAAGAACTTGATTTTGCAAAGAATTGTGGGAAAAAATTACAACTTCAAAAAACTCACCATGCATCTTTCTAAATACCTTGGAACGTCTTCTTTCCAAAAAGGGGACATTTGGGGGGTATTTGTACTTTTCTGGCATGTTAGGGTCTCAAGAAATGAGATAGGCCATCAGTACTTCAGGTGTGATCAATTTTCAGATATTGGCACCATAGCTTGTGGACGCTATAACTTTCACAAAGACCAAATAATATACACTAATTTGGGTTATTTTTACCAAAGATATGTAGCGGTATAAATTTTGGACAAAATATATGCAGAAAAATTACTAATTTTTAAAATTTTATAACAGAAACGAAGAAAAATGTATTTTTTTACAGATTTTTCGGTCTTTTTTCTTTTATAGCGCACAAAAAAGAACCCAGCGGTGATTAAATACCACCAAAAGAAAGCTCTATTTGTGTGAAAAAAAGGACAAAAATTTCATATAGATACAGTGCTGCATGACTGAGTAATTGTCATTCAAAATGTGAGAGCACCAAAAGCTGAAAATTGGTTACTAAGGGGGTTTAAGTGCCCAGTGGTCAAGTGGTTAAAGAAGGTTTGAATTTTGCAAGGCTTTTTCAATGCATTGTTCTTTTTAGACAAGCCGATTTCAAAGCTGTTTTAGAACTGACACACAGAGAAAGAAAAAAAAGTGAAGGAAAGTACTTTTAAAAACAGGAAGTTAGAAGTCGGAGTTGTTTGAGATTTAAAGGGGACGTTGAATGTTGGGACATTTTACTGGCATGGCATACCGAGCTTTAAGGATTGATTCTTTCATGATTTGCTGTAGCAAGTGTGAGCGATATTCGTGGTCATGTATTTATTGACTACGAAGTATCTTTGAGGAAACAACCTTAACCACTTCAGCCCCGGAAGGTTTTACCCCCTTCCTGACCAGAGCACTTTTTACAATTTGGCACTGCGTCGCTTTAACTGCTAATTGCGCGGTCATGCAATGCTGTACCCAAACAAAATTTGCGTCCTTTTCTTCCCACAAATAGAGCTTTCTTTTGATGGTATTTGATCACCTCTGCCGTTTTTATTTTTTGCGCTATACACGGAAAAAGACCGAAAATTTTGAAAAAAAAATGATATTTTCTACTTTTTGTTCTAAAAAAAATCCAATAAACTCAATTTTAGTCATACATTTAGGCCAAAATGTATTCGGCCACATGTCTTTGGTAGAAAAAATGTCAATAAGTGTATATTTATTGGTTTGCGCAAAAGTTATAGCGCCTACAAACTAGGGTACATTTTCTGGAATTTACACAGCCTTTAATTTATGACTGCCTATGTCGTTTCTTGAGGTGCTAAAATGGCAGGGCAGTACAAAACCCCCACAAATGACCCCATTTTGGAAAGTAGACACCCCAAGGAATTTGCTGAGAGGCATGTTGAGCCCATTGAATATTCATTTTTTTTGTCCCAAGTGATTGAATAATGACAAAAAAAAAAAAAAAATTACAAAAAGTTGTCACTAAATGATATATTGCTCACACAGGCCATGGGCATATGTGGAATTGCACCCCAAAATACATTTAGCTGCTTCTCCTGAGTATGGGGATACCACATGTGTGGGACTTTTTGGGAGCCTAGCCGCGTACGGGGCCCCGAAAACCAATCAGTGCCTTCAGGATTTCTAAGGGCGTACATTTTTGATTTTACTCCTCACTGCCTATCACAGTTTCGGAGGCCATGGAATGCCCAGGTGGCACAACCCCCCCCAAATGACCCCATTTTGGAAAGTAGACACCCCAAGCTATTTGCTGAGAGGCATGGTGAGTATTTTGCAGCTCTCATTTGTTTTTGAAAATAAAGAAAGACGAGAAAAAAAAAATTTTTTTTTCTTTTTTCAATTTTCAAAACTTTGTGACAAAAAGTGAGGTCTGCAAAATACTCACTATACCTCTCATCAAATAGCTTGGGGTGTCTACTTTCCAAAATGGGGTCATTTGGGGGGGTTTTTTGCCACCTGGGCATTCCATGGCCTCCGAGACTGTGATAGGCAGTGAAGAGTGAAATCAAAAATTTACGGCCTTAGAAAGCCTGAAGGCGGTGATTGGTTTTTGGGGTCCCGTACGCAGCTAGGCTCCCAAAAAGTCTCACACATGTGGTATCCCCGTACTCAGGAGAAGCAACAGAATGTATTTTGGGGTGTAATTTCACATATTCCCATGGCATGTTTGAGCAATATATAATTTAGTGACAACTTTGCGCAAAAAAAAATAAAAAAAATAAAAAATTGTCTCTTTCCCGCAACTTGTGTCACAATATAAAATATTCCATGGACTTGACATGCCTCTCAGCAAATAGCTTGGGGTGTCTACTTTCCAAAATGGGGTCATTTGGGGGGGTTTGAACTGTCCTGGCATTTTATGCACAACATTTAGAAGCTTATGTCACACATCACACACTCTTCTAACCACTTGAAGACAAAGCCCTTTCTGACACTTTTTGATTACATAAAAAAATAATTTTTTTCTGCAAGAAAATTACTTTGAACCCCAAAACATTATATATTTTTTTAAAGCAAATGCCCTACAGATTAAAATGGTGGGTGTTTCATTTTTTTTTTTCACACAGTATTTGCGCAGCGATTTTTCAAACGCATTTTTTGGGGAAAAAACACACTTTTTTAAATTTTAATGCACTAAAACACACTATATTGCCCAAATGTTTGATGAAATAAAAAAGATGATCTTAGGCCGAGTACATGGATACCAAACATGACATGCTTTAAAATTGCGCACAAACGTGCAGTGGCGACAAACTAAATACATTTTTAAAAGCCTTTAAAAGCCTTTACAGGTTACCACTTTAGATTTACAGAGGAGGTCTACTGCTAAAATTACTGCCCTCGATCTGACGTTCGCGGTGATACCTCACATGCATGGTGCAATTGCTGTTTACATTTGACGCCAGACCGACGCTTGCGTTCGCCTTAGCGCGAGAGCAGGGGGGACAGGGGTGCTTTTTTTTTTTTTTTTCTTTATTATTATTATTTTTTTATCTTATTTTTAAACTGTTCCTTTCATTTTTTTTTTTTTAAATCATTTTTATTGTTATCTCAGGGAATGTAAATATCCCCTATCATAGCAATAGGTAGTGACAGGTACTCTTTTTTGCAAAAATTGGGGTCTATTAGACCCTAGATTTCTCCTCTGCCCTCAAAGCATCTGACCACACCAAGATCGGTGTGATAAAATGCTTTCCCAATTACCCAATGGCGCTGTTTACATCCGGCGAAATCTAAGTCATAAAATGCTCGTAGCTTCCGGTTTCTTAGGCCATAGAGATGTTTTGAGCCACTCTGGTCTCTGATCAGCTCTATGGTCAGCTGGCTGAATCACCGGCTGCATTCT